>NW_015171031.1:27770-44915 GCF_001447785.1 Gekko japonicus | reverse complement strand
GGGCAGGTAGTCCTAGACCAGTTATTTGCTTCGCCGCCGCCAGCTGTGCGGCTCCTTCGCTGCTGTCGTGATGCTGGGGTCTTTCACAGCCTTCGCTCGCAGGGCCGCACTGTGCAAAATCCTCCACCAGGTAATGCCTGGGGGGAAAGGAGAGGCAGGAGGAGTGATTGTCTCTTGGGTAGCGACGGTGCGAATGACATTGCCAACATCAGAAGCCGTCATGGTAGCTCTTCCTTCGCGCTACTGCCTGCTGCAGAGCAGGCAACGGGGATCAAGCCTCTCTCTCCTCCACTATGCGAGAAACAGTCCTTTCTAACTGCTATATATATACGGGACTTGCTGTTCAAGGGACTTGCTGGGCGAGTTGACGCTAGCGACGTGCCCTCCCGCCGCCAGGCAGGGTTCTCCTGCTTAAGAAGGGTGCGGCAAGGCGGAAAGCCAACGGGTACAGACTCCGGCCGGGCTGTCGCGTGGCTCTTAAAGCCGCAGGAGCTCTGCCAAGGCGGGGGTGGGCGCGGGGATTCTCCGGGGAAACCAGGCACTCATTGTAGGACTCCGATCACCGCTGGCTTTCTCCGACCGGATGTCTTCCTTTTCCAGGGTTGCCGATAGTTTGTTTTTGACAGGCCCGGTCTCTTTCCCCCAATGTGTGGTGTGCAGAGAGATTAGCCCTTGAGAAGCCCCATGCCAGAGGAAGCGCTTCACTGGCGGCTTTCTGCAGGTCAGATTGCAGTTAAAGGCACAGAACGGGGGGGGGGGTGGGTCTGGACTTTCATCAACAGGGAAAGCGACTCTTCCCACTACCCCCAAGGCTGTTGGTGGTCTGGAAAGTTTATCCAGGCTTCCATTTCCAAAAAACGAAAACGCTGTTCCATTTCTCCCTTCACTTTATTATGTTAGCATGCTGTCATGGGCTTGAACAGTGTGCCCAGGGCCAGGCGTGGTGTAGGGAGCGGACCGGGCGCAGGCGATCTCTGGCACGCGCGACAGAAGCGGCGCATGACTCGACGATTTCACGTGGTCCGCGGCAGGGTCAAAGCCCAGGCCTTGGCAGCACGCCTAGGGCCAGCGGAGCGAGAGAAGGCAAGGGGCGTGGCTTATGCCCCTCATTGCCTTTCAGTCCTTAACAGCCCCCAGCCGGGTCCCAGACAAAGCCCCAAGATCCTGGCATAACCGCAGTGTTCCCTCTAAGCTGAGTTAGTGTGAGCTAGCTCACGGTTTTTTAGCCTCCGGCGCACACATTTTTGTCCTAGCTCAGGAAGGATGGCTCCAGAGCAAACTAATTTATGCAGTAGCCAAATGGCTTGCTCACAACTTTAAAGCCAGTAGCTCACAGAGTAGAATTTTTGCTCACAAGACTCCACAGCTTAGAGGGAACACTGGCTGCCAGCCTCCAGGTAGCAGCTGGAGCCCTCCCGCTTTTACAGTTGATCTCCAGGCCAGAGAGATCAGTTCAGTTGGAGAAAATGGCCACTTTGGAAGGTGAACTCTGTGGCACCATACCCCATTGAAGTCCCTCTCTTTCCCAAACCCCACCCTCTTCAGGCTCCACCCCCCAAATCTCCAGGTATTTCCCAACCCGGAGCTGGCAACCCTATGCTGGCAGTTCCTCCGAGGCTTGATTGGCATGTCTGGCTAAGTACGGCCCTCGCCCTCATCCATGTTGTTGACTGGCACACAAACCTCTTCACTGGGAGAGGCTGGCCCTTGGGCCAACAGGGTTTCCTGCCCCCAGGTTAGAAGGTCAGACTAGGACTGGGGAGACCCAGGCTGGCATCCCCATGGGGCCATGCCACGTCAATTCATTGGGTGGCTTTGGCCGAGTCACTCTCTTCAAGCCTAACCTAACTCACAGGGTTGTTTTGAGGGTAAAAATGAAGGAGGCAAGAATGAGGCTCGCTGCTCTGAGCTTCTTGGAAGAAGGGCAGGATGTCAATACACCCATGAAATGTTGGCCCCGTTTCAGCTTCCCTTGGGATAAGCCCCGCAGATGTTGAGTCACGACTTGCTATCATTTTGAGGTGCTGAACTTCTTCCTTCAGACTAGCTGTAACCTGAGGACTTTGGCAGCATGTGGCTTTGTGCCTGCTTGTGGGAAGAACATCAACCGGTTCCCTATTTTTAGCACACTTGGGGTGCGGGAACCTTGCTTATTATATCCTGCACTTACATGTGGCTTCTGGGTCTTATTTAGATTTTATCTATGCTTTTGTACATAAATATAACAACACATGGCTGTGATGTGGAGTCAGGCAATAGGAAACCACTTCTGAATGTCTCTTGCCTTGAAAACCCTGCGGGGTCGCCATAAGTCAGCTTTAACTTTACTGGGGATAGATCCAGGTGGGGTAACCATGTTGGTCTCAAGCAGTAGAACAAAGTTTGAGTTCAGTGGCACCTTTTAGACCAGGTTTATGAGCTTTTGTGTGCACGCACACTTCCTCCAACACATATACCGTAGGAAGTCTGCATGCACACGAAAACTCATACTTTGAATAAAACTTTGTTGATCTAAAAGGTGCCACTGGACTCAAAGTTTGTTTTACTGGGTACAGATTTAGGTCCAGGGCTATTTTTCGGCAGGAATGGCTGCTTCTTGCTTTGACTGAGGGCTGCTGGGAGCAGGGGGTGGGACTTGTTGCATGTGCCCGCCTCCTGGGCTCTTTACTGCTGGAGCTCCGCTCCTGTGCGCTCCTGCAGGAAATGACCCCTGGCCATAAGTCAGCTTTAACTTTACCGGGGATAGATCCAGGTGGGGTAACCATGTTGGTCTCAAGCAGTAGAACAAAGTTTGAGTTCAGTGGCACCTTTTAGACCAGGTTTATGAGCTTTCGTGTGCACGCACACTTCCTCCAACACATATATCGGAGGAAGTGTGCTTGCACATGAAAACTCGTACTTTGAATAAAACTCTGTTGATCTAAAAGGTGCCACTGGACTCAAAGGTTGTTTTACTGGGTACAGATTTAGGTCGGCGTAGTTAGATTCCAGTCCAGTAGCACCTTCGAGACCAACAAGATTTTGGGGCAATTAGCTTTTGAGAGTTTTAAAGTTCTGGCAAAGGGAACTTTGACTCTGAAAAGCTCCTACCCTGAAAATCTTGTTTGTCCCTAAGGGGCTGCTGGACTGGAATCTAACCGTTCTGCTGCAGACCAACACAGCTACCCCCTGCAACTTTACTGGGTATTTAACCCTTCTAACTGTCTGGTAGTGTTGGTGCTCTGTGTCTAAAATCTGCTGTTCTGTACACACATCCCTGAATGGCGAGAGAGTAAGTGAGCTCCCGGACGTTTCCCATCTCAGGAACCTATCAGGTCCACACCTGCTCAGGTTCAGTAGTACCACAGAAACAGAGGCCCACACCCTACTCCTTGGACCTTGGCTCTGTTCTACTTGCATGTAGAGGTTTTTTTGCAGTTTGGTATAGGTTCCCAAGCCAACTTCACTTTCCAGACACATTTGCAGTAAGAATTCCAGCAATGTGGGGGGTGGGGGTGGGGGGAGCAGAGAGACTTTGTTTTTTGTGCATGAGAATCCTAGCAAGACTCTGCTTCTGTGGTTACCTGTGGGCATTTTAAAGAGCTGAGGGGGGAAGCGAGGGAAATGCATGAATTTGCTCTGTGTTTAGGTTTCAACATATTTGTGTGTTAATTTCCAGTGGGAGACTGATCCGTGAATCACTCGGTTGCAGTCAAGCAGGATCAGGGCCGGGGTCAGCATACCCTGAGGGGGGGGGCAGTTACCAGAGCACAAGGCCTCTGGTGGGGGCCCTGACCCCTTGCCCCCAGGCCTGCCCTGCTCCCCTCTGGTGTGCCTTCCCCCCCCCATCTGTTTAGCACTCACCATCCACGCTCCCAGTCACATGAGCCACCCTGCCTCATTGGAGAAGGGCTTGAGGGTGGTGCTTTTGGTGGCAACAGCAGTGGCATCCCTAGCCACACACTGAGGTACAATTCCTCCTTGCTTCACGAGATCCGGAGATCATTGAACTGACCGCTAAGTTTCTCCATGATTTTATAACCATGGGGAATGCGAGTGGGGGGGCCTGGTGGTGGGCAGCAGAGGTGAGGGGGCCGGGGTGCTCTCTGCCCCCCCAAACCTGGAACCAACCCCGATCAGGATCATTATACCCCCAGGAGCCAAAAAATCGATGAAGCTCACACACAGTTTATTTATTTATCCTGCCCCCCCCCCCAATAGTAGGCTCAGGGCAGATACCAACATGTATGTCTGCAATGAATGCAGATGTACACATTAAAACATATTATAATAATTCATTAGAATCAATAAGATCATCAGCATTAAATGAATTAAATCAAGTTAACATTTACTAAAACCGAATCTTGATAGAGGATTTTTCACTGGTCTGAGTAGTTCATAGCATGACCACAAGCCCGGAAACAAAACCCGTGAATCATTTTCTGACTGCAGTTTTTGCCTCTCTCTCTCTCTTTCAAGCCCACTCTACCCTGGGTCCTTTCTTCACCTTTTGGCACAGGGCCCCAGCAGGACACTGGCACAATCTTTGAACTTCGGACTTATGATATTAAGCCGGCCAAGACCAAAGAATGCATGGAACTGATCAACAGGGACATTCGCTTTCGTTTGGCTCACTCTGAGTTGATTGGATTCTGGACAGCAGAACTGGGGTCAATGAATACGGTCTTCCACATCTGGAAATATGGTATTCTCTGCATCACATTACAGTGTTCTAACTGTGGCTTCTCTCAGGCATCATGCAGAATTATGGCTTGCCTTAATACCACTCTACGGTTAGAGGCTGTGACTCAGTAACAGGGCGTTTGTTTTGCATGTAGAAAACCCCAGGTTCAGTCCCCAGCGTCTCCAGCTGGGATCAGGTACTAAGTGATGTGAAAGATCTTCACTTGAGATATCCTGGAGAGTCTTTAACCATCAGAGGAGATGATACTGACTTGGATAGACCAATAGTCTAACTCAGAGTAAGGCAGCTTCATGTGTCAGCTAAGGTCTGTCAAACCAGAACCTGAAGACAGTGTATTAACTGCAGCTGGTCTTAATTCTTGTTCTGCGTGATGTGTGAATGCAGACATCCCGGCATGATTCTGGCTTGTCCCCCACCAACATGCTCCCAGGCCGCAGAGAGGAGGCAGTGACGCCTGCATGTGCCCAGCCACATCGCGTGATGTGCATAAACATCTGTGAGCGGAATCCTGGCTTAAACTAACAATAGTTAAAATAAAGAACACTTCTGTGTGATGCCTTTCAGTCAGATATTTCTCTCTTCGCCTGAGATTTGCTTACAAGACATATTGTGCACGACAGAATCAAGTTGAGGTGGTGCTTGAAAGGGCCGTCGAGTCCCAGCCAACTTATGGCAACCCCCGTAGGCTTTCCAAGGCCAGGGACATTCAGAGGCGGTTTGCCATTGCCTGCCTCTGCACAGCAACCCTGGCTTTCCTGCGTGGTTTCCCATCCCAGTACTAACCAGGGCCAACCCTGCTGAGTTTCCAAGAACTGGATATATTGGATTAGCCCGGGCCAAGCTGAGGAGGTAGCCATATCCAAATCCAGACTTGAGATTCTCCAATCGATGGGCACAGCTGGGGCCTTAAGCCAGCATTCAGAAAGTCGGGTTCTGTTGACCAGCCAATAACAGAAGACCAGGCCCTCTGTATTTATATGAAGCCTAGCCAATCTTGATATTTCACGCTGCCATTTTGTTATGGAGTGAATATTGGGGACTCGGGTTGATTTCCCACAATGGACTAACTAAATTTACTATTATATTGAGAAAAGGGTTGGGTCACGCCAGAGCAGAATATTGGCTGGGACACAAGAGCCAGGTAGTTCTGCCTTTAGGCTTACAGATATTCTTTAGAGTAGGCGGCACTTCTGCAAGTTAATTCTGCATCACCACAGGAGCAGTGTACAACACAGAATGTTGCCCTTGCTAGGACCATTTGTTTGGAATCCTTATTTATCATTGCAGAAATCTCGTCAAAGTCAGCAGTAGGTCCATCCAGCCTGGCTTTGGAACATCTAACTTTCTTTGCCTTTCTCATAGATAATTTTGCCCACAGAGCTGCTGTGCGGAAAGCTATTGCCAGTGACAAAGAATGGCAGGGAAAACTCTCTGCAATTCTACCACTGCTTAAAACAATGGATATGGAAATAGCTTACCTGGTCCCATGGTGTGAGCTTGGGACTCCTCCCAAAGAGGGTGAGTTATCTTTCTGCAATTCTACCACTGCTTAAAAAAATGGATATGGAAATAGCTTACCTGGTCCCATGGTGTGAGCTTGGGACTCCTCCCAAAGAGGGTGAGTTATCTTTCTGCAATTCTACCACTGCTTAAAAAAATGGATATGGAAATAGCTTACCTGGTCCCATGGTGTGAGCTTGGGACTCCTCCCAAAGAGGGTGAGTTATCTTTCTGCTCAAATAATTGTTCATTTTAGTCTGACTAGGGTAGCGGCATAAGGGGTTTAAAAACCAACAACCCCCCCCCCCCAGCAAACCATCAAGGAGAAAATACATAGTATGAGACACACACCAGATTGCCAAATTTGCCTTTGCTTTGTACTAAACGTAGGGTTATTTGGCATGCAGAATCAGGGCCCATTCAGACATTACGAGGTCCTTGGGTCTGCCACTGGCCCTGTAAATCAGACGTGTGCCAGCAGTTTTGTGCTGAATTCCCAGATATGCCAGGGCCTCATTCAGATCAGGACCATGGTATGCGGGGAGAGGGACAAGCCCCCCGCCTACCCCCCATTTTCTCAACCTTTGTTTCATATAGGTTACCGATTTGTAATGTGTGAGGTCGCCGTCAATGGGCAAGATAAATCCTCTCCCCTCTCCTGAGCCCTTTTCCACCCTTTCTTCCCTCAGCCAGGCTTGGGGACTGAGAGTAAGTCCAGTCAGTCAAAAGGCTGATCCTTCCAGGGAAGAACTGGCAAGCAGGGGAAGAGTGAAGCAACCTCCCGCCTGTCATATGGACCTTGGCAAAGACTCTGTGGGGGCATGTGTCATCCCAGGGTAATAGTGAGTTGCTTCTTGATAAAATACCTCCCTTTATTCTTAGATCTGCCTGCGTGGTGTAGTGGTTAAGAGCGGCGGACTTTAACCTGGAGAACCAGATTTGATTCCCCGCTCCTCCACATGCAGCCACCTGGGTGACCTTGGGCCAGTCACAGTTCTCTCAGAGCTCTCTCAGCCCCACCTACCTCACAGGGTGTCTGTTGTGGGGAGGGGAAAGGAGATTGTAAACCGCTCTGAGACTCCTTCAGGTAGTGAAGGACAGGGTACAAAACCCAACTCTTCTTTTTCTCTTCTTCTTTCTTTCTCCTTCTTCTCCTAAGATGGGATATTTTTATTTTATTTATTTATTTTTCCCATTTCTATCCCACCCATCCTGTAAACGGGCTCAGGGCGAGTTACATCATGTTAATAAAGACAATAAAATTTAAAACAGATACGAGCCTTCATTCTTCATGGTCTCCAGTGTGGATGACTTTATGATTTCCATCCTTTGCTTTTTTACTGCAAAGAAACATCAGGAGGTGCAGCTGATGTGCAAGTTCAGTTGTGCCAATTATGCATTTGTTACTTGTCAATAAATTATAACGCCGAGCATTTGTGTGTGCGTGAACCACACAGAACAATTTGGGGTCATCAAGAGTCTCAAAAGGGAAATGAAATCTGAGAAGCCACGGTGTACTCTGAGCATTCAGCCACATTATTTTGCATTGCACACTCTATCGTATGCTGATCCTTTTTTCCACTACCAGGAGTTTATGAGTTGATTACTTATCAGCAGAAACCAGGTGGGCCGGCACTGTGGGGACAGTCATTCAAAGCGGCAATAGATGCCCATGTCAGGGCAAGCTACGCTAAGCTGATTGGAGTCTTCCACACGGAATATGGATTGCTTAACACAGGTACAGCACCAGTTCTTTTGCATTTTGAGTCAGAATGGCTTTCGATTGTTTTCCCCCATTGGTTGGTTCCATCATTATGTCTGTGCTCGGATGCGCATGCTGGTCCCATTCACTGCAGAGGGGGAAGCTGCTAAGTGCCTGCATCCATTCCAGTTTTGCAAACAGAGAACATTTTCTGAGCAAGATTGTGGGCTTTGATTTTGCAGTCCCTCCCCTCCTCTTTGATCACTCCCATTTAGCAGCGCTCTATCTTTGGCCATGCACAGACAGAAGGTAAGAGTGAGTTTCCCCTACTAGTTAGCAACGGCAATTTGTCCCAGAGCATTAGAGGAGGAACTGGATATTAAATGGAACTCAGAGCTGCCACCAAAAATGGCAGCCCTGTGTTGATTTCCCCCCCTGCAAGATCCAGTTCAACTGTATTGCTTCCTTATTCATTTGCAATGTAGCGTCAATAGTTTTATGCACAATTAATACTCTGTGCTGTATTTACTTATTAAAATATTTACACCTTGCTTTTCCTTTGTGGGTTAAGTCAGCTTAAAGGTAAAGGTTCCCTTGCTGGAAAGCCAGTCGAATCCGACTCTAGGGTTGCGGTGCTCATCTCCGTTTCCAAGCCGAAGAGCCAGCACTGTCCGAAGATGTTTCCGTGGTCATGTGGACGGCATGACTAAACACCAAGGCGCACGGAATGCTGTTACCTTCCCACCAAAGTGGTACCTATTTATCTACTTGCAATTTCTTGCTTTCGAACTGCTAGCTTGGCAGGAGCTGGAACTAGAGACGGGAGCTCACCCCATCATGCGGCACCCGGGTCTCGAACTGCTGAACTACTGATCTTCCACAGCCTGCAGTTCAGCATCTTAACCACTTGAGCCACCGCAGCTCCAAGTCAGCTTACAATTCCCAATTTTAAAACAAAGTACAATTCAACCTCTTCCCCCTGCAAATGCCTGCAGACTTCACCCGTAAAAGCCCTAGCAAACAGTCTTGTAGCACCCCCTTCCACCTCCTCCTGGATCCCACTCCATAGGAGTAAAAGCACAGGATGTGGTGGAAGCCTGGCTACCTTAAATGGAAGAACAGCCAAGTTGTTAGCAACCTGAAGACCATAGTTTGGGAGAGGTAGTCCTGTTGAGACATGGGCCCAAATACAGTTGTCGTGATGTTCCGCCATTTCCTCACTGATGTGCATCGCTAGTCTAGACAGAGAGTGAATTGAACTAGACTGTGGGGAGGAGAGCAGGCAAGGGATTCAACATGGGGCTGCTTCTTTGGGGCGGCAGTCTTGCGACACCTAGCTTTGCCTTGGAAATAATCCCTGCCGCAAGCAAACAACAAAATTTCTACTCTACTCAGAGGTCTAGCCATTTTTCTTGTTGAAAATTAAGCACTGTCCCTGCATTCTGAGAACTGCATGTTTGGGGGAAGCATTTAAACCTTACTCTGGGCCACCACTAAACTGGGTGCTGCTGTTCTGAACCTAACAAAGACCTGCTTATTCAAACATGATCAGGACTTTCTGCTGAAAGTCTTGCAGGCAAAGGGAACGCCTGTTGCTCCCTGGGGGTTTCTGGGTCCGGCCACATCCCTCGCCAAACTGAGCTTGGCTTTGCTCTTTGCTTTCGCAGTTCATGTGCTTTGGTGGCATGAGAGCGCAGACAGTCGTGCTGCCGGAAGGCATCGTGCCCATGAAGATGCCAGGGTGGTAGCAGCTGGTAAGCCGCAACTGGGGTGTTTTTAAATATGTACAGACGTTTCTTAAAATTATTCAAAGTGCTTACTCCAGTTTTGTCCCACGCTGCATTTACTTTTCAGTACGAGAAAGTGTTCAGTTTTTGGAATCCCAGCGAAACATGCTTCTGATTCCGGCTCCATTTTCTTCTTTGAAATAGTGCTCTACCTGCTGAAGGTCACGACCGGAAACTTAATTTACTTTCTGCATTTTTATCCTCCATTGATGTGTTTGTGTAATGTTGCATAAAGACTGTCAAGTGTTTTATTGTGTGTGAATTTATTTCTATATAGTTAGCACTTTTTAAATACCAGTCTTCCTCCAAGGAGCTCAGGGCGAAGTATCTCCCTTCCTCCCTTTTATCCTCACATCAACCCTGTGAGGTAAGCTGAGAAAGAATGACTGATCCAGGGTTACCCAGGGAGCTTCACAACAGGTGGGACATTGAATCTGGATTTCCCCAGACTGACTAGAAATTTGATTACCCAACACCTAACAAGTAATTGTGCCTTTTTTGTAATGTAAGAAATCAGGGTGCACATTTATGTGAAACATAGCTCTTGAGGACTGAAAAATACACAGGACAGATCTGAACTTTAAAAAAATATATGTTACACTCACATTGTTATTAGATGGTTAGTTCATTCATACAACCAGGGGTTGTCTTGTAGAAAAAGAGGTGCAGGAGCTCATTAGCATAACTCATTAGCATAACTCATTTGCATATGCCACACCCCCTGACATCACTGGAAGTGTGTCAGAAGGCAACACCCACTGCTCAGGCTCCACTGGACTGTTTTGGATTCCTAACTATTGGAGGGGGGGGACGTGCAGATCTGTCCTCGCAGAGGAGGGAGAGCTTGAACCTGAATAAAGGTGCCACTGGACTGTTTCGGACCGGGGGGGAGCTCTGCAACCTACCTGGCTGCTTCTTGCTCTGAGTGAGGGCTGCTGAGAGCAGGGGGTGGGGCTTGTTGCATGTGCCCGCCCCCTGGGCTCTTTACTGCCGGAGCTCCGCTCCTGTGCGCTCCTGCAGGAAATGACCCCTGCATACAACCAACATTACAAAATGCTTAAATACTATCTCTATAACTCTCCAAAGTTCAAAGGTAAATAGTATAAAGCAGGTGTTGTTGTGAGCCAATTCCTCCACACATTGACCCACAGAGATCACATCCATCGCTCCTTTTACAGATGAAGGCGGGCTGAAAGTGGAAAATGGGACTGTGGTTTCCCCCAGTCAAGCAGCACAGAGGTTTCTTTGTTTTTTTTCAAACCCCTTTGACATTTAAATAATACTTTGCCAAAAGTAAATCTGATCAGTTAACTGTTGGAAAATGCAATGACTAAAGTGGTTAGTCTTTGGCATAGTTTAGACATAACACCAAAACGTAGTTTGGCATTCTGCAAACAAACTAGGGTTGCCAAGTCAAAATATC
The DNA here is from genome assembly GCF_001447785.1 of Gekko japonicus. Classification (NCBI taxonomy): domain Eukaryota; kingdom Metazoa; phylum Chordata; class Lepidosauria; order Squamata; family Gekkonidae; genus Gekko; species Gekko japonicus. Next base: position 33,819 of record NW_015171031.1, on the reverse strand, counting down.
GCCGGAGCAGGGGACTCCCCGCTAGCGGCTGGAGCGCATGCGCCGCACGTACATCACCCGGAAGTGACGTGACGACGCCGGGCACGCTGGCGGCGGGGCCACGACCATCCGAGATAAAACCATAGAGTTTTCCCTCGGATGACCGTGGCCCCGCCCCCAGCGTGCCCATCATCGTCATGTCACTTCCGGGTGACGCGCACGTTGGGGTGGGGTTCCCCCCGGGGCCCGATCCGCCAGTGGCGGGAAACGGGCCTCTGGGGCAGGGGGTTCCCCGCCCCCAGGGGGGGCTTGGCAAGCCTAAAACAAACCCACAAACCCTCCCATATTCTTGGAGCCAGGTAGTGGCTTCTGATCTAGCACAAACCATCCTTTGCTGTTATATCCTACTTTAGTTTGTCCTTAGCTTAGCCTTGCAACCATAAAGCATAGTTTTGATTATAAGGAACATGAGAAGACTCACTGTAAAAGACAATAATGCTAGGAAAAGAGGCAGAGCGAACACAAGAGGGATTGACACAATAAAGGAAGTAATGGCCTTCAGTTTTGCAAGACCTGAACAAGTCTGTTAACGACAGGACATTTTGGAGGTCATTATTTCACCATACGTTGGTAGTGATAGCACATTACACAGTCCCAAGTGGAGTTACACTATTAACAGGCTTTAAAGCAGATGTGTTGAACTCATTTGTTACGAGGGCTGAATCTGGCATAAATGTCACTTTGTTGGGCTGGGCCATGTGTGCCATAAAATGTAATGCTAGGTACCGGAGATATAAACTTTATAAAGGACAACAACGGGTAAGCTCTGAATTGGCGTGTCCTCACTGCAAGGCCCCATGGGCTGGGAGGGGGGTGGAGAGGAAAACCCATGACGGTAGACTGGAGAATCAGCAGTGCAGTGCTGAACAGATGCTCCCATGCCCCAACAGAGGATTGTATTCACACACACCCCATGTGCAAGCGCTCATCCCTGTGACCATCCAGGACAGCATCCCTGGAGCTGCAGGCCAAGTGGAGAGGTGTGAATGCAGTTGCAGTGGTTCCCAACTTACCAATCCCTGAAGTGAAGGGATTCTGCTTGACTGCTGCAGACGAGGTTGTCCCCCCGTGCTAAAGCTACAATTGGAGTGGTTCCACCTACCTCACCCCTGTGCAGCCTCCTGTTCCCTCCCTTGCATCAGTTGCCTGCGGGCCACATAACAACCCTGGATGGGCTGCTTCCGGCCCCCGGGCCTTGTGTTCGACACCCCCGCTAAAGAATGGCACTCTGTTTAAGACTGTACTGTAAATATGCTCATGGAGCACGAGGAGAAAAAAGCATGTGAACCCAAGGGCCCTAATGTTTGGTGTAGTGGTTAGGAGCGCGGACTCTAATCTGGGAGAACCGGGTTTGATTCCCCACTCCTCCACATGCAGCTGCTGGTGTGACCTTGGATCAGTCATAAGTTCTTTCAGAGCTGCTCTCTCAAGGACAATTCTCAGAAGAGCTCTCTCAGCCCCACCTACCTCACAGGGTGTTTGTTGGGAGGTGAAGGGAAAGGAGATTGTAAGCCGCTCTGAGACTCCTTCGGGTAGTGAAGTGTGGGATATAAATCCAATCTCCTTCTCCTCTCCTCCTCCTTCCTGGGACATTGGCAATACAATCCTAAGCAGTCACACCCTTTTAAACCCAATGGACTTAAAAGAGTGTAACTGTTAAGTGTTGTTCTGCAAACTGCGCTGTATCTGAAGCCAGCTTAAGTCAAACTAAACATGGAAGAATTCATCCTGAAAGCTCCCCTCCACAGTTGTGTAAAATCAGATTTTACTACTGATTGTTGCATTGTTTGCAGTTTAACAGGTAAAGCTTAAATCTCAATACAGTTCTTTCTGAAAATACTGAGGGATTTTAAAAAGATGCTTCTATATCACCCGTAGCACTTATTCCCTTTTGACTCTCAAGCCTTACCCAGGGACATGGCTGAGCACTACCCCACCATGGTATGGTCTAGAGCACCAGGAATATTTCCCTTCACTTCAATTTATGCTTAGATATGATAGCAAATCAGGGCTGTCCCAGTTGCAGAAGGCCATGAGGCAATAATACATACTGTTATATTACCTTTCCTGCAAGGAATTCACAGTGATGTATATTGGATTATCCTCCCCCCCCCCCCTTACAAAGTTTTCTTGGGTTAAGCTAAGCAAAAGTGGCTGGCCTAAGGACATCCAGGAAGATTCATGGAGGACTAACAGAGGCCCTGTCCACACGAGGGGTTTTGGGCCAGGAGTGGGCCGGATCGGGGGCGCAGCAAACGGGCGCGATCCCACCGCAACATCTGGGAAGTGTTGCGGGCCCGTTCCCGATCCGGCCCTTCCCCCGATAGCCCCGCAGCAAACATGAACCACCTACCTAGGTGGTTCATCCGGTAGGTCTGCATCACGGCTGGCCGTGGGATCGCCGGCGCGTCTTGCTGCCGGCGCATCCCCGGTCCCCGGCCGAACTGCACATGCTCACACATGCACAGTTCGGGAGCCTCCCCCTCCCACTCGTTTCTTCCTCCCCGGCATCTGATTGTGGGATCCCGCCCGCATCGTCTGTATTTTGGTGCGGCTCTAATTAGCCGCACTTTGACCGGTGTTTTCCCTGCCGTGTGGCAGGGACCAGAATGCAGCACCCTGGAAACATCTCCAGCACACCACAAAGGATCTGCAGCCTCTTCTAGAAGATTATCTTTTGCTCTCATGGGCCAGGGTGGGATGAGCAAAGTCCATTCTGGTTTATAGACATGTCCCCCAACTAGAAGCAAATCCTGACTAGTAAAAATGGCTCACCCAATGCAGATACAAATACAGGGAACTGTCCTTTGCTTAACATAATACCAGTGCCAGTTCTTTCCCCATATCTATTCAAAATGACATTCTCAAAGGACCCAACAATTTCAGACATACCATAAAAAGGGTTCATTCACTTGTACATCCTTGGATGCTGTTGTGTCCTCCTGACATTAACATTGGACGGACTGGACTGGACTGTGTCTATGCAAGAGAATAACTGGACATATATCAGATGCTCTCCCAAAATACTAAAGCCTCCCTGGACACTCAGTAACAGTCAAGCTGCAATATTTCAGCAGAAAACATTTCGAAGAGAGATTCCACCATGAAGCTGCTGAATTAGATATGGAAGCACGGGCTCAACAGAGACCGGGAGGGAAGAGGTTACTTTTGTCAAGAAACAAGTCAACTTATGGTGACCCCACTGGGTTTCCAAGGCAATAAATGTTCAGAGATGGTTTGCCACTGCCTGCCTCTCCATAGTGACCCTGGACTTTCTTGGTGGTCTCCCATCCAAATACTAACCAGGGCTGACAAGATGTGACAAGATCAAGCTAGCCTAGGCTATGCAGGCCAGGACAAGAGAAATTGCCCTCCTGGCATATTTATGGACAGAGTTCTTATTTTGCCAGTTCATCTCCAATTGGAAATGGTCCATACCCACTCTGATTTGACCATTTACTCTTTTGACTGGCTCTAACCCTAACTATAGATGGGCATTTACTAGAGCACGGCTCGATGTTTTACCCTCAGCAGTACTTTATGGTAGATATACCCGGACCCCCATGCATCAGAGAATTTGCTCCTGTTTGTTAGAACAGGTGGAGTCTGCCTCCCATATAATACTTCATTGCCCTCTGTATGATGAAGAGAGACAGCAGTTGCTGACACCCCTTCTCTCACGTTTTAACCCCCTGGCTCATTATCTTATATATGATGAGGATTGTTTGATGAAGTTTTTATTGGCCGATACTTATGATTCTGTCACATGCAATGTTGCTAAATATTGTTACTTGGTAATCAAAAAGCGCAGAATGTATTGTAACTCGAGCCAGTTATGATGGAATTGACCGGTTTGGAATTTTAGTAATTAAGGCCATAAGGATCCTATGTTGTAGATTCTGTGCTGTACTATTTTGGTCTATTTTGCTGGTCTTATGACTGTTCTTAATAAACTTACTTACTTACTTACTTACTTTTGACTGGCTCTTGTTTTTATCTGAACGGAGCAGTATTGTATCAAACGCCTACATCTTTGGATACTGGGCCTTCTGATCTTCATTCCTAGACCATCCTTTTTTCTTCGTATCTTGATGTGACTATCTTATCTATCTCACCACTTCATGCCTCTAACAAAGAATGCTCTGGCTCCCAAAAGTTTAGGCCACCATATGTATTTTAGTCTTTACAATGCGCCAAGCCTCTCTTATCATTGATGGGTAGGAATCTGAACTCCAGATCTCCTTTGGCTAACATTATTTACTACCACACTGTATCCCAGTTCAAACCTCATACAACATAATTTTATTAACTTGTGGGCAGTGTGATTGTCCAGATGTGGACCACTCTAATAGCTAAGCATGGTTACTACTTGTTCAAACAGGATGTGAAACCATGGTTTGAAGTTGATTTATTAACCACAGTATATATTAATTATGGCTTCATATGACATATTAATGCTGAAATCCCGACATAATCATGGGCTGTTTCCTGGTGCTGCCCTCACTGCAATGCATTCTGGGATACTAGCTGGGTTCCCCAGGGGAGGCAAAGATTATGTAATTGGCATTTGGCCCAGTCAACCAGCATCTGAATATTCAATGGCAAACCAAGTCCACGTGTCACAAGTTAACCAGAATTTAAATGAACCAAGGTTTTATGCCATGTCCAAATGGGAGAGATTATCTTGCTTCCCACAGGATGGTGACATTAGGTTGCAGAAAAAAACAAAATGGAGCCTTGCCATAAAGATTAATGGATTGACCATGATTTATTCACCAGTGGCCTAGAGCTGATGTCTGATATTTTGAGTGTACCTTTAATCATTACACATCCACAGTAAAGCAAAGAGTAAATCTGCTCAAACATGTACTCCCTCCGTCTGTGTGGACTCTATGCAACTAAATCAGAAACAGACGTAGCAAGACATTCCTTAGAACAATTTCTTTCACTCTAAATTCCACACCCTATACAACAACAATCCATATAGCGAAACATAAGAAATATATCAGAAAACAGAGGGTCTCCAGGTTTCTGTTTATTTAAAACTCGTTAGCTGCCTTCCTCCTTTGCGGAACTCAAGAGAGCTTACAATAGAAGTAAAGCATTATGAAAAACACAATATAAACAGCAATCAGGACTGCCAATAATGAAAGATCAATCAGTCACTTGCAGTCTTAAATAAAACTGTCTTCAACTGCCTCCTAAAGATCAACAGTAAGGGAGCCAGGTACATGTCCCTGGGGTGGTGGTTCCAGAATTGTGGGGCTGCCAGGGAAAAGGCCCTCTCTCATGTACCCCCAAACAACCTTCTCTGGTTGAGGGGGCAGTCAGGGCAGCTGCTCCCTATGATCTGAATTCCTGGATTGGAACATATGGGGGAAGACGTTTTTTCAGATACCCCAAACCCAAGTTATGGAGGGCTTTAAACCAACATCTTGAATTGGTGTTGTGGGTCAATTAAACCACGGCTCTTACTTGCAAAAACTTTGTGGGGGGCCCAGCTGGAGAACCTTACCTGGAGATGGGATGTACTAAAAGGAATGATATGCTCCTCGGGCCAAATATGCTCCTTGGGAAGAGATCTGCCCGGTGCCGCCGCGCCCGCCCGCCCGGCCCCCGCGAAAAGTTCCCCGGCCTCCTTCGGTCTCCCCTGGCTGCCCCTGAGGGCAAAATATGCTCGCCGGGAGACGAGGCGCGAGGAGTGGTTTTGGCTCCAGCAGAGCCGGGGAGAGGATAATTAAAGAGATCTGCCCGGTGCCGCCGCGCGCCCGCCCGCCCGGCCCCCCGCGAAAAGTTCCCCGGCCTCCTTCGGTCTCCCCTGGCTGCCCCTGAGTTCCTGAGGGCAAAATATGCTCCTCGCGCCTCGTCTCCCGGCGACCTTGTCGAGGCGCGAGGAGTGGTTTTGGCTCCAGCAGAGCCGGGGAGAGTATAATTAAAGAGATCTGCCCGGTGCCGCCGCGCCCCCCCCCCCCCCCCCCCCCCCCCCCCCCCCCCCCCCACCCCCCCCCCC
>NW_015171031.1:22959-23400 GCF_001447785.1 Gekko japonicus | reverse complement strand
GCCTCCTCTGGGCTCTGCCGGCTGCCCCTGAGTTCCTGAGGGCTAAATATGCTCCTCGCGCCTCGTCTCCCGGCGACCTTGTCGCCGGGAGACGAGGCGCGAGGAGTGGTTTTGGCTCCAGCAGAGCCGGGGAGAGGATAATTAAAGAGATCTGCCCGGTGCCGCCGCGCGCTCGCCCGCCCCCCCCCGCCCGGCCCCCCGCGAAAAGTTCCCCGGCCTCCTTCGGTCTCCCCTGGCTGCCCCTGAGTTCCTGAGGGCAAAATATGCTCCTCGCGCCCCGCCCCAGCTCAGATTAAACTCAGATTTGGCCCACACCGGGCAGACAAGGTCACTGGGAGACGGGGCGCAAGGAACGGAGTTGGCTCCAGCGGGGCCGGGGAGGGGATATTTAAAGAGATCTGCCGGTGGGGCGGCAACACCCCCCCCCCCCCTCCACCTTCC
>NW_015171031.1:19303-22897 GCF_001447785.1 Gekko japonicus | reverse complement strand
CCCCGCGAATCCTTCCCCGCCTCCTCTCGGCTCCTCCGGCTGCCCCTGAGTTCCTGAGGGCCAAGTATGTTTCTACTCCTGCAGGCCTGGGAAGGTTCCCTTTAACTCCCATTCGCCCGTTCACAGGGAAGCGTTCCCTGGCCTCCCTCAGCCCCGGGGCGGCGCTTTAATTCCTTGTGCCAAAATCCGGGAATGACTACAATTAAGGACAGGATTGCCCATCGTAAACAATGGGAGGCGCTTGAAGTCTCTCATTCCATCCCCAGAGTCGTGTATTTGGGCCCAGAGACCCTAATGGGAAATCCATTCCGCATTGTGATTGCAACTCTACTTGTACTCTAATGTTTTCCAATGGAGCCAATGCAAGTCCATTGGCATTCCTGGCTTCAGGCGTCTCCCATTGTTTTCAATGGGCGATCCTGTCCTTCCTTTTAGTACATCACCCTGGAGATTGGTAACCCTGGCCACTGGGCTCCTGATAAAGCACAATGATCTCAGCGACACTACATTTAATTCCCCTTTGTTTTCCAATTGCTTGATATAGAAAAAGCCCAGGGGGACCACTCCCTCCCTCCGTTTCTGGGGTGTACTTATTCCCTCCCGTCTATCTATAGCTTTAAAACACATTTCTGTCTTCCCCCGACCTCCTTTCCCTCCCTGCTGTTTCCGCTGCAATTCACAGGCAGCCAATGCGGCCGGGAGCATTTCCATGGGAGTCGGCCACGAGGTCGAGGCCGTCCAATGCTGAGCGAAGTGCCGGCGGGCGGGTCAGGCGAGAGAAGCCGCAGGAGGAGGAGGAGGAAGTCCCTTAAAGGGGATTGCAGGAACCCAGGCGGCCGCCGGTTCCTTCGCCAGCACGGAGAGACCATGTTGGGGTCCCGAGCCCTCTTCAGGGGGATTACCGCGGCGTGGCGAGGAGGGGCCGCTCTCCAGGTAAGGGAGGGTCATGAGCGGAGGGGGTGCGCGCAAGGTGGAGTCGAAAGGGGAGGGGGGAACGGCGTTTACAGCTTGACTAGGGGGTGGGCATCGCCTCCAGTGTTCCCTCTAAGTTGTGGAGCCTTGTGAGCAAAAATTCTACTCTGTGAGCTCCTGGCATTAAAGTTGTGAGTGAGCGATTTGGCTGCTGCATAAATCAGTTTGCTCTGGAGCCCTCCTTCCTGAGCTAGGACAAAAATGTGTGAGCCGGAGGCTAAAAAACTGTGAGCTAGCTCACACTAACTCAGCTTAGAGGGAACACTGAGTCGTCTCTGGGTTTTCCCGGGGGGGCTTTCAGAGCTGCGTGCTAGGAAAGGCAGCTCTAGCTACAAGACTTTGCACAGTGACTGGTGAGCTTTGCACAGTGACTGTTGAGTGTCGGCCTGTCACCTAGCTAGCAAAAGAACTCTGCCAAAGACTGCAGTTTCCCCTGGGGGGAAAGCGGGTATCGAAAGCCATGAAGAAGGATGCCCTAGCGCGATTTCCCAGCGGGGTTACTATGGAACATTCTTCCGGGCCGGGGAGGGGCTTTGAGTCTTTCCTCCCCTACGGCAAGATTGCAGAGATTTGTGTGTTTACTTCATTTATACCCCGCCTTTCTCCCCGGTGGGGACCCAGAGCCGCTCACGTCATTCTCCTCTCCTCCACTTTATGCTCACAACAATCCTTTGCGACAAGTGACGCTGCGTGTGTGCGACTGGCCCGAGGTCACCCAGTGGGCTTCCGTGGCCGGAGGGGATTCAAACCTGGGCCTCCCAGAACCTAGTCTGACACTCTAACCACCCGCTCTGCACTGGCTTAACTGAGGGAAGTGGCACATCTAAAGAGAGAATTAGTCGGTCTGGCTAAAAGGATGTGCTTTTCTCCTTCCTGGTTTTAGTTTCACAACAACCCTGGGATGTTGGTTGGGCTGACAGATAATATTTGGCCCAGGAGCACCTTGTGAGTTTTATGGCTGGCAGGGTCTTTGAATCCGGGTCCTTCAGTTGGGGTCCAACCACTATACCAGGCTGGTTCTCCACCACATGGGTCAGTGGTGGAAATCCAGCATGGTTTCCCAGTTAATTATGCACAGCTATGCTTTCCTTTCTGCAGGCTCTGGCCAGTGCTCACCACAGGACTACCCATGTATGTGCTATAAATATAAATGGACTCCTGTGATCTGAATGGAATGTCCAGCTCAGGGTCCAAACAGCTAAACAACTAATTTCTAGATCAGTCTGCACTTTTTCCCTGTTTTCCCTGTTCTGCTTGAACAGCTTGCCCTCTCCTGGAGGGGGGGAAGAAACCGCTGTCTGGGAAACCTAGTGGGATCAATTCAACAAATGATTAAATTTTGGGATTCACTGTGAGAGGATGCAGTAATGGCCGTTAAAAGGGAATTCGACAGTTAAAAGGGAATTCGACAGTTTCATGAAGGACTGGTCCATCAATGGCTACTAGCCATGTTGACTAAAGGGAGCCTCCACATTTGGAGGCCCTGTGCCTCTGAACACCAGTGCTAGGAGGTAACATCAGGGAAAAGCCTTGGGCTCTGCACTCTCTTTATTGGTGCTCAAGGACAACTGTGTGGGCACTGTGTGAAACAGGATGCTGAGCTAGATGATAGACCACTGGTTTTTGATGCAGCAGAGTACTTCTGATCTCTCAGGAAATACAGAAGATACCACCTTTTGTCAGAGTCAGTTTCTGCTTGACTTTCTGATCTGGGAATGAATCTCCACTCCAGGTTTATTTCTATGGTTTTTTTAAAAAGAGTATATTCCCAAAGGCTTCTTGACTTTCGCAGGCCCAATCTCTGCGTTGAACTTCCAAAGTGACCTCGGGAATGTGTGTTGCCTTGAAATGTAATTGCAGGATTTGCATGGATTGCTGTTGTAAAGAGAACTTTTTAAGAAGATTGGCAAAAACAAAACACAAAGTAAAAAAATGTAAATGTTACATTTGAAAAAATCCCAAGGAGAGGAATCCAGAACAACTAAAAGCTTTCCTGTGTTATTCCAATGAAGTCACCTTTCTTCTGTTGTCAGAAGTATAAATAGCTTCGAGTGCTGTGAGCCACCTTTCCCCACAATAAACCTCCACAACCTTTCAGGGGTGGATTTATGTAGTTGCCAGTTGCTTCTCCTGGGAAAGCAAAAATAGGGCAATAAAGACTGTTGGAATCCTTGCAAATTATATGGCTGAAATAGACAGCAATGTCGATTTTTTTTTTTAGGAGGTTTTCTTGGGAAGTGCTCCTGAGGTCTAAGAATGGTGCAGAAACAGCCATTGTGTGTCTTGAAGTAAAGTTTGCTGATTCTGCATTGTATTAGGCATCTGCTGTGGTCATTGGTGTTGCCTGCAGCCTGAACTTAAAAAAAGATGGCTGTGAAAGGGGCAAAAAATAAATTCCCCATTGCCCTCTAGTTCTGTTTGATTTGGAAGCTACCCAGGTTTGGCAACAGCTAAATAATGTACTGTCTGGTGTTTGGTTCTGTGAGCTTAAGAGGGCCCACTTTTGTTGCCATGTAGCCCGCAATTAGATGTCTCAGGTTGCAATCAGGGCAGGCACTTCTGCCATGCTAAAGCTTGAGACCATATTATCAGGCATGTAATATATCTGGGACTGGGGAAAGA
>NW_015171031.1:14754-19257 GCF_001447785.1 Gekko japonicus | reverse complement strand
CAGACTAGTATATAGGAGCCCTGGGTTTGAATCCCCATTCTGGCTTGGAAACTGGATGGGTGACCTTGGGCCAGTCACACACTCTCTGCCTAAGCTACCTCACAGGGGGGTGGCTGTGAGAAACATGTAAGTCACTTTGAATTCCATTGGTGGGCGGAGGTGGGGTATAAATGAAGTAAAGAAAAAAAACATCTAACCTAGCATACCTTCCTGGCCTCAATAGACAGTTTTTCCTAAACCATGCTGATAATATCCCATTCTTAGTAGAAGAGAGCAAGAGTCCAAGAGCCAGTTTGGTGTAGTGGTTAAGTGCGCGGACTCTAATCTGGAAGAACCGGGTTTGATTCCCCACTCCTCTACTTGCAGCTGCTGGATGACCTTGGGCAAGCCATTGTTCTGTCAGATGTGTTCTTGAAAAGAGCAGTTTCTCTCAGAGCTCTCTCAGCCCCATCTACCTCACAGGGTGTCTGTTGTGGGGAAGGGAAGGGAAAGGAGTTTGCCGCTCTCAGACTCCTTTGGGTAGTGAAGGGCGGGGTATAAATCCAATCTCTTCTTCTTCTTAAAGACTAACAAAATCTGTGGCAGGGAATGAGCTTTTGTGAGTCACTGCTCACTTCTTCAGAACTTCTGACGAAGTGAGCAGTAACTCCCGAAAGCTTACCCTACCACAAATTTTGTTAGTCTTTAAGGTGCTCCTGGACTCTTGCTGTTTTCCACTGCTACAGACAGACTAACATGGCTACCCATCTTGATCTATCCCATTCTTAACAGTTTAATAGTACTTCTGCTTGATATTTGTGTTTGTGATGTCATTTAGTCCAATATTTAATATTATTTATTTACAACAATGGCATTCTCATTCTTTGCATCTCCTGTCATGTCTTGTCTTTATTACTATTCATTATAATATTTATTTTGTTCTTATATTGTTTTATAAAATTCTACTAAATAGAGTTGCTTCAGAAAAAGCTTCCTGAATTAAGAAGTTCCAGTAATCAGTTCCAGGTTGCACCTTCTTCTTCAGTGGCTACCAATAGTCACTTCATAAGAACATAAGAGACGCCAGTGTTGGATCAGGCCAATGGCCCATCCAGTCCAACATTCTGTCACACAGTGGCCAAAAATACCAGGTGCCATTTGGAGGTCCAGCAGTGGGGCCAGGACACTAGAAGCCCTTCCACTGTTGCCCCCTCCCAAGCGCCATGAATACAGTGCATCACCTGCCCCAGCCTGTGAATTCCTATCTATACCTTGTGGCTAATAGCCACTGATGGACCTCTGCTCCATATGTTTATCTAATTCCCTCTTGAAGCTGTCCATGCTTGTAGCTGCCACCGCCTCCTGTGGCAGTGAATTCCATATGTTAGTCACTCTTTGGGTGAAGAAGTATTTCCTTTTATTTGTTCTAACCCAACTGCTCAGCAATTTCATTGAGTGCCCACAAGTTCTTGTATTGTGAGAAAGAGAGAAAAATACTTCTTTCTCTACCTGCTCCATCCCATGCATAATCTTGTAAACCTCGATGATGTCACCCCTCAGTCGTCATTTCTCCAAGCTAAAGAGCCCTAAGCGCTTTAACCTTTCTTCATAGGGAAAGTGTTCCAACCCTTTTATCATTCTAGTTGCCCTTTCTTCCCTTCTTCCAATGCTATAATATCCTTTCTGAGGTGTGGTGACCAGAATTGCATGCAATATTCCAAATGAGGTCGCACCATACAATTTATACTTCAGCAGAGGAAACTCTGCCTGGCTCACCTTTCAAGTCCTGGCTCCTGTTGCCTGCAAAATAATCCCTGTGTTTGAACAGGTCCATTCACTGATCCTGTGAATTCACATGGCATGTGTGTAAAAGGAAATGATGCCGCTGCAGATTAAAGCAAACGCGCCTCCCCCAAAAGTCTCTGTCTTGCAGGTTTCATCGTCTTTTGCCACAGGGCCCAGGCAAGGCGACAGCACGTTCTATGAGTTCCGTACTTACACGGTTAAACCAGACAAGATGAAAGACTTCCTGGAGCTGACTAGCAAAAACATTCACCTTCGGACTGCGCACTCTCCGATGGTTGGCTATTGGACCTTGGAGTTCGGGGGAATGAATAAAGCTTTCCATATTTGGAAGTATGGTATGGACAGCTCAGCCTCACAAATGCCTTGTATTCTGAGAAGATAATAGAACTGTTCCTCTTGGAACTTTTAGAGTTTTTTTTAAAAAAATAGCTACTCAATAGAACTTTAGACCTCTTCATTCTGGTCTCTGGACTCTGATATCTGATCATGGGATTGACTGTGTATTTGTTTTCCTGTATCTGGTCTTTCCTCTAAGGAGCTTAGGATGGCACGACAACCCTGTGAGGTAGGCTACACACACACACACAGTGATTGGACCAGGCAGAGTCACTCTTGAATGGGGACTTGAAACTACATCTCCTTGGGCCACGTTCAGCATGCTTCCCATGTACTCCACTGCCAAATTTCAGAGCAGCAGCTGCTTACTGCTTTCGTCCCGTCTCACAGGCCACATTCGCTATCTGAAGTGCAGTTACGGATAGTGCAGAGGAGGTAGAAAGTGCGTTGACTCACATTGCCAATCCTAATGTACCTATGAAACGATTGTAACATTAGGTATTTATGCTACACTTCTCCTAAAGTGTTTCATATGTATTATTTTAGCAGTTTTACAATGCCTTTGTAAGGGTAGACCAGTGTCAGGCCTCCCCATTACAGATTTGGGTGCTGAGAGAGGGGGCCCTTCTGTGGCTGAGCCAGCCAGACCTTGCTCTTAACCCATCATGTGGTACTTTCTCTCAAGCAGCTTGTATTCTGCCCTGATTTCGAGGAAGATGCTATTTTGGAGAAGAGCCGATTAAGCACTTGCACCCCTTTTGAATGGTTCTCTTTACAGAGACTGGTGGAGGTGGGGGGGGGAAAGGAAAAGAGTCAGGAGAAATAAATAACAGGGGCATTTATTTTCAGACAAAATCAATATAGAGGCAAATTGTCAATTTGAGCATTGGAATTTCAGTGTCCTGAAATTTCTAGGTCCTAGCACCTCTTAACACAGTTTTTATGTAATGATTTTTAAAGAAATCCCTGTAACCTAGTAAAATGCCTCAGGGGTTCAGGTTGTGGTTTCTGACCGTCCAGTTCAGTCTCACTGAAATTGCTGTATCTTGTTCCAGTTTAATGATTCTTGTATTGCACAATGTGTGTGTTTGTACAGAATATACTGGGCGTCCTGTGCTGCAATTGGCTTAGTTTCAGAAGCTACATAACGTGCCATTTTTCAAATGTCAACAGCATAAATCCCCCATCAGCCCCCTGTTTGTATACTTTGGTCCTCTGAGGGTTTTCATAGCAAGCACAAATAGTAATACTTTCCCAGCAGGAACAGCGGTGCTTCTGTTGTATTTCTATTCTGGGCTGGGGGAATGGCACAGTAGCTATGCATACTGTAATAAGATAGCAGAGTGTGTATAAAGGTATGCAATCTTTTTGATAGATCAATCAGTTAAAATTTAAGTTGGCCTGTGAGGGCCAGGTTCCATTGGTCCAGGCATAAAGATTGAAAAAGGAAATATAAAAAGGTTCCTCCCCTCTTGCCCACCAAATAGTAGGGCAGACATAATGTTGGGGATTTCTTGATTGCTGAGGGGTAGAGATGCTGTTAAAGTGCTGCAGGACTAGGATCTCACCCAGGTTCAAATCCCACTACCACCGTGGAAGCTTGCTGGGTGATGTCACGACCCCTTTGCCCTAGGGCCTCTTTGCCAACACCCTTTCCCCGGGCTGTCTTAGAGACTTGGGCTATATATCACCAGAGGTCATTTCGGGGGGGAACGCGGGGGAACGCAGTCCCCCCGGGTGAGGTACGGGGGGCGGGGCACATGACGAAGCCCCGCCCCCTGCTTCCGGCCGCCCCGCTTCCGGCCCTCATTCAGCCAGGAGGAGGCAGGAGAAGAGGGAGGGTAAGTTGCTTCCCCCCTGCCTCTCCCCACCCCTGCCTGCCTGGGGCCAGGGAGGGCCTTCGCGGGGCTTCCTCGCACCCTCATGGGGCTCGCAGTGGAGCTGCAAGGCTGCCGGCGGCGGCCGGGACCGCTGGGGACGGGGTGTGTGGCCTTATGACACACTTCCGGTGATGTCAGGGGGTGTGGCATATGCTAATGAGTTATGCTAATGAGTTCCCCTAGCTCCTTTTCTACGAAATGACCCCTGTATATCACTCTCCTCGGGGTCAGTTCAACCAGCACAGTAATAAAGGTGTGTAAAACAATTTAATTGCTTTTTGTTTTTGGTAGCCGAACACCTTCAAAGGCGTAATTCGTGGGCTAGAGACTCCGTCCCATTATAGAAATATATATATTTATTTAAAAGAGAGAAAATAGTTAAAAACTCCAAGTAGGGGAAGGAACAAATATACAGAGCACAAAGTAACACAAAGAAATCTTATCTTACTAGCTACATACATACATAACCTTGAGCTTAGAGCTCACAGCAGCAATAATAGGC
>NW_015171031.1:3655-14302 GCF_001447785.1 Gekko japonicus | reverse complement strand
AAGGGTGGTGGAGTCCTCTTGCATAAGTCCCGGCCTTCTTCCAGCATAACTTGAGCTGATGCATCAATATCTGACGCAGCTTTCAGCCTTACACCTGTCCTTCCTGGCTGGCTGTCTTAGTCTGAGTTATTCCCCTTAAACAGTAGCTCAGGTGTCAAACAATTAGAGGTAATTGCTACCCAGCACGTGGTGACTCTAGATCACGAACTGTCAAGATCTTGGCAAGTCACAATTAAAGTTGACAGTTCACAGCTGTATGGAATGTTACTACTGATTATAGGCAACAGGTGTTTGCTGTCAAAAGTGACCCTTTTTCATGCGGTGGTTCTGCTACAACTTACTGCTGCCTTATCAATGCAAACACTCACAAGCCAACAGGCCTGTTACGTGACAGGGGACCTTGGGCCAGTCACAAAGGTTCAGCCTAACACATCAGAGGGCTGTTCTGAGGATAAAATGGAAGAGAGAGGAATGGTGTAAACTACCTCCCTAGGCAGCTGATTCCACCTTTGGACTTGTGCTTGGTCCTTCTGTAGGTATCGTGCTTCTGATCCCAGTTTGACCAAAGCATCACTGGGAGGTTCTTTCTTCCCCAGTATCTGGGATTTCAAAGCATGCTTTAATACTGGCTCGTAGGGAAGAAATACAACTTCAGTTTGTTCACCCACATGCATTTGGATAATATGACCAACGGGCATTAGATGGAAGTCTTCAGTTGTGCACCGAGCACATGGGAGGGAATATGTGTATGAGCTTGACCCGTACATCTGTTTTTGTGCACATCACAAGCAGACGTCTGAATAGAGTCCAAATGAAAGAGCATTGGTCACCTGCCTGAAGTAATCCACCACGCCTTTCCTCTGTTTCCAGACAACTTTGCACAGAGAGCTGCTGTCCGGGCAGCATTAGCCAAGGACCAAGAATGGCAGGGAAAATACATGTCCCAAATGCTGCCCTTGTTAGATAAACAAGATAATGAAATTGCTTACCTGGTACCCTGGTGTGAACTTGGCAGCCCTCCAAAGGATGGTGAGTTCCATTTATTTGGTAGTACTTCAATTCCCACCTGTGAATGCTACTAAATGGACTGATTTTCAGCCCTTAATTGGGCCAGTGGCTACACTGACATTTTAGCTGCGTAGGCTAGACTTTTTATTTTCCAGAGGTAAACATGGTAATATAATTGTTCTCAGATGATTCTGTCTTTGCAGCTCTAAGGACTTTGGTTTTTTAAAAACCTGAAAGCTGTTCAGAACCTTACCAGGAATTTCTCCATGAAAATATCTCTAATGGGGTACAAGCTTGGTTCACCAATATTAATCCTCCATTATGAAACTGCAGGGGCCCCTTGGGTGTATTCCAAGATGCAAGTTCTCCATTAATACAGAGGGACCTTGGAAGAACTGTGCTTGAACTGAACGTACACACTGGAACATGGGCCAGAATTCTCTGCATTCTACGGAGGATCAGTTCCAAACACGCAGGCGTTCCTTAGTGGACAAGCCAATGCGTAAAGGTTTCTCCAAAGTTTGAAATTGCTGCTCTAAAATTGTCCCTGTTCCTGGTGACTTATCTGCACAGTTTTCTTTGTTTCTATATTATGCGTTCTTGTTTAATTGCATTTAGGATTGCCAGCTCCAGCCTGGAAAATTCCTGAAGACTGAGGGTGCGGTACCTAAGGACGGGGGAGTTTGGGGAGGGGGGGGAGCTCAGTGGATGCCACAGAGTCCATCCTACAAGGCTGCCATTTTCTGCAGGGGAACTGATCTCTGTAGTCTGGAGATCAACTGGAATTCTGGGACAAATCCAGGCCCCACCCTGAGTGACCCTAATTGCACTGAAGTTCTGTGTGCTATGCACACCCACACCCACAAACTGGCTCCAAAAGAAACTGGATTATATAACCTGTGTAGATTAACAAAATGAGCATGTTTCTTCATTTGTTTAATTCTACTGGGTCATGAGGTGAGCAAGGGGTTTTACGCCATGCCATGACCACTGACATACTACTGAGCACCTTTTGCCTTAGGCAGAATTGTCCATACAGTTTCTGTGCTGTTCTCGTAGCCACAAGGACTAGAAACCTGAAGCTTTGTTTTCAAAAAAATGAAGGCTGAAATACACAGCGCTGGATTCTCTGATTAGAATCAAACCCTGTACTTTCCGCACGTTTGTGTCCAGTCGCAAAATATATTTATTTATATTCAGTTTATACCCCGCCCTCCCCGCGGGGTATAAATACAGAGCCAATGAGGTTCGGTTGAAGGGCTGCTATTAATCCTGAACCAGCGAATTGTGATGTTTCCCCTGACACTCTCTAGGCGTCTACGAATTGGTTACTTTCCAGATGAAGCCTGGTGGGCCGGCCGTGTGGGGGCAGTCCTTCAAAGCGGCAATTAGCGCTCATATAAAGACTGGCTACACGAAGCTGATTGGAGTCTTCCATACAGAATACGGACTACTTAATAGAGGTACGATCGTGTTCATTTCCAAATGCAGCTGGTGCCTCTGGCCCCTGGAGGGCTATTTGGCAGTTACTGTTTCTCTCAGCAGGACTCGTGTCTTGGTGGATTGTGCCCTGTAGGTCAGTTTTGTCTGCCTCTCTTCAGAATGGCCAAACGTGGCTATTGTTCCTTACCACATGATGGGATTTGCCAGGGGACAATGTAGCTGACATGGAATTTGAATCTGTGGTTTCCCTGAAGGCCAGACCGAATTATCTCTGTTAAGTCCTGCTCATTTCCCTGAAAGAGAACCAATACTGGAATATGCACTTGCTAGACTCTCTTGTACCTGGCCCTGAAATCGATCACTGACAGGTCTCAACTTTGTAAAATGGAAGCTTGAATAGGATACACTGTAGTTGGATGGCAACAGAAATAAAATAATGCATTGCTGTTACATATGCTTCATACTGCAGGTTAGGGAAAGGAGTTGTTGTCAAGATCTGAATTGCATGTGGACACTTAGGGTGCGGTCAGACGGCGTGCTGGGAGTGGTTTATATTGCTCCGGCCCCATGCGTTGTTTTTTTTAACCTGGAGAATCGCGATCACACTCGCCTCCTTGTTCCGGATCGCTGTGCAGCAACATCGCTCCCCGCTGTCCACACTTGGGAGCGTGCGTCGGTGTTGTTGTTTTTTCTCTCTCAGTTTGGGCATGCGCACAGGCGGCCATTTTTAGAACTAAAATTTTCACACGTGCGCAGAACAGCGATTTCCTCTTCAGCCCGACTGCTGTAACACTTCCCTTCAAACTTTAGAGGAACACTTCCCTTTAAACGTTTACCCTGAAAATGGCCTCCATGAGATTCCAAACTCATCTAAACGCTAAAACTAGGCACCGTTTAAACATTGTTTATAATAACGCGGTGGCGGACCTCTTTTAAAATGAAAAGCCAACGCTTTTTTAAAAGTGACGGGCGAAAAGCAGAAGCCTCGGGCAGCTTTTGAGCGGGGAGGGGGTTTAAACCGGAAGTGGCTCAACACCGCAGGCGCGATCAGATGTCAGAAAAGTGCGGCTGGAACCGGAGAATCAGGAAAACACCACTTGGGGACCTGGTAACAAAATACTCCAGTGTAAAGGGGGTTTGAGCCGGAAAGCGACGGCTGGGGACGGTGCGCAGATGTTGGGTGTGTGAGCGTGGATATAAAATCCGTTTCTGAACTGGCACGACACCAGATCAAACGGCGCGTCTGAACGCACCCTTACTCAGTTACGTTCTGTTGTGGCAGTGTGTGTATGCAAGCCTTATTCCTCAGAACTGAGTTGGCGCTTTAGATTGGTTTGCAAGAGTTAATGTGTGCAAGGAAGACACCTGGAAACAAACAAAAGACGCGAGTCAGACAGCAGCTGCTGGCTGTCACTCCCTGTGTGAAGAGATGCTTGTCTCCCCTTCTGGTACACCAGGGATGTTTAGTGTAGCGGCCCTCAGATAGGATAGATGGGTCATGTATGTCACAGCAGCTGAGTGCAGTGGATATATTACAACAAACAAGACCACGGTAAAACCTTAAACTAAGGACCCCCCCTTTTTTTAAACAAACGCCGGGGCGAAGCTTTGCCCAAGGGCATATCTAACAAAAAAAATGGCAGGCAAAAAGTGGAAGCCTCGGGCTTCCGAACGAAAGTGACTCTACAGCGGTGGAGAGCGATCAGACGGGGGGTAAAGCGGTTACAACCAGTGCACTCAGGATACCACCACTTATGGACCTAGTAGCCAAATACACCGGTTTAAAACTCTTTGCAACGGTTAGGGATGGAAGGCAGATGTTCTACGTGTGAACGCTGGTAAGTACACCGATTCCAACAGGCACCTATACCGTTGTAAATGCCCCGTCTGAACGCACCCCCTGTGTGAAGAGATGCTTGTCTCCCCGTCTGGTACACCAGGGATGTTTAGTGTAGCAGCCCTCAGACAGGATAGATGGGTCATGTATGTCACAGCAGCTGAGTGCAGTGGATAGGCAGAGTCTTCTAAAAGAGAGAGGGGAGGTTGCCCCTGCCTTGAAAAGGGCATTGTCACATCCACTCCTAAAGAAACCTACTCCAGACCCAGGAGAGTAAATGTTTAATTTGTTTTGAATATTTTATATATTTGTCTGTCAAACACTGCTTTTAACGTTAGAAATATTCACCGCCTTGGGAACCCTGAGTGGAGCGTTGGCATGGAAACCGTTTAAATAAATAAGTAAAAGAAGCCTGTTCGACACAGCACTTTGGCGAATGATGCTTTTTCTTAAGGAACGGATTTCCAGACGAAGATTTGCTGGCTGTTTAATTAAGTTGCCTTATTTAACTGCAGTTCTCTGACTTCGTAGTTCACGTGCTTTGGTGGAATGAGAACCCAGATAGCCGGGCAGCTGGGAGGCATTATGCTCATGAGGATCCCCGGGTTGTAGCAGCCGGTAAGCCAGAGCTTTCTGTCTTCTTGCACTTGCTTGAAAACTAAATCCTGATATTGCTTAAGCTCTTTATTGGTTTTTTTTTTTAAAAAAAAAAACCCTTTCTGTAATTTTATTTTCAGTGCGGGAAAGTGTTCAGCTTCTGGAGTCTCAGCGAAACTTTCTTCTGCTACCCACAGGATTTTCACCACTGAAATAGTTTTTGTTGTACACTTTACCAGCGTGCGCGATTAGGAAGAGTAATTTTCCAACCATGTTTATATCACACTTCAGAGCTGCTGTAACCTATTTTGCCCTTTTTTTTTTTTTTTTACTAAATTTGGTACATTCTACACTTGACCTTGCTTTTGAAAATGGAAGGTGGTGTTAAGATAGTGTAACCCACCAAATTTATGAGAATGCAGCGCTTCTTAAACTGGTTTCTACTAGCCCTTGACAACAGGGCTATCTTCCTTGTGTGGTTCCATTTTCACAACTCTGAATAACTGTGGCTATCATTCTAGGGTTGAAAAGAGGTGACAGTTCAGTGTATGAAGCCCCTAACAATTTCCCTCCTTTTATAAAGAAGTGGTGCTCGATCTCAGTTCAAATCGAAACCCCCTCCCCGTGCTGTTTTGCAGAAGTGATCCCATCTGGTTATAATTTAGCTCATTGGACCAAGCATACACACACACATCATGTTATAGGACTTGCTGGTTTCCACAGTGGGGAAAATGGAAGACCCGTAGGACCATTTCTGCACAACAGCATGTATATAAATGAGGGGACGGGGGTTAAATTCAGTCTTTATCTGGATTCTGGCCCCTCGGGTGGGACCTCATAGATTCCAGAGAGTTGAAAGTGGTTTGAAGGAAGCCAGGTTCCCCCTGTGTTTTCATCCTCCTGGCTGCTTAAGCAGGTCTTAAGTTTTTGAAATGGCCCAACAAAGGCACAAATGGCCTACGAACACCGGTCCTTCATTTTAGATAATCCTTCAACTCTCTTAAAAAAAATGTGTCTGGCTCTGGCCTAAGTTTTCCATAGCTCAAAAGCTACATCCCCCTTAGGGTTATTGACGTGGCTGCTTGCCATAAAGGTGTTTCGCTCACTGCCTCACTGACCTCAGCAGGGGACGTCCAGCCTTTCTCATGGAGTATCTTCTTGCGTTGTGGCAACCAAACCAAACCCTTTGAGGTACAAGTGCGATGACGATCACTATACAGTATTCAAGAAGTTGTGAAGCTGCCCTCTTTTTTTTTTTCCTTTTCCAAAAAATAGTTTCACGTTATATGGGAACACTCTAGTCAGTTTCCGTTCAGGGTCCAAATTGGCTTTATTTTCTCTGAAAATTTCTGGCCTCCTTTTTTCTGTGTATGTATGGCTTGCTAAAAATGCTGAAACTGTGAATGGACCGATTCTTTCTGAAAACACTGCAGATGAATCGAGTACTGGGTGGCATGCAGGTGCTTAAGACTGTTTGAACTGGAAAAAGGAGATTTGCTAAAATGTAAATACTGAAGTATAAGTAGTGTTAAACCAATGATTTCCCCCCACCAGAAATAAAGTTTATACTTTATGTAACTCTTAACTGGATCTCCTACTTCATCTTCTATCCATTACTTCATTATCCGGTTAGCATCACTTACATAACATCACAACAGCCTTCTCTCTTTGAACCTAAGAGGCCAGGTGCTTTTGCATTCAGAGGAGACAGCGTGGCTGCCATTCACTCGCACACGCAGCAAAGGAGCAGCACAGTATCAGGGATCAGCCCTAGTAATGTGTAGTACACAGGTAACATCTTGCACTCATCACTTAAGATTGCCGGGAGAAAAGAAATGCTACACATAAAATCCTTCCAAATAGTAAACTATCAGGAGAAAAGTCTGGGTTAGATTATGCTACTTGCAGACTTTTTTGTATGTGTGATGGAGCATCAAAACAATGACACACGCACACTCCTGCGTAGTCTGAAGTGGTACAACTTAAATAACTCTCCCAGTTCTTTGTGTAATGTGTAAAATGGCTCTGAGAACCCCTTTTCATAATGCTTTCATAGCCTGGGAACTGTTGTGACTCTGCTTCTTTCTCAGGCTGAAAAGACTGTATCAGAAGCTGCAGGGGCTGAGTCTGGTGACCTGTGGGCTTCTGAAGGGAATGTGAAATAGAGAGATGTCTCTACCTGGGAAACTAGATTTGAGCCCAGTGGTACCTTAGAGACCAAAAAGATTTGGGGGGGGGGGATAAGCTTTCGCGATTCAAAGCTCCCTGTGTCAGATACCAGAAGGGAGCTTTGGCTGTCAAAAGCTTACACCTCCCAAATCTTTTCGTTCCCTACTATAGTTCTTCTACTGCAGACCAACAGAACTGCCCCCTGAAACTATGCTCGGGAAAGAGTTTGTTGCTATAAATAGAAGGGGAGAGACAACAAGAGAATGAGCCAGGCACTGAAAACAAATAGAAGAAGAAGGAGATTGGATTTATACCCCGCCCTTCACTTGGAGTCTCAGAGCGGCTTACAAACTCCTTTCCCTTCCCCTCCCCACAACAGACACCCTGTGAGGTAGGCGGGGCTGAGAGAGCTCCCGACAGAAACTGCCAGCTGTGTCAGAACTATGGCTTGGCCAAGGTCATCCAGTAGCTGCGAGTGAAGGAGTGAGGAATCAAACCCGGTTCTCCCGGATTAGAGTCTGCACACTTAACCACTACACCAAACGGGAGTGCAGACAATAGACCTCAGAATACAACCAATATCTGATGCATCAGTGGACAGTGACATCAGGGATAACTCACCTGTGTGGTCAACAAAGGGGAATCCCACTGGTCGTCATTTCACCCATGGACAGATGAAGAGGAGAGGTCCACAGCAGCAGATACTGTTTAGTTACAAGTCTTTTCAGGAAGAAAACGAGGGTCCTGGTCACATGGGCCGGAAAAAGCGGGTGGGGGAGCGTGGCTGTTTGCCCCGGAGCACAATAATGCGCGGCCGTCTGATCACACGTCCTGTCGAGGTCCCATGGTTAGGGGGTGAGGTGCCGATCACACGGCTATCCAGCAGCGCGGCAAAGAAGCGGCGTGGCGCGATCACAGCAGCAATCGCTAGGTGCCGCTCCCATGGCAAACGGGTGTTCGTTTTACCACAGTTTGTGCGCATGCGCTGTTGGGCGCTTTTGCGCATCCTGCAGAGACTTTGGGGGGGGAAGCAACCCTTGTTTGTGAAGGAACATCGGCGGGCGCCAGATGCCACGGGCGTCCACCGGAAATGCGATCAGACGCCCGCCCTTGCCCCGCGGTGTCTGGAAACCAGTACCTCGTAGGTACTAGTTTTTTAGTCTGCATCTTCGGCGGGACGCCATGGGATAGCCACGTGAGCACTACGCTTCCCAGATGTTGTGGTATGATCGCGCCCGGAAAATCCACCTATCATCCGTATCTTTAGCGCAGCAAATGCTGTGTGTGACCGGGGCCCAAGTAATTGTAAACCTGGGACACTGATACTTCTGTGTTTGTAGTGAATGCAGATATATTTCCCCATCTCCTGTTGTTTTGGCCTTGTTCTTGTTAAGTACATTAAGTGTCAAATGAGGCTGCATAACTTGAATAACACAAGAGAGACTCCCTGCTTAAAAACCTGTTACGCCCTGCGTTGTATCCTTCACTATAGTGGGATGTTTTAGGGCTAAGGGTTTAAAGACTGTTTTGTGTGGGCTTTTGTGACCCAGAGATAAATGGTTCTACTGTTTACTAGCCAAGGCATCCATGTGAGTGCTGACAAGTAAATACATAACATTGCATCATTTGTAGACCAAGAAAAAGATTTATTTACTTGATACAAGGCAATTAAACAAATGCCTATGAACGCATCACAAATATTTATTAGCAATACAAATATAGATATTTCTCATGAAAATGTCCATTGAAAGTTTTTTTTTAACTTAATTTTTTTTTTCTCCCCTGTGAAACTGCTCTAGATTTTTGTAAAGTTAATGTAGGGTATTCCAGTGCAAAAATAGATCCCATTACAGCTAGTATAAAGTGCTTGGAATGAAGGACCAACATATTAAAGGGGAGGAGCAGGAAACCAGGAGAGAAGGAAAAGTACAGAAATACATTAAGTAACTGCAGTAAGCTTGTAAGAAAAGTATGAATACAACTGAGCACCCCCTGCCCACACACAAGTACAGATATGTAGATAGCGATGCGGCAGTTTTACTGCACACACCTTTAAGTGGTAAATGTTCTCGACAAAAATTTGTTATCAGTGGTTTCGCACCATAATACATGTAGCGCAGAGCATGATTGTTTTTCCTACCCTACATCCAACAATATAATAGAAGTGTGTGTTAAATGGCTTATAGTTTTTTGAGAACCGTACTGCATTTCTAGTGCCTCTCTTCATTAGAGGATCTAAGCTAGTTTGGCTGATCCCCCTTCCCAGGCAGGAAGCACCTCTAAGAACCACTGATGCCCATGGAAGAGTTATGCCTGTGTTCAGTTCCCCCTTTGAAGGTGACCGAAATGTGCTTAATTTGAATTAGATGGTTCCTTGTCATTACATTCCTCCCGTATGAACTGACTCACAGTACACAGTGAAGGATTTGGCTGGTTATCTAACCTCAGAATCCAGCAGTAATTACATCTGATTTACCTCATCTCAAAACAAACAGGACCAATTAGCCATGACTGACGTGGGTCCCATTTGCTTTAAATGGGGGCCTGGTCGCCACTAACTGGGTGCCGAGGTTGAGAAAGGAACGAAGGGAGTTGATTGTATACAGCGATGAGTCGCAAAAATATAATGAGAACTTTCAACAGCATGTCCCTTCAAACAATGTATTTTTAAGAACCATTTCCAAAGGTGCTGGAAATGGCTAATTAAGCAGTACGCGTGGATCATTCTGACAAACAGATTCATGTATACCAAGATAGTCTGACAATGTTTGAACACTGCTAAATATTCATGGTGTTTGCTGTGGATTAGAGGCAACATCTGCCTAGATTTTGAAATGTGAAAATGGCATGCATTTTGTAGGGGTGGTGGGAGGTTTATTTAAGGCTTGTAGAAGTAGTAGCAGAGTTTGGACATTCCAGCAAACCCAGAAGTAAGTCTCACTGAACACAATGGGATTTACCTCTGAGTAAATATACATCAGTCTGATTGTGAAACCCATTGATTTTTAAGAAGCAACTGACCTTTGGCTGGACTGCACTGGATTTTGAGCATGTTTGTAGACCCTGCTGACATTGCAGAGCTAAAAGTATTTGACAAAACACCATCCCCTTTAAGAAAAAAGATACTCAATTGTTACAAAGAGCAATCAAATAAATCTCACAGCTTTGTCTCTTCTCCCTTTAGGTCTTCCGCTCAAGCATTTTATACACTAAGCACTTACTTTACTTTAAAAAAAACAACACCCTTAAATGATAAATCACAACAAGACACTGAAAAGTAACCTGACCTGTATTTTAACAAGAAGCTAGCCAATCAGTGTCACTGCTGTTTAAATCCCTAACTGAAGTGAAACTGGGCATGGGGTTTATTTTTAAAAAATTATTTGTTTTGCCATCAAGTCAGGCTGACTTCTGGTGACCCCTAGTGGGGCTTGGAGGCAAGGGATATTTAGAGGTGGCTTACCATAGCCTGCCTCTGCGTCACGACCCTGGTATTCCTTGGACGTTGCCCTTCCAAATACTAGCCAGGGCCGGCCCTGCTTAGCTTCCGAGATCTGACAAGGTTCGGTTTGCCTGGGCGATCCAGGTCAGGG
>NW_015171031.1:0-1697 GCF_001447785.1 Gekko japonicus | reverse complement strand
CAGAAGAATTAGGAGAAAAAGGCCAGAGGGAAGAGGGAAAATGAGCTGAGAGGAGAACCGCACACAAGCAGACCAGGAGCAAAGAAGGCTGAAGTTGACATAGTAAAGGTAAAGGTTCTCTTGCTTGAAAGCCAGTCGAGTCCGACTCTAGGGTTGCGGGGCTCATCTCCGTTTCAAAGCCGAAGAGCCAGCGCTGTCCGAAGACGTTTCCGTGGTCATGTGGCCGGCATGACTAAACACCAAGGCGCACGGAACGCTGTTACCTTCCCACTGAAGTGGTACCTATTTATCTACTTGCAATTTCTTGCTTTCGAACTGCTAGGTTGGCAGGAGCTGGAACTAGAGATGGGAGCTCACTCCATCATGCAGCACCCGGGTCTCGAACTGCTGAACTACTGACCTTCCACAGCCTGCAGTTCAGTGTCTTAACCACTTGAGCCACCGCAGCTCCATAATGATCTGAAATATCCAGCTACATCAGGGATCCCCAACCTTTTTGAGCCTGCAGGCACACCTGGAATTCTGACATGGCTTGATGGGCGCAGCAATAAAATGGCTACCGTAAAATGGTTGCCACAGGAGGCAGAGCCAGCCACAAAAGGATGGCCGCAGCTTAACTTCAGTAACACAGTATAGATCCCTGTGCTGTGGTGGCTGCTGCCGCCACCAAAGCAACCCTTTAAAAAAAATCTGCACAGGCAATCCAATCTCCAGTAGTCAGTCTTTCAAGGTAATCCTCCAGAAACATACTTGGTCAAGTGTGGTCTGGGAAACGGAGTAGTCTTCTATGTGGAGTCTCTTTTTGTTCTGGGAGAGGATGCTGAATATCCTAGCCAGCGAAGATGGGGAGGATGGGAGCTGATACTGCAGCATGTTGCGATGCTTCTCCTTCAACACGCTGCCGGGAAAGGCAAGCTCAAAGAAGTCCTGAACAGGCTTCAAGTCTGGGTTTGCCCCTGCTATTCGCACGATTATTGTGTAGCCATCGCCAAATCTGGAAAAAGAGGGATGCAAATTTTCAAATGATGGAGCAGTTCTTGTCTTAAAATAGGCAGTTAAGTGATGAGTTTTTGAGAAAGGCCTGCCTGCCCAGGACTTTGTGTGTGCTGCGTTCCTGACATGTCGTCTGGTATCTAGCACAGCATTTAGCACCCTGAACCAACCTCAGCTTGAATTGAATTTAAAAATGGTATGCATCTAATCCACATGGTTGCTGAGTAACATTTGCTTTGCACATGTTCCTTAACTTACTAACTGGATAGCTCAAATGAGGGCCATTTAAAATTACCCCTTTTAATGTGGTGAATATACCATGATGATGGCATTAACAGATTTTATTTACTGCACTAGAATTCTCTTTCCCAGTAGTTAAGAGTGAGGCTCTCAGTCCCTCTCTCTTTCTGACACTGGCCAAGTCCAGACCTGCTCAGGATTTCACTGGGTGCCAATGGACCATCCCTTTACCAATGACTATGAATGCTTCAGCGCAAGTCCTGCTTATAGTTCACGTACCAGGGAACCTTTTAAAGGAAGCTGGTGGTGAGTCACGAGCTAAACAGATGTTGGAACACATCAAAACAAAAATGATCGCACTGGTGGTGCGGGATATGGCCCGGAGTCACATGATGCAGCAACCCTGATGAAGGCCTGGGTCTGATCAGTGCTTGAATGAGAAACTGCCAGTGCAATCCTATGCA
>NW_015171030.1:51200-75991 GCF_001447785.1 Gekko japonicus | reverse complement strand
TTTTTCTACAACAAGACCCCTGGGTGGAAGTAGTTTCTGTGAGAAGAAATGGAGGCTGGGATCTAAGCCTCCAGTTGGAAGCTGAATTTCTGTGGTGTTCTTGATGTAACTTTCCAGAATTTACACTCTTCTGTATTAAAAAGACCTTGGAACAACACCGAAATTTCCAGTTTCAGGTTATGCAGAGGTCAATTCGGGGGGGATCGCGGTTCCCCCGGGTGAGGTGCGGGGGGCGGGGCACAAGATGAAGCCATGCCTCCTGCTTCCGGCCGCCCCGCTTCCAGCCCTCATTCAGCCAGGAGGAGGCAGAAGAAGAGGGAGGGTAAGTTGCTTCCTCCCCGCCTCTCCTCACCCCTGCCTGCCTGGGGCCAGGGAGGGCCTTGGCGGGGCTTCCTTGCACTCCCGCTGGCCTTGTAGGTCCACCGCTGGGCCTTATGATGTCAGGGGTGTGGCATATGCTAATGAGATATGGTAATGAGTTTCCCTAGCTCTTTTTCTACGAAACGACTCCTGAGGTTATGTCATTGCAGAATAAAATACACACACTGGAAGTCAATCTATAGGATGTTGCAGGTTTCCTACAGGGTCAATTCATCTTTTAGAACATTAGGATGAGGAAACATTTTTGTTTTTCTGGACACATTAAACACAACAACTCTCTCTCTCAGACACATGCACACAAATACACATACCTACACAGGAGTTAGTATGTGTGTTAGTATGTCACAGGAGTTAGTATGTCACATATATGAACCTATTGTAAGTTATTGCTATTTCATCTTTACCCATGGATTGTGTTGTTGTGTTCTCTTCTCTTATTCAGGCAGTAGTGGTTTCTTCTCCTTGTAAGACACAGGGAGGGGAAAACAAACTTGACCCAAAAACTGGAATCAAAAACCACAAGGGTAAGAAAGCAGTGTGAGAAAGGGCCAATATTAAAAGCCTAGTGCAAACTTATAATATACAAAAATACATGTATTTATTAGAAGGACAGTTAAAAACAAATGAGGGCCCAATGAAAACCTCATTACAAAGTGCAAGTGGCCTGAACTGTGTCACGAAAGTGCGTCTTCACGATCTAAGTATTTGCATTTTCTGTAGAATTGTCAATCCCTAAATTTTGTCTGGATTGTTTCCAAGCTCTAAAGTAACTTACTAATGAGCAGCTGCACTTAGTTACCAGTTAGCTTGATAGTAGCCAGCTGTGAGCTGTCAAAGTAACTGCTTGACAGCAGACTATCTCGACAGTTCAAGATCTAGATCAATTGACTGATCCTTGTGATTGGTCAGTCAATCAAGAACTGACAGCTGAGCTAAGATATTGGAGGTAAAGGTAAAGGTTTCCCTTGCTCAAAAGCCAGTCGAATCCGACTCTAGGGGTGCGGTGCTCATCTCCACTTCCAAGCCGAAGAGCCAGTGCTGTCCAAAGACATTTCCATGGTCATGTGGCCGGCCTGACCAGATGCCAAGGTGCACGGAACATTGTTACCTTCCCACCAAAGTGGTATCTATTTATCTACTTGCAATTTCTTGCTTTTGAACTGCTAGGCTGGCAGGAGCTGGGACTAGAGACGGGAGCTCACTCTGTCATGCGGCACTCAGGTCTTAAACTGTTGAACTACTGACCTTCTAGTCTGCAGTTCAGTGTCTTAACCACTTGAGCCAAAAAAACCCAAACGGGATTGATTTTTTAATTGGAACACTACCTAAATTTCCTCACACCCCAAGCCAACCCAATCAAATGAACACTAGGGGCACACCCCACTATTGTGACAAATACAAGGGCCAATACAAGTGACTTGATGTGTTTCCACCCTATTGGGGGCCTTTTTCAGAGGTCAAACAGTTTGAGGTACACATATTACCATATCACGTATTACAATAAAATAACCAATAAGTCAATACTGGACCAAAAAAGAAAAGCTGTAGAAAAAAGAAAATTAAATATGAATAATCAAATATTTTTCAACCTCAATCTAATTCCAGTGTTTTGGACCCAGTGACCACCTACCAGGTAACTTGTCTTTTGTTTGGGAACTTGTTCTGCAGGTCTACCCTGCAGAGTTGACTTTCTGGTTAAATCCCAGAAAGGCTAGGAGCTTGCCCCTTTGCTTCTAAACTGCTGGAATAGTTTAAAATGGCTGGTGGTAGCCTACCAGACTAGTGTGTGCTTAGCCACACAGTAAGATTTTGTAATTTTATTGGGCTGCAGCCCTTCCACCCAAAGGTCCTTAGCCCAGGTTGGACTGGGAACCTTTGACACAGAGTGTTGGACTGGATGGACCATTGGCCTGAGCCAATACAGCTTCTCTTATGTTCTTGTGTTCAGTGCTGGGTTTGTGCTCTGATTGTTTCACATAAAGAAAGGGCAGCTGGCTAGACCAGACCTGCCCACTGAGGCCATTCAAAGTTATCCCAACAGCCTTTGAGATGATAGAATGAAGGCGGAGGGTTCCATTAAAGAACACTAAGCCTTAATGATCAGGGTTACTCTGTCCAATTATGTCCATGTAGCTCCTATTGCTACATGCACTTCTTTGGCATGAATGGTTATTATTTGAAGTATTGGAAATTAAAAAAAAATGGTTGCTTGGCCCAGATGGGGAAAGGGCAAATGGTTTCAAATAGTTTCAAAGACCTCTCAGCTGACTGAAACTCTCTTTTGACTTTGGTGATTCAGAATAGCTCTCTGTAACCAAACAGTGAGCAGGACCATGGACTATACCACTGTGTACAGGACATATTATTTGTTTGCTGCATGGATTGTCCTGTTGTTTTTGTATTATTTTCTGCTGATGCAATTCCATTTTCCCCTGCATTGTATCTGTACTCTATATCACATCTAACATGCTACACTTATTCAAATTTCTGTAATCCTAGTCCTAATACATTGCTTTTTAGACGTCTCATCATATTGATGGTATCAGTTTACAGGATGTAATTCACTCTAAATCTCAGCGAGAAAGACAAACTATATTGATAATAAATAAATATTTTGATGTTTCACTAATGGAGCAAACTGAAGCAAGCAAAAGATTTTCTCTCAATGCCATCATCACCAAATTAACAAGCCATGATGTGCTGGCATAGCAGTGGAAACCCTGTCACTACATGCTAAATGCCTTCTGTTATCAGGAAGAAAAGTGGCATTTAAAGCATGTCACTTTTCCTCCTTATACAATTTGACAGAATATTTCCAGGAAGAAAATAAATGAGTTAGAAACTACTTAAGCATAACACCTTGAAATCAACACTGAAATGTGCTTGACCTTAACAAAGTGCTAGATTTTCTGATGCATACAGTTTTCTTGTCTGTGCCACTTACAATGCAGGAGTTCTGTCTTCCTTTGCTGGTTTGCTTTTAGAAAAGTTAAACTTTGTCTTTGGGGTTGAACAATGCAATCATATCACACCTCAAGCAAGTTGTTCAGCATGTAACCAGGAGTCAAAATTGTGTTTGTCCTCCATTTACCCTCACAATAACCCATGAAGTAGGCTCGATTGAAAATGTGTGACTGACCCAAGGTTACCCAGTGAGCTTGCACAGCAGAATGGGGATTTGAATCTGGTTCTCTCAGATCCTAATCTCAAACTCTAACCATTACACCACTCTGGCTTGCATGCAGTGGCAACTGTTTAACTGTAGTGAGCAGCCAGGCCTGCCAGTGGTTGTTACTGAGCATGGCTCCAATGAATCCTTCTTCAAAGGCCAATACAGCTCCAGAAAGGACCCCACCTCTTCCCCATTTCTTTTACTGAAAGAAACTAAGGCTTGAAGGCTGGCAATATTGTTGTGTTTGCCTAGCAACCCCCAATGCAGAGGGCATTTTTCCTTAAAGGTACAGGTGCTGTGGAGGGGCATCTCATTTTCCTCTACCACACTCTTTCTCTTACTAGAAAGTCCCCATAGCCTCTCCCATTTTTCTGCTTCCTTCACTCCTTCCCCCACTAGCCACCCTATCATTACCTGCCAGCCTGTCTTCAGTTTCCCCCCCCTTCACTCCCTGACAGCCTCTCCCTGTTGAAATATGGTGTAGTTCTGGCCACGTGGCTACTCTGAGCCCATTGCACAGTGGGGAACCTGCCAGGACATGCTATTTTCTCTTTTCCTTCATTTTGCTCCTTTGTGCCATAAGACTGCATTGGAAAAACCCAGTACTTGGGTGGATTGGAGAAGCTGGACTTGGCTCATCAGAGAGTTGCTGCAAGCAAGAACCAACTCCTACATAAACTCATACAGAGTATGTTTTGGCCACTTCTGCTCCATGTTATACTTATGTATTCTGCTACATAATTTTGTTATATTATTCTGTATGTTGGAGGGTTTTGAGTTAAAGAAATGCTGTTTCACTTAAATAGTCTTGCGAGTTCTGAACTCACACTGGCAGAGCTTATAAATGCACACCAACAGCGGGAGAAGGTCTGAAAAATGCTTTCAGTAGTACATAGAAATTCAGCAGAATTATTGAAGACTATCGAGGTTTTCACAGTTTGTGACTGGTGTTCGGGGGGGGGGGGAGTAAATGAGCAAGCTTTCCCTAGAGTCTTCTGTGAAACACAAGACTCCTATCAGATCCAAACAGTAATCAAAGCTTTCTTTTTATGGTTCAGTTTTAATGCAGAAGAATCAATATGAGAGTTTGAGATAGATAAAACATGTTGGTAAAACATGTCTATCTACAGATTGCTGACAATTGTGCCTGGCATATAGTGTGATAACTGCTAGGCAAATAGTGGTTCTCAGATTTCAGTAAGATGCCCTTACAGTGTTACCTTCTTCCTGTGCTTCTTTCTTTATTCCAATCCTGCAACTAAAAGTTGGCAAAACAGCTGTCATCCCTCCCTTTCTGATAGAAACTAACTTTTCCATATGTCTGCTTGGATTTGGAATTGCAGATGAAGGTACCCAGAAATATTCAATGATTTGTTAAGATCCAAAGAAGTCTTAAAGGTCTTATAAGAACATAAGAACATAAGAGACGCCAATGTTGGATCAGGCCAAAGGCCCATCCAGTCCAACACTCTGTGTCACACAGTGGCCAGTGGCCAGAAATACCAGTGCCATCAGGAGGTCCAGCAGTGGGGCCAGGACATTAGAAGCCCTCCCACTGTTGACCCCCCCCCAAGCACCAAGAAGACAGAGCATCACTTGCCCCAGAGCCCCTAGCTATACCTTGTGGCTAATAGCCACTGATGGACCTCTGCTCCATATGCTTATCTAATTCCCTTTTGAAGCCGTCCATGCTTGTAGCACCCACCACTTCCTGTGGCAGTCTTGAACACGTATTAACAAATTCAGTAGAGCTGTAGCTTTCAAATCTCATTTCTTCTTCATAGTGTCTGGTCCAGGGTGACCTGATTCCCCCCCCACCCCCGGGAGATTTGTTCACACTACATTCCAGATAATTCCTAGAGGCATTCTGTATTTAATTCCTTTTCCTACAGTTGACATCACTCAACTTGCAACTTAAGTTCTCAATTAATGGTATTTTTATGAAATGCACCTCCTTTACAGGTGGTTTGTGGGCATGTGGAAAAAAATTAACCATCTATGATAAATATGAGCAAGAGAGGGTGTATTTAAATTATTTTTAAGGCATGCTTGAGGTTGAAACTGAAGCCAGCATTTTAAGAAATAAACAAAAGTTCCTTCAAGCCACATTACAGTGAAATGATTAGGTATGAAACTTCATTTACGAAAAAAGTTCTACTCTGCTGAGACACTAGCTTTACATTATGACATCTGCTCAAATTTTAGAACTCTTCTGGCTATTGTATTTGGAAGGAAATCAAAGTAAATTATTGCTAATTTACATATTCTTTCTCTTTCCCTCATATACTGTCAAACACACAAAAACCCACCCTTGTTTCAGAACAATACTTTTTTAAAAAGTAAAGAAGATGTAACCCCTCTTGATCTTTTGTTAAACTTCAGGTGGCTTATAATTTTTTAAAATGAAAAGCAGACAAATAATAAGTTAATTAATTATTAACTGAAATTGGTTAAAACAGCCATGCCTTCAAAAACGTTGAGCCGATTCATGTAGGCAGTTGTGTTAGTTTGTAGCAGTAGAACAAAATCTGAGTCTGGTAACACCTTAAAGGCTAACAAAATTTTTCCAAGCTATAAGCTTTCATGGGTTAAAGTTGACCTCATCGGATAATGTTCCATTAATCCATTCTGTATAAGGGACCCACTGAATGACCCAAAAAACTCTGCTGGGGATCATGTGAATTGCATGAATAAAAGCCATGTGGGTTAGGGAAGCATAATTGGGTCAGATTAAGAGGAAAAGTTGACCCGATCCAACTCAATGCATACCCCTCCAAATCCAGAACAAGATCACTAAAGCAAAAATAGTTGGAAATCATTTTCAATAATAAACATAAACTCATGAACTGCAGCAGCACATATATAAATATATGGATTTCTGGTTCAAGGACTTGAGGGCTAGTGATACAGGAGGAAACTTCCTGGGAGGGTGAGGGTGTAAAGTTGATGAATGTTTTTAATAGAAGGAGATTATATTGGAATTTATTATTGCAGTTATAGACACCATCTGTTTTTCTGGTATTGTTTTTCAGAGTCACTGTTGCCTGGTTGCCTTCTACTAGATGCTTGGTGTCCAGTGTGGAACAATAACAGCTAGCAGGGGAGGCCATGCTAGGGCCAGGGGTTCCAGTACTAGTGGGGTGAGGAAGATATGACAGTGGGTCAAGGTGGTGTAGGAGAAGGAGATGGAGATGCTGAAATGCTCGGTCTCCTTCCTTTCCTACCTTCGTCCTATCCCAAGAGATGCCAGTTGTGGGGCTAGGTCTAGGTCTATTAAGACCTCTGTCTTCTAGAATTATCTGTTGGAACAAAATGTAGACTGGCACGTGTGACCAAGACCTGGGTGAGAGAGGGCAAGACTGTTGCCCTGAACCAACTTACTTCTCCCAGGCTTCTCAGTCCTTCACCAGTACCGGACTAATGGGTTGGGGGGTAGCACCGCTCATTGGGAGTTTTTCTCCTTCAGGTTGCTCCCTGTGATGACAATTGCCAGCATTTAATGTGTTGGCCTTGTGTGGGAAACCGAGGGTAGTTTGGCAATCTGGCTGGTGCACCAACCACCTAACGCACCAGCAGATACCCTGCCTGGCCTACTGGAATTTGTGTCTGGCTGGGCATTGGAATATCCTAGGTTTTTAGTCCTGGGGGACTTCAATGTCCATGCCGATGATCCGGATTCCTCTCAGACCAAGGACCTAGTGTTGGCCATGGCAGCGTTGGGACTCTCCCAGTTTGTATCAGCTCCCACACATCAAGTGGGCCCCACACTGGATCTTATTTTTGCTATGGGGATTTGGCGAGATCTGAAATCTGCTGAGGCAGTACCATGATCAGTCACTTTCCCCTGAAGGCCACTCTGAGAGCCAGTTTGGTGTAGTAATTAGGAGCATGAATCTAATCTGGGAGAGCAGGGTTTGATTCTCCACTCCTTCACATGCAGCTACTGGGTAAGTTACAAGTTATTTCAGAGCTGTTCTCTCATGAGCAGTTCTCAAAAGAGCTCTCTCAGCCTCACCTACCTCACAGGGTGCCTGTTGTTTGGAGGGGAAGGGAAAGGAGATTGCAATCCTCTCTGAGATTCCTTTGGGTAGTGAAGGGTGGGGTATAAATCCAATCTTCTTCTAGCCTAAACCGTCCCTGTTTAGCCAGCGAGTGGATTTATGCTCACCTACAGAGTCAAATGGACCCAGATGGGTTCCAGGAAGCTCTGCAGGACCTGATGCCCCCTTGCGTTTTGTTAGATGAGCTTGTGGAGAGTTAGTATAGCTGACTCTTTGATGCCATTGATGAAATTATTCCCAGGTGTCCTCTCCGCCCTTGTACCAAACTGGCTCCATGGTATACCCTGGAGCTACGGAGGATGAAACAAGAGCTGAGATGACTAGAGCAAGTGTGGCAGCATGCTCATGAAGAAGCTTCAAGTACATCTTCTGGATGCTTATGAAAGCCTATGAGATGGCAGTGAAGAATGTTAAGAAAACGTTTAACATTACCTCCATTGCATTTGCTAGCTCACGCCCAGCCCAGTTGTTCAGAACAATTTGATCCTTAACTTCTTTGCCTCAAGGCAAACCAACCAACCAACCAAACAACAACAAAAAAGAATTGGTTATAGGCTGTGAGGCATTTGTGAGCTTTTTTGTAGATAAAGTCTTGTCGCTCTGTCAGAATCTCATGGCTACAATTGACACAATGATGAAACTGGAAGCCCCTTGTCCATCTTCAGAGCCAGTTTTGGACCGTTTTAGTCAGCTGTCCCAGGAAGCAGTTGACAAGATCCTGGCAGCTGTGAGGCCTACCACTTGTCTCCTTGATCTGTGCCCTTCCTGGCTGATTAAGGCTTGCCAGCAGATCATTCAGACCACCCTGGGAGATATTATCAACCTATGCTTATCATTAGGGACTTTCCCGGCTGGTCTAAAGGAGGCAGTGGTGCACCCACTCTTGAAGAAGCCACCACTGGACCCTACAGTCCTTACCAACTATCACCATTCATAGGCAAAGTGGTTGAGAGAGCGGAGGTGAAGCAACTTCAGGGCTTCTTGAATGATGCTGCTATCCTGGACCCATTCCAATCTGGCTTCCACCCTGGCCACAGGACAGAGACCATACTGGTCACCCTCACAGATGACCTCCAGAGGTATCTGATCATGGTGGGTCAGCTTTGCTGTTGCTTCTTGATCAAATCTTAGTGTTTTACATAGTCAAACATTGGGATATGGGGGACCACCTTGCAATGGCTCTCTTCCTTCCTCTATAGTTGGGGACAGAGGGTGGCACTTGGGGGGGCACTTGAATGTGGTGTGCCACAGGGGGCTATCCTCTCCCTGATGTTCTTTAACATCTGTATGTCCCCACTCACCCAGTTGATCCAAGGGTATGGGCTGAGTTGTCATCAGTATACTGATGACACCCAGTTCTATCTATTGATGGATGGCTCGCCAGACTCCGCCCCAGAAGAGTTAGCCAGGGCAGTACAGGCCATGGTGGATTGGCTTAAACAGAGCTGACTGAAACTCAGTCCATCAAAGATGGAGGTCCTGTACCTGAGTGATTGGGATTCAGGATTGGGAATCTGGCTCCCAACCCTTGACGTGGCGCCTTTGTTGCTGGCACCAAGAGTGAAGAGTCTAGCAGTTATCTTGGATTCCTCCTTTTCTATGGAGGCCCAGGTTGCCACCGTTGCTAGATCAGCCTTCTATCATCTTCGGCTGGTCAAGCAACTGGTTCCCTATCTCACTTCCCAGGACCTAGCTACATGGGGCTGCCCCTGAACTTGACCCAGAAACTGCAGCTAGTGAAGAATGCCTTCCCTGCTGACAGCCCTAGTCTGGTGATTTAGCGGCTTGATACCTCACAACACCACCCAGAAGGTTTACATCTGAGCATCGCTACCTAGGCAACTTTTACTCTGGGGTGTTTTAATATGAAACTTTGAACTTTTAAAATCTTAAATCTCAAATTTTAAAATTTAATTGTCGAATTTTATGTGTTGTCTTACAGTCAAAATATTCTGTGTGACCTTGTAAGCCAACCTGAGCCCACTTGCAGGGAGGGCGGGGTATAGATCAAATAAATAATCTTCTAAAATGAGAAATTGCAGAATGAAGTGAATTTGAATGAGAATGAAGTGAATTTGGAAGGTCACAGTTGAAGTATTTTGGGAACTCTGAGAGAATTAAAATTCAAATAAGATAAATAATGTTAGGCTGATTTCGCACTAGAGCTGCCTCGATGTTGCGCCGCCGTTTGCCCTGATACTATTGGTCAATTTCACACCCAAAGCCGCGGGGCTGCATTTGACCCGCGGCTTTGCCCGATTTCCTCCGCAGTTTCGTGATCCTCAAAAAACAGGATCACGAAACTGCGGGGGAAATCGGGCGAAGCCGCGAGTCAAAATGCAGCCCCGCCGCTTCGGGTGTGAAATTGACCAATAGTGTAGGGGCAAACGGCAGTGCAACATCGAGGCAGCTCTAGTGCGAAATCAGCCTTAGTGTCCTTTTTTGGGGGGGGGAGTTTTGAACCCAGCTGTTATTTTCAAAAAAATGATTTTGAAAATCTGTTTCTATGAACGACTTTGACAATCACCCCTGGAATATAAACCCATGAATCACTAGACTCACGATGAAGTACAAAGCCATTAATCAAAATGTGTATATGCTAATTTTGTCTGAAGAACATTCGTCACCATACCTGCTATACTCACAGTAAGAAGTTAAATGGGAGGATTGTGAACCACTCCCTTCACCTCTTTATATTTTAAATCCATCATATGAAGTAATTAATTTTAAGCAATCAGCCAAAAATTACAAATGTGCAGTGCAAATACTTGGACTAAGCACAGCCACCTGAACAGGATTATTCATAGTGCAGCGTAGGATTCTCTAGCTAACTACTCTACATATTGTTCATATACACCCCTCCGTACACTGCAAAAATATAAATGTGGATGTGGGAGATGTGTTTGCAAATTCATGAACCACACAGGTATGTAATTGATCCCAGTTTGGTGTAGTGGTTAAGAGCAGTAGACTCTAATCTGGAGAACCGGGTTTGATTCCCCACTCCTCCACATGCAGCCAGCTGGGTGACCTTGGGTCAGTCATGGTTCTCTCAGAGCTGTTCTCTCAAGAGCAGTCCTTGAAAGAGCTCTCAGCCCCACCTACCTCACAGGGTGTCTGTTGTGGGGAGGGGAAGGGAAAGGAGATTCTGAGTGAAGGGCAGGGTATAAATCCAATCTCTCCTCCTCCTCCTCCTCCTCCATGTCCACTTGGTAGCAAACCCAGGGTTTTCTCTGTGTAATGTATAAAGCTGTCCTCTCAGCAATACTTCTTAGAGTAGGTTGGAGGTAAATTGATAAGGAAAAAATGAACAGTTTTTGTACAGCTATCATTCAACCGCATCTTTGTAAATCTACCCTCTTTTCATTAGGAATAAACTGACTACCTACATTTTTTTTTAATCGACATTTATATTGTCATAATAAAATGTTGCTTTCTTGTTCCTTAGCATCCTTGACTCCAGCAGGCAAATGAAATCAAACTCCAAGTCATTTTCTTGTACTTATATGACCCATTCATGGAAAATCAAATGGTTTACAATGTCAACATAAGAGTAACTACGTTTTATGGCTTGAGTAAGATGTGCACCGGGGTCTTATAAACTTTTATCATCTTCCCCCCCCTCCTAACTCTGAGGAATAGAAGCACTCGATAAGTGGAGGCAGATAGAAAACCACAAAGCGACTCAACCTCAGGGAGTCATCAGCTTATCTGACAGCTGTGGCAATCGGTTTCAATGACACGTTTGTCCTATGACAACGGTGCAAACATCCCATTACGTGCAGATTTTTGTAATGTATTCTAAAGACTTTTCGTAGTTACGGATGCCGTTATGTGGCTGATCTGTGCACCATCTAGGGATGCCAACATCCTGAAAGCTATTATTTGGCATGCTGTTTCCTGCATATTATTGCATTCACTTAATCTTTGCAGATTTTAAATCAATTTAGAATTTTTTTATCATATCAATTTAGATTTTTTTAAAAAATCTGCAGAGCCTGTAAAATGGAGATATTTTGCCAGGCCTATGGTTGAGGCAGTGGCAATTCATCTGTATTGGCCTCCCCTGCTCTGTCCTGCTCTATTCCATATTTACACCCACCCATTTGCTCTGTACCATTCCATTTACGGCTACCCACAATCAGAATCCCTTAGGACTTTTAATCATGCAGCAGATGCCATCGAATGCTTTAGAAATGTTTTCGTAATGCTTCTGAATTGATTAAATAATAATTTTGTAGATTGTAAGGTTGTATCATATTTCAATAATGTTGTATATTTTAATCACATTGTGACCCTGCTGTACAGGTTGGGAGGGCTAAAACCCAAATCAATAAATAAATAATATAGCATCCTCCTAAGTAGAGTTACATCCAAAGTCCTTTGAAGTCAATGGGCTTAGAAAGGTGTAATTCTGCTTAGGATGGCACTGATAGGGTTGAAAGGGGCCCGCTAGACTAATATCCACCCTCTGCTGGAGAATATCCAGAGAGGGAGATTTCCCCCCAGTAATTGGTTTAAGTGTCAAACTGCTCTCACCACTAGGGAACATTCTCCTAAAGTTCAAATATGGTGAAAAATCCAAGCATTGAAAGCCGAGGGTGTCATGCTAATAGCTTGATTTTTAATGGCTTCTTTTTATACTGTGTTTTTTTATTGTGAGCTGCCTCAAGAAGGACTTTGAAGGGGTGGCATAGAAATATTCTCCATCAATTAGTCGTGGTGCCTAAAAATCAAGCCTGGTGACTCAGCTGCTGAACAGGACAAGAAGTAGTTTCCTTTCCCTCCCATGTCTGTTGAAGTATGTGGGTCTTGGTCATTCTTTCCCTTACTTTTTCTCCCTTTCTTCCTGGGTCCTGTAAGATTTCCGAGTTCACAGGTAAAACTACCAGAATGAGGAATGCCTTCAAACAACTTTAATAGGCATATGCAGATCAAACACAGTTTTATATTTAAATATTTTATATATATTATTGGTACCTTTTTGTATTGTTTGTAATTGGGCTGGTGATATACCGAATAAACTGAATACTGAAATACAACTTTAATAGGTGAGCCAATTAAAACACCTTGAACAGGAGTCCCTAATCCTTGTTCTAGTAGAAACTAAGGTCTTAGGGTGAGTCACCTAACTACTAGTTCCCTAAGTCTGTTAAATAGAAAGGCATGTTTCTATATTAACTTTTAAGTTCTTGCACTACAATCCCTTTGGCCAACTATAATGGCCTCAGGCCCCATGAGACAGCGCAAAAAACATGTGTGCACAAATTATTCCAGAGCCAGACAGTTCACATCTATAAATAATGGGCACTGTACATATTCAAGTGATATAAATTCTGTATCAAGCCCACATACAACATGGGCACACAATACAAAGAACTCTCCAGCATTAAAAGCAGAAAAGTAAAAATGGTCAACAAATGAGAGGGAAGGAGAGAGGGAGGGAAGGAGAGAGGAACCTAAAAAGGGAACATTTTCTAATTTCTAACTACAAGCACATTAGCATTTGGACTGAATGGGCAGTGACTGAGCCTGGTCCAAAATGTAGAAGGTATGAGTTGGTCATGGCCGTTACAGAAACTGATGGATAGGCAGGAGAAGTTCATTTCAGACACCTCCCAAATATGGATTCTGTCAGACTGCAGCCCAATCAATGTGAGTCTCATAATGGATCTGACTAGCTTTGAACTAGGTGCTTAATCAGAATAATGTAGCTCATGTCCAAACATCTTCCTGAGTACAAACCAAAGGCACATTAACAGGAAACCAACAAGGAAAAAAAGGGGATACAGATCAGAAAACAATTAATAGAATTGCTGAGTTCAAGGTTTCCACAGTAATTAAAAGGTGGAGCAAAGCATACACCAGCAGGCAGAAAAGAACTCCAGAGGACATTTGACAGCATAAGAAATCCCTCTAAAGATTTTTGTAATGAACCTTTGTTTCACTAATTGCTTGATGTCATCACTTCGTAGGGAATTTTTTGAATGCCAGAGACCACTTGAAGACCACCCTCTGACTGAACAATCACTCTTATTTATGTGCAAAATGGTATCTCAAATGATTTACCCCAATCACATAAAACATTGTGGCAGTGTACCTCGGGACCATCTGCTTGGCGTTCAGAAGGTCCAATTTCTGGCATCTCCAGCTAAAAGGATCAGGTGGTAGGTGATGTGAAAGGCCTCCACCTGAGACCCTGAAGAACTGCTGCAAGCCTGAGTAGAAAGTACTGACATTGATGGACCAAAGGTCTGATTCAGTATAAGGCAGCATGTTGTTGTTGTTAATTCAACTTCTATCCCACCCATTCCTCACAAGCAGGACTTAGGGCAGCATACAACATATTTCAATGCATAATCAATATACACAATAATAATAAAACAATAAAATGCATACAGTACAGTTAAACGTCAGCATTACCAGATGGCATCAAACATCTATCCCGCAGATAGCTGGGTAGCTAGCGTAAAATCTTGTTCCTCCACCCATTGGAGGTTCTTAACCAGAAGAGAGTGGAGAATAAAGGAGGGGGGAAGGAAAACCCAGGAGGCCACTCATCTGTCTAGCCATCACTGTCCTCAACCATATGCCTGGTGGAACATCTCAGTCTTGCAGGCCCTGCAGAACTGAGCCAAGTCCCAGATCTCAGTTGGAAGAAAATTCCACAAGCCTGGGGCCAGGACCAAAAAGGCCATGGCCCTGGTCGAGGACAGCCAGACCATTTTGGGACCAGGGACTACCAGCAAGTTGGTACTGGGTGAGCGTAATGCTCTCTGAGGGGTATATAGGGATAGCTCAACAGTCATGCAACATAGTTATAGCCACAGCTACCAATGGCTTTAAAAATGAAATTAGACAGTTCCATAGATGATAGATCAATCAGGATAGATCAATCAGTGGCTAAAGTTTCATTAAAGGTTCTGTATTCAATGGCAGAAACCTGTCAATACCAGTTCTAGGAGGCTACATTAGGGGAACTCTTGGCTTGTTGTCCCACCATACTAAATGGTAGGCCACTGGTAATACAAGATGGTGGACTAGATGGACCATTTGGTCTGATTCAGCAGGGTTCTTATGTTCTTGATAAATCACCACACTATCCCTACACCTCACAACAGGTCCACAATCTAGGGACTGGAGATCATCTCAGGAGCAGTGCCCAGAGTGATTCAACCCAAAGTATAGTTTCCATGAGTTCTTGTGGAATGATAACCCAAGAACTTCAGGCAGTTGAAATAGTTCAAGCAGAGCTTTTCAGGGCATACTTTTCAGGGAGGTATCTTATAATGAGCATTGAGCTCAAGCTGGGCCTTCCTGGGCTTCGTAGAGGACACCCTTTACCTTCATATGTTTCTGGAAGTGGGTCAGACACAGCTCTAGGGACTAAGTCAAGATGGAGAGCCAGACAAAAGTGAGATCAGCTTGCAGACCTAATCTAACACGTTAGCCTCCCTTTTACTCCCCCCCCCCACACAGAGCAAAGTTGAACTCCAATGCAGAGTTTGCCCAGATTTCCCAAGAACTTTGCTAAATACCCACAACAACCCATTGGGGCAACCAACTGACAAGCAAAAGAAGAACTGAGGTTCCAAAGAAACTGGGTGACCCTGAAGGGAACAATCAGGGCAGATTGTATCGATACCATCCACATCTCAAAGGTAGTGAAGCTACTGTAGAAGTTACATATTAAATGCCTCCCACCTGAATGTGTGCATTAAGAGGCTAGCAGTGCAATCCCAAGAACACTTTCCTGGGAGTAAGCCCCATTCAGTAGACTTGAGTAGGGTTGTGAGTAGACCTTAGGAGTCAAATGCAGGATGACAGAAAACACCCAGTTCAGTCTCCTTTCAAGTGTTTGAGAGAAGGAACATTTTTTATTTTCCCTTGAATGAATCACAGAACATCTTATCAGTGATGGTTGGAGCTCTGGTTATTCCAGCAGGAGGATCATTTAAGGTGTCTTTCAGGCAACACAGCAGATGCAGTAATATGAGTGCTTGTTTAGCTCATGGGCTACATGAGATTCAATTGAATGCAGAGGCCACAAAAGTCAACAGCAATAAACACTCAGCTACTACAAAGGAACAAAAAGGAACAAACCTGTGTTCATGGGAGATCTACAGTTTAGAACATTTAAAGGCTCTTGTAGGTGGGTGTTGTTACTGTTTTTAATTGGAGTACTTACATTGAATTGAGGGATCCTTCCAGACCTGTAATCAGAATTTCTTTATTGAGGAGGCAAATGAATATAGGGGTGGTCAGCCCAACATTATTTATTTATTTTATTATTTATGCTTTATGAGTTATTTACCAATTTTCTACTTGAGACTCAAAGTGGATTACATGGCATAGAACACTGTAATCAAACAGCATGAGAGATCTAATAAAAATGCAATGGGACTAGGTGTACAAAAATGCAAAAAAAATAGTATCAAACATGCTGTGTCAAGCAATGCAGAAAATGGAATTACAAAAAAAGAAAACAATGCTGTAAAAAACATGATGGAACATACAACAAATCAATAATATATAGTGTACACTGTGGCATAGACTACAGTCCTGTTCTGTATAAGCTTTATAAAAATGCCTTCCCAAGCAACTGTTTTACATTTGCAGAATTAAAGAAGTGTGAGAGTCTTCTTCCAGTTACTGAAACCTGAAACTGTAAATTCAACCTTCTTTTCTCTGTACATCACTAACTCAAGGCTTCTAACAGTGCCACCCAACACCCCTGCAAGCTTTTAAAATCAGGACTCTTCTGCCGTGCTAACTGCTAATTCTGTTCTAGCCAATTGCATAGAGAATTCACCCTTGGAAGAGTTATGACAGAATTCACACTTTTAGCATCAACTCCTTCCTTTTTCACAAGGAAAATTTACACCTGAAAGACGTGTGAAAGATTTCACACCAACCTGTAATACTGATTATGAGGTCCTGCCCCCTTTTGCACCACCGTGGCTATGGGCCTGGATCCTTCCAACATCTGAAACCCCTCTCCTTCCCATTCTGAGACTGGCAGGGAGGCTGGCCCAAACCCATCCAGTCTGGCAGAGGGTGGGCAAGCCAGTACAACAAAGTGAAACCCTCACATGCAGGAAAAGGGCTGTCTCCACAACAAATCTGCAGTGTTTTGCACCACCTAAGATTTTTTTTTGTTTTCTTTTAAAGGCTTTTAATTTGTTCCATGTTAGCTTCTGTAATTGAATATGAGTTTGCATTTAGAAGGGGAGCATTTCTAATTTAAAAAGGAAATCCTTGAACTAATGTCTATGAGTGTAACAAGATGCAAGGAGAGAATGACAATCTTAAAACAGGAATAGAACAAAGTTTGAGTCCAGTGTGTCAGCTATGCTGCCATGGGGGTTGGGGAGGTCAGTTGTATTCTAATTGCCATTGCATTCCTTCTGTGCTTCTTTGCTGCTGTAACGCTTATCTCTAAGTTTTGCAGGTGGTGAGATGTTGATGTCTAGTTTCAAGGGAACCGTGGGAGCGCGCTGGGTTCCCAGCTTCAGCGCTAACGGCCGGAGGGCTTTCTCCCGCATGCGGGAGTGTGGCCAATTGGCCAGGGCAGTGGGGGTGTGTGCATACGAATACCCTATATCCTATTATGCCCAGAGGCAGCCACCATTCTTAACAGTGCCTATGTTAATGCATATACAGCTCTTCAATAAAGTATTACCTTTCCTGATAAGCGTGTACTACGTTGTTGGCTGTGGGTTCTGACACAGTGGCACCTTTAAGACCAACAAAATTTAATTCTGGGTATAAGCTTTCATGTGCATGCATTGTTCTGCCACTTCAGACCAATATGGCCACTCACCTGAAATTAAAACAGGAATGAGAGGCTATAACACAGGGATGGGACATCTGCCTGGCATACAGAGTGTCCCAGGTTCGATGGTCAGTATCTCCCATTAAGAGTTGCAGGAAGCAAGTCCTGCAAAAGACCTCTGCTTGAGACCCTGGAGAGTCATCTAAGTAAATAATATTGGCCTTGATCTTATTCAGTATAAGGGAGCTTCAGGTAAATGAAAAACTACTTAAACCTCATGATCCTCTCTGATCATGATGAATGCAAATGAGCTGGGAGAAGACTGAATGGTGTAGTGGTTAAGAGTGGTGGATTCTAATTTGGGGAACTGGGTTTGATTCTCCACTCCTCCTCCATATGAAGCCTGCTTGGCAACCTTGGGTGAGTCACTTAGAACTCTCTCAGCCCCACCTTCCTCACAAAGTCCCTGA
Source organism: Gekko japonicus (assembly GCF_001447785.1). Classification (NCBI taxonomy): domain Eukaryota; kingdom Metazoa; phylum Chordata; class Lepidosauria; order Squamata; family Gekkonidae; genus Gekko; species Gekko japonicus. The sequence goes on along the minus strand of NW_015171030.1, from coordinate 58,132 downwards.
TGTAGGGAGAGGAAAGGAAAAGTGATTGTAAGCTGCTTTGAGACTCCTTAAGACAGAGAAAAGTGGGGTATGAAAACCAGCTCTTCTTCTTCCATCAGGAAATGCTGTCATCCCAGCTAGTGAGGAAGGCTGCCTGTTCTATCTCACACTTTTGAAAAAAGATGTTCCACTACATCTCGGATAGGGGAAACTTTCTATCTCCTCCCTGAAAGCTTCATCTAGCTATTTCTCCACTTCTCTGCCTTTCCAGATTAGCAATGTTACCCTCAAGAGTATGACCTTCCCTCACAGTGCACCCTACAACTTCTACCTATATTGATGGACCACTCAGAACAAAACACTAGATAAGCCCCATACACCATTCTTGGTTCTTTTGTTTTCGTTCATTATTCTAGACAAAGTGTTTTGCTTTGATTGTTCATTAATGCTAACATCTGTGCTGTGAAGTTAGGTGAGGTTGTTTCTGGGTTTATCGTATTTGGGGCAAGGTTCCATTAAAATCCCCCCCAGAAGAACAGTTACATAGCAGCCCCACATTGCCCTCAGCTGTGCCATTCTATCTCAGGATGAGCCTCAGAAGAAAACTGAGAGAGCATCAACTCCGAAATACACGAGTCCCTCATAGATTTCAGTTATGCATAATTCATATTGAATTCAGTGGATACAGAACAGAAGAAGGGTTATTATCAGTAAATGACCATCATGCAGTGGCTGGAGCTCTTTAGAAATTTTATTACATAGAAGAAAAGGAGATGTGTGTGTGTACCCTTTCCTTCTATGGAACAAATTTCAGCCACCAGCTGATGGTCTTTTACTGATAATAATCCTCTGTGTGTGTGTGTGTGTGTGTGTATAAATGGATGACCTGCAAGGACATGCACAGGACATCTCATTTCCCTCTTCCTCACTATTTCCTCTTCCCCTTCCCTGAAAGCCCCCCTAGCCTCTCCCCTTTTCCTGCTTCATTCTTCCTTCCCATCCACCAGCCAACATACCTTTGCCTGGTCCTCCCCCATCTTCATCTCTCCTTCCTTCTCCTTGTCAGCCTCTACCTGGGAAAACTATGGCCCAGTTGCACTGAGCTGGCTGCTGGGCTGGGCCCAGTTCTATGGTGGGGAACCTGCAAGGACTTGCAGGGGCACCTTACACCACATATTCCCTTCCCTACTTCCTTATATCACATATTGTCTTCCCTATTGCCCCTACTTCTCTCCTTCCCATTCACCAATCAACGTACCTTTTATCTGTAGTGCCATCTTCAGCTCTGTTTCATTTATATCCCACCTTTCTCCACAATAGGGACCCAAAGCAGCTTACCTCATTTTGCTGCCCTCCATTTTATCCTCACAACAACCCTGTCAGGATAAACTGAGAGAGTGTGTGTGACTGGCTCAGAGTCACCCAGGAGAGGAAACAGTGACTCACAGGGATAAGAAGGGTTCTCTGTCATTTGTAAATAAAATGTTTTTCACAGGCTATGAACAAATCATTTTCCAAATCAAGAAAAAAAAAGCCCTATTCTGTAGGGAAGCCTCCTATCTGGTGCCACATGGCTGAAGCAGTTTCCTGTCACTTGAAGGCCCCAGTCATACCGCAGGAAAAGCCGGGGTGGAAGTGTGGTTTTTTAGAGTCGTAGCAAAAGAGAAGCGCGGCAGCGGGATCAGACAGATCCCCCGAGCCACCGTGCATACGCTCCCCAGCGCGATCAGATGCGAGGGGGAAGCCACGGACAGGAGACCGAGGTGAGGCAGCTGCGCATGTGTGTGCCTGCACAGGTCAGCAGGGGGCCTCACATGCTGCCAGAGACGGGCACGTCAGTGATCACACAGCTGCCCGTGCCGTGGATTTTCCGGTAGATAGTAGTGTTTTGTAGGTTTTCTTCTACTCCGCATCTTCGGCCAGAAGAGACGGATCGGGGACGGGTGCGTGCCACGTCCCAGAAGTTGCGGTATGATCACGCCCACTTGATGTGCCCCCGATCCGTCCCTCTCGTGGATCAAAGCCTCCCGTGTGACCGGGGCCGAAGGCTTTAAAATGCTTGCTTTTTTTTTTTTTACAATTCCCAAATTCTGTATTCATTGCAAACTGTCCTATGGCAACAAATGAAGCACTTACTATACATATGATATATGATATCCCCACCGCCAGTGTTCCCTCTAAGCTGAGTTACTGTGAGTTAGCTCACAGTTTTTTAGCCTCCAGCTCATAGATTTTTGTCTTAGCTCAGGAAGGACGGCTCTAGAGCAAACTAAATTATGCAGTAGCCAGATTGCTGGCTCACAGCTTTAATGCCTGTTGCTCACAAAGTAGAAGTTTTGCACACAAGACTCCACAGCTTAGAGGGAACATTGTACCGCATGTTCCTTTCAACATAAATTTAATTCCCATGTGGTGGTGATGGTGGAAAATGCTGTCAAGTCACAACTGACTCATAGTGATCCGGTAGGGTTTTCAAAGCAAAAGATGTGCAGAGGTGGTTTGCCATTGCCTGCCTCCATGTCATGGTCCTGGTATTCCTTGGTGGCCCCCTGTCCAAATAGTAGCCAGGGCCGACCCTGCTGGCTTCCAAGTTCTGATGAGATTGGGCTAGCATGGACCATTCAGGTCAAGGCAATTTTCACACAGACCTGTTTAAAACAACTCTCCATTACTCATCCAGAAAATGGATTTATGAAGAGTTTACCCCAATGTGTAATCAAGTTGGTTGAAATGGCTATTTGGGAGTACTGTGCTGAAACAGAATTACCCCTTGAAGTCGACTATTGCATCTACATAGAATTTCTCCTTCTTGCAACAGGGATACATTAAAAAAAATTAGAGAAAATACAAAGGAAACACATTGATTAACAAGAGAAAAAATTAAGTATGGCATTAATATTTCAGAGATGTTTCAGTAGTTTGCTCTTCACTATATCTGTACATGTATATATTTACAAGTGAAGACAGGATGCACCATATGTATTTGTGATATATTGCTTTGTACTACAAGCTATTTTTTTAAAAAAAACTTTCAAAATGCAAATTGCACATGGATTTTAAAAGTTAAATCAAATTAAAATTTGAGGAAATAATATTTGCCATGAAAAGTCTCCTTGGGAAATAAATATGGTTGGGGTTGATAATGCAAAAAAAAAAAAAAAGCTAAATGGAAACTTCCTCCAGCTAAAACATCTTTTCTGCTCTTGGGATGGCCAGGTACACTGATTAGCTAAGAAATGCAGGAATTCAGGGGCTTGTTTTGATCTCTGGAGCTTAACATTTTTGGGCAGTACTTATGATTTTGTTATTTGTGAATAGGGATGCCAGCTTCCAGACAGAACCTGGGGATCCTCTAGAATAATAGCTCATCTTCAGACTACAGTGATTAGTTCCTCTAGAGAAGGCCAGTGTCTTTTAACTCCACTTTTGTGGTGGAGCAGCACAGGTTGCCGATGACTTCAGGACGCTTCCGAGATGTTGCTGTCTGATCACTCCGTTTAGATCCGTCAGGCATTCGCATCTATGTCGGATCTAAAGGAGCATGTGATTGCAGCCTTGGTCTCCTGACAGAAGTCTCCAGTAGGTTCTGTCGGCAGCCGTATGGGCCCATGAGTCATCTCCAATCATCAGACCAGGGATTATTAGTAGTTCACTCTGGTTAATAAGATCTATTGTTGCTCATACTTTCTTAGTGCCTAGACCTGTGTGATGGAACCGGCTTCCAGAGAACATGAACACATGTAAAAATGAAGTTGCATTCTCCTGAGTGAGACCATTGGCTTATCAAGATCACTAAGTAAGGTAAAGAAAGCCCCAACCTTGTCCAGGTTTTGGATGGCCTGTAACTCAGAGCTTTTCCAATGTGCTTTTGGTGGTCCACTGTTTGAGGCTGGGGCTTGCGTCCTTTAATTTTTATTTCTATTGTAGGAGCAAATTGGTTTTGATGCAAGACAGTTTTGAGTTGGAAAAAATGGGATACACATATTTTAAATAAATATATAGATGTTAGCCTTGTCTATTTTGGTTGGCTTTGCAATCTGCCAGGTAGAGGAAGCTTTTTCCCAGCTCTTGAGATTCTTTGAGATTACTAGTAGAACCAGACACCATCAGGCAGAGCAGGTGATCTATGAACCTCAATTCTACTATATTGCCTGTTCTTGCTTGTTATGCTTTCTCCCTCCAGCAGCTATGATTATAGGTTCCATCGATGGCCAGTGGGAGGAGCATAAATCTAACTAACATAAGAGGAAGCAAATAAAAACAATTGTACTTGTACTGCAATTCATTGTGGGTCACTGCATGTTGGGAAAGGGTTTCAACTAAATAATATGTTGAGATGTTTTAACCATCCCATCCTCAGCAAGCACCCAGCTGAAGCAAATGTTTAATTGCACAGCTGGTCTTTTCAAATAAATGCATGGGGATGTGACTGGCTTTTTCAATCATTTGCTGTCAAAAGACTCAAAATCCATTTTGATTTCTCAGTTTAGCTGACTTTCTCTGAAAACACACCACCACTGCCAAAAAAACCCCAACCAAACCCAAAAGCTATTTCAACACACCCCATCACAGTCTCTCTCTCCATGTAATATAGAGCTACCAAGCGGGGGAGCCAGTTTGGTGTAGTGGTTAAGTGTGCGGACTCTAATCTGAAAGAACCAGGTTTGATTCCCCACTCCTCCACTTGCATCTGCTGATGTGACCTTGGGTCAGTCACAAGCTCTGGCACAGCTGTCCTTGAAAAAGAGCAGTTTGTGTCAGAATTCTCTCAGCCCCACCCACCTCACAGGGTGTCTGTTGTGGGGAGGGGAAGGGAAAGGAGTACGTAAGCCGCTCTGGGACTCCAAGTGAAGGGTGGGGTATAAATCCAATCTCTTCTTCTTCGTGGGAACATTCCCACGGGGAAAACACAGGTGCTGCACTATCGTGTCGCCCAAACATGACGTGGGCATGTAGCTGGGTGATGCTCTGGCAATGGAGCTGAAAACTCGATGGTACCATCGAGTTTCCAGTCCCATTGCCAGAGCATCACCCAGCTATGTACCCAGCGTGCTTACGTCACATCTGGGCGACACGATAGTGCGACGCGGCTGCGTTACATGCAAGAATGTTCCGGTGGGGAAGCATGTATCTCCCGCCGATTCGTAGCTAGGTACTTGGTAATTTTTCTAGGAGAAAGTGATGCTGTAAATGTTCAAGTCCTGTTCACAAGTGATAGTAAACACATGTGCAGTCCATCCATATACAGTATACATTTGATTATTATTTGTATGTGTGTCAATTAATTTTCATTTTACAGTGAATGCATGTACATGTTAACAAGGGATACAAACCCCACATTTATCCAGATCCTGGTCCCTGGTTTCATTTATAAAGTGAATGCATGTTGGCTGTTACTTACAAGCACATATACTTAGGTAACAGACAAGATGTGCATGCATTCACTGTAACATGTGAACAGAGTTTAGAAAGACTGATTTCCAGGACCTGTAAGCCCTGGTTGGGTTTATTCCTTGTTTAATATTTATCATCTAAAACCACTTACTCTCCCCCCTTTAGAAATGTAGAGATTAGAGTTGGATGCAGTCACCTGTGTTTGTATATACAAGCTTTCTTACAGGCAATCCTGTCAAACATGTATAGATAACCCACTGAGTTTCTCAAGGTCTTTGGTGGGAATGTTCACAGATGCACAACTGATTTTAGATCAAGCACAGAAAAGCTTCACCCATTTCTGTCTTGGAAATAAAGAAAACAAAAGGTTTGTGGTGCTTCTACCCCCTCCTCAATAAGAACCAACTGTGGGTTTGGCAGGATTCTTACACTGCTCATCTTGAACTGCAAATTCAAGCTGCAGGGTACTCAGCACAATAGAAACAGACATTGGCTTGGATCCAGTGATGCATGAGTGAAAACATAAATTGACTTTATGCACTTCTGCTTGTACAAGACCTTGTGTAAGCACTTTCTTCCCTACAAATCATCATGCCCAGAAATTGGTTGCACAACATCTTGTACAAAGCGGAAACAAAAGTGGGGATACAATAATGTTGACTTGGCCCAAGAGGCTTCCATGGACTACTTCTTGCATTTTCATTTGTGTAAGAACTTTAGCATTAGATCCAATATATTTTGAGTGGGGTAATAAGTTTGAATGTGTTCTTCCTAAGGATTGCACCACCAGTAATTCTGCCACAGCCCAGCATGACCAACTAACAGAAGTTCTGTTTACAGAACCCAAGACAGGGCTATGCAGAGAAGGCATAGCTTGGTTCCCATGGAGGTCTCTGGTCCTTTGTATTGTTCTTATAATGGATTCAATAACAACAGACACAGAAAAGAGAGTAGAGGTGAGGGATTCTCCATCTTTTCCATCAAATGTGATGCTTTAGCTAGTTATTGGTGCCATCAAGCATAAAACATGGGGGGTTTTGGTAATATTTGTGATATATATCCTGTTTTCATATCTAGCCACCAAAAGAGATAGAAAAACCTTGCCACTACGGTTGATTATTGGCAATAAAAGATGTTCTTTATTGCTTGAATGAATGGGATGTCCTATAGGAGGCACAGGGTTGAAAAAGAATTAATGTGAAAGAACTTGCCATTCTGTTTTCAGTATTCATTGAGAGGGCAGGTAGACACGTCTTTTTGCATTTCTAATTTCACAAGAAGCCAACGGAAAGTTTCTCTGCATAAAGCTTATGAATAACTGAACACATCTGAAAGCTGACTTAATTATCACATGGACAGTACCCAGTTTTTTGATCAATGAGTCATGTAGGCAGATTTGTTTGGGCTTTGGCACTTCAATACACAATTTTGTTATATCTATCCATCTAGTATATTTCAAAAATTAATTCTATACTATGTGTGTCTCTCTGTGTGTGCACGCATATATGAATGTATATTTTACTTGTTTAACAAAATTGTGCATATATATATATATATAT
>NW_015171030.1:11786-51139 GCF_001447785.1 Gekko japonicus | reverse complement strand
TATATATATATATATAGAGAGAGAGAGAGAGAGAGAGAGAGAGAGAGAGAGAGAGAGAGTATAGAATTAATTTTGAAGTGTAATGCATCAGATAATGCAAATTTATAAGGGTTATGTTTCTCTTTGAAATGAAATACTCTTGGAAGAGTTATCAAGCTTTCCATAACAGGAATGTCGGTGGACAAGCTTCTCTGGAAATTTCAGGAAGGAAAGGTCTGTCAATGGCTATTAGCCACTGGCTGTGGTCATACGAGGACTTTATCATGATACAGTAGTGTTACCTTTTTGGATTTAAAGAGCACGATCAGACAACAACATCTGTCTTCCATGCCCCAGTCGTTGGCATCCTGTGTTGCCCCCCTTTGGAAGTGATCAAGCACCGGGGCAAGTCTGGTGTTTACGGATTCCAGTTCTCCCACTCCACTTTCCTGGATGTCTGAATTCTCCTGCCATGAAAGGAACCCAGAAGGGAAGTCTGAACGCGCAGATCTGTTTCTGCCACTAGTTTGTTTTTGTTTTGGTTTTTGGTTTTTTTAGTTGCCACACCTGCCTGCATTAAAACAAAAATGATCAGGCAGCTCGCTCCATGGTTGAGGCTCTGCCGTAATGTGAATGCCTGACCACCAGATGAGTGCATGGGAAAACCACCCCAGGGTGTGCTGTCTGTTTGGTCTTCCCCACAACACTTTAAATGAGTGCAATTAGAAGCATGCCCAGATCATGGCAAGCCTCCAGTGTGACCGCAGCCACTGAACCTCCTTGTTCAGAAGCAGAATGCAAGGGGATACCAGCTGGATCCAAAAGCTAACCCTTGACCTAGATGATTGTACTGTAAGTGCATCTTGCCCTTTTGTCTCAGTCCTCCCATCCCAGCCCTCCTTAAGACTTGCCATCAACCATCTGCACCCTGACTCCAACAAAAATTGACTATATGGTTCAAATAGGAAGTGGCACAAATACCAATTCAGATAGTCATATGGGGAAGAATGTTAATTCTGTAATGAAATATCTTGGATCCAGACATCTTTTCCAGTCATCTAATCCCCTTCTTCCCCTGCCCCACATTGCTTTTATCCATGAGGGTCCTGAGATAGCTTTTCTGATGGGCAAAAAGGGGGGGGGGGAGAAGCTGATCTTTCATTAAAGCCCTCTTTGGCATTGCTTTGTTCAAACAGACTTGGACAGTTTTCATGTGGATTTAAATGGCTAACGTTTGATAATAGCAGCATTTGAAAAGAGGCTTCCCTTTGCTTTAGAATTAAATTCTTATAATTTTAGATTCTAGGAAGGTCTGTGTATAGATTCTGACCAAGGGACTTAGTTTTTGGATGGTTGCCATGAAGACAAGGGTCATAAACATTGACTTAACACTCACTTGTTTTGATACGGTTTTGCTGGCAGACTGATGTTGGAGACCAGTTTTCTGACAGAATGCTCTCTACTTTTTCCTCAGAGAGGATAGTTGCTTTAGAAATTTCCTTCTGAGCTGTGAATTAAGCATTCCACACTCTCGCCCCGTTAGTCGGCAAAAGCAACGGGTCTGCCCAAGATAAATTATTATCTCTTAAAATGGTTTATGTTCCCTTTGGTTATTATTTGGAACTCAGAGATTGAAAGTCAAGTAGAGGACACGGGCTACCGAACAGTCTCTGGGGACTTGTCTAGGTCTCCACTGTTAATCATTTCCACAAACCTCAAAGCTGCAACCAATTCAAGGATTATATGTTCAAACCATTTCTAAGCTTAGCCATTCTTACCATGTACCCCAATTAGAATTGTTTCTTTACATCTATTTAAAGGATTGTTGGAACACTAACAACTATTCCTTTGTGGGAAAATTGGCAGGGGAGAGGGATAGAAAGGGATGCAGCTCATGAAAATCGCAATACTAAATTGCCCAGAAGCAGGATGGGTAATTTACATTATTATTGAGATATTTATATCCCACTTTTGGGGAACCCAGAGCATTTTACAACATCATTTAACCCTTCCTCCATTTTACTGTTAGGACACGCTTGTGAGGTAGGTTCGGCTGACAGAGTGACTGGCCCAAAGTCCGGCAGTGAACTTCCATGACTGAGTGGAGATCTGAACCAGAATCCCCCAGATCCTAGTGGGACACTCTGCATGACACCATGGTAGAAGCATGTGGAAGCAGAGGTCATTTCGGGGGGGATCGCGGGGGATCGCAGTTCCCCCGGGTGAGGTACGGGGGCAGGGCACATGACAAATCCCCGCCCCCTTCTTCCGGCCGCCCCGCTTCCGGCCCTCATTCAGCCAGGAGGAGGCAGGAGAAGAGGGAGGGTAAGTTGCTTCCTCCCTGCCTCTCCCCACCGCTGCCTCCCTGGGGCCAGGGAGGGCCTTCACGTGGCTTCCTTGCACTCCCGCAGACCTTGCAGGTCCACCACCGGGCCCCTCATGAGGCTCAGCAGTGGAGCGGCAAGGCCGCCGGTGGCGGCCGAGACCGTTGGGGGTGGGGTGTCTGGCCTTATGACACACTTCCAGTGATGTCAGGGGGTGTGGCATATGCTAATGAGTTATGCTAATGAGTTCCCCTAGCTCTTTTTCTATGAAACGACCCCTGTGTGGAAGTATGCTTTAGTGTAGTGCAAAGGCAGGCATACCTTCCCACATTTGACAGATGAAAATAGGAATGCATTCACAACTGTTCTTGCACCAAGAATGACCTCACCCCTTCCATTATCACACATTTTCAGTGTTGCCACCTCCAGTACAAAACTGATTTTAAGATCGCTATCCTTTTGCATAAAGAAATACTTGCAAACAAAGTAAGAGTGTCCTAGAGTTTATTACCAACATTTCTGTTGCAATGGACCAGGGGTGGCCAAACTTGCTTAACGTAAGAGCCACACAGAATAAACGCCAGATGTCTGAGAGCTGCAAGACATGGACAGATATTACACACATGATTTTATGGAGAAATATGTACATTTGCTTTTTATTAACATTAAACGAGACTTTATTAACATTAAATGAGACAAAAATAAAAACAAAAGGGGTAAAAACAGATATTGATAATGATATTTGTTTGTTTGCTAATGATATTTGTCTAAGAGAGAGGAAGAGAGAGAGAGGAAGAAAGAAAGAATGAAAGAGGTGGAAAGAAAGAGTGAAAGAGAGTGATAAAGAAAGCAAATACATGGGGGATGGAGGGGGAGGGAGGGAGGAAGAGAGACAGAAAGAAAGAGAGAGAGAGAGAAAACAAAGAAAGCAAATTGATGGGGAGCCTGCCGGGAGCCACACAATATGTGTGAAACAGCCACATGTGGCTTCCGAGCCACAGTTTGGCCACCCCTGCAATGGACCAACTGGCAGGCTGTGCATCATATGATGCTGCAGCATTCAGGCACAATCTTTTATCGAAATATGCATTCACAGTAAGATGTATGAAAGCAAGGTGCAGAGCTTTCCCTTCCAGACACCTTGGTTAGCAAGCAGCGATGGACTTGCCATTGAACTCGAAGGGAAATTTCCCAGTAGGCCACTGTCAGCCAGGAATATGCAGGGTCAAGCCTCAGCAACACTGGCCGACTCTGCACCTATCTCTTTCCTTGCAGTTTTTCCATAGCCACATTAGGAGGCTGATCTCCCTCTACACTGCATGCTGCTTTCACTTTCTTTGTTCATCAGGTTTTATGGTACCTTCTGCATAGATTTATGGCCAGGGTCAGTATGTCAGTATGGCGTTGCCCTCGGGTATCTGAATGTGGTTTTGAGTAGCACCTTTTCTTTCCTATGCTTCCGATTCAAAGAGAACAATAAGCAGACAACTTGACATGGCTTCATTGATCTCTGTCAGTTCCCCTGCCCCTATTTCCCCTTTTGTATTCATCAACTTGCCATGAATTACTTGGTTCAGGCGGCTAATGACTGCTGAGGCAAGGACTAACACAGGGAAATCTGCATACTAGATTGAATGAAAACAGATATTCCGAGGCAAGGGGAAACCAGCTCGAGTGCTGAGAAAATGTGCAGCGAATGCCAGATGCAGAATGGACCACTGTTAGTGCCTTGGAGGCCACTTGCTTTGGATCTTGCAAGAAAGAAAGAAGTAGTCACGGAAGAGGAACAACACAGGCAAACTAAAACCATGACCAGACATATACCATAAATAAACAATTTATACAAAATCATGAAGTGCCCAAGTGATTTTTGATAGCTATAGCCATGTGAATGTCAAATAATCCAGTAGCAAAATGAAGATCCTTAAAGGACGACAAATCCTTACATTCGCAGGCTTCCGGTCTGGCTCCCGCGAATGGCGGACGCATCCTCGGGTCGCTCCCGAGGGCGTCTCGCCCGCCCGCGGTGGAGGAGGGAATCCGCGCGAGCGGAGACCCGAACGAGCACCTCAGGAAGAGAGGAGCTCGGATCCGGGGCGCTTTAGGGCGCACTAGGGGGGAGTCGCTCTTTCGGCCGAGAGGTCGGAGACCGAGGCTCCCGCCATGCCCTGCCCCAATGGACCTTGCTGCGTGAGCGACCCCGAACGGGGTTTAGCGGAGCCACCAGACGTCACCGAGTGATAAAGCGACCATCCGCAAAAATAGAAAAAGAAAAGATCGGCTTAACTGTGAGTTGTCAAAATGCAGAGAAAAAGAACTAAAAATGTTACCCCCCCCCCAGCGAAAAAGGCGAGGAGGTTAATCCTCCATTTGTACAAGCGAAGAAAAGGAGGGGGGGAATGGATTGAGCGGACAGTGATGTTTTCCTTTGATGTATTTGAAACAAAGCGAGAAAAAGTTTTGTCTCTCTGGAGCACATTTTAAGAACTTTCTAAAAGTAAACAAAAAAGAAAAGATGTCGGAGCTGGGCAAAAGCGAGCGGAGAAGAAGGGAGGGACTTCCGTCTGGGCGTTTACTTGTGTGTGAGAGCCGGCTGTTTAATGTTTGGACTGTTATGGCTGTGAATCTGACGGGAGTTTTGTAAAATGGAGAAGTTTGAACTGTGACAGCGAGGAGTGCCTGGCAAGCGCTTATATGAGTCAACAGTTGCGAGGAGAACCCAGTAGAGAGTTTTGGGAGCGGATATAAAAGCGAAGAAATTAATACCATTCTCAAAGCTGGGGACCCCCAGTAATGGCAAGCAAGGAAGAGGATTTATAGTGCATGAACTGAGAGTGTTAACAGCAACCCGAAGGAGGATCAAACAAGCCGGAAGGAGAAGACAACAGAGGAAGCTCCTCCACGTCAGCGACACTAAAAGTACCCAGCACGCAAAGAAGCGGTTCTGAATGTGCCCAGAAGAGGCTTTTTTATTAACAGAAACTCAAAGGAACATTACTAACATACTAACAGAGAATTTCATGTGACCGGATTAAAAAAAAGAAGAAGTTTGACAACACACAGAAGAAGCCCAAGAAGATTAATTGGACATTACTAACAGTTTAATTTACCAGTTTATATATCACTCAGCTTTCTCTTTCTCCCACTGTCTACCCTTCCCATTTCTTCTTTTAAGCGAAATACCTCCCCTTTTTAGGGGAGTCAATAAAACCTTTATTAAAAAAAAATCCTTACATTCGCAGACAGTGAAGCACTGGTGGGTAATCCAATAGCCATATGCAGATCCTTTCCAAGGACAGCAATAGAAGCAGTAAATAATGACAGGATCCTGTTTTGAGGAATCTCTTTCTCAAGTCAGGTTGCCAACATCCAGGGGAAAAAAATCCTTAAACTGGGATCATAATCACGAAGTCTCCATTAGGCATCATATGCTGCACGTGATTTCTTCATGTCACAATAAGCATTTATTCACCAAGCACCAAGTTGGTAAGCAAATGCCCATTTTGGCACTGCTGAGTGATGCTTGGCTTTCTCCAAGGCCATTTAAATTTACCAGTCTACCCCTGGGATTAAGCAGAACCTTTAAGAACGGAAGTAATTGCAACTGGTACTAGCAACATTGTAAATAGCCAACCCCAACATGAAAAGATAGGGGCAAAACAGGGACAATGGTTTATCATGGAAAATAAAAATGGTCAATAGAGACAAATGCAGGAATGTAGAAGAAGAGGAGATTGGATTTATACCCCACTCTTCACTACCCAAAGGAGACTCAGAACAGTTTACAATCTCCTTTCCCTTCCCCTCCCCACAACAGCCACCCTGTGAGGTAGGTGGGGCTGAGAGAGCTCTTTCAAGAACTGCTTCTGAGGGAACAGCTCTGAAAGAACTTGTAACTTACCCAAGATCACACCAGCAGCTCCATGTGGAGGAGTGGGGAATCAGACCCGGTTCTCCCAGATTAGAGTCCACGCTCCTAACCACTACACCAAACTGGTGTCTGATGTATCAGAATGTACCATTGCATCTGTATCACAATGCATACTTGAGTCACACTGAACTGGTTGGATAAGTCTGTTGATGTAGATTTGCATACCTGCAACTGGGTGCATTAGCTGCTGCACATGACCAGTATGGGGTAATGATTTGTGAGAGGGGGAAGAAGCTCAGAGACCTGGGTTCAAAGCTTTGCTCAGCCTTGGAGCTCACTGGGCAACACGAAGCTAGTCACTCTCTTTCAGACCATAAGCTGGTTGCGATTTGACAGCACTTCCCACTACCACTCATTACTACATTGATATCCTGCCTTTCTTACAGAAGAAAAAGAGGAGGAGGAGGAGGAGGAGGAGGAGGAGGAGGAGATTGGATTTATACCCCACCCTTCACTCAGAATCTCAGAGTGGTTTACAAACTCCTTTCCCTTCCCCTCCCCACAACAGACACCATGGGAGGCAGGTGGGGCTGAGAGAGCTCTTGACAGAAACTGCCCTTTCAAGGACAGCTCTGACAGAACTATGGCTTGCCCAAGAACATCCAGCAGCTGCAAATGGAGGAGTGGGGAATCAAACCCGATTTTCCCAGATTAGAGTCTGCACCCTTAACCACTACACCAAACTGGGAAATCAAGGTGTCCTACATTGGGTATCCAGATGTCCCATCCAGGTTTTGCCCAGACCTATACTTGTTGCATCCTGTGCCATGATTTGAACAGAAGAGGGCAGTGTTCCCTCTGAGCTGAGTTAGTGTGAGCTAGCTCATAGTTTTTCAGCCTCTGGCTCACACATTTTTGTCTTAGCTCAGGAAGGATGGCTCCAGGGCAACCTAATTTATGCAGTAGCCAAATTGCTCGCTCACAACTTTAATGCCAGTAGCTCACAAAGTAGAATTTTTGCTCACAAGACTGCAAAGCTTAGAGGGAGCATTGGAAGAGGGTGGTCTTGTCTGAAAAGGAAGTAGAGTTAAGCCTGCCCACCTCTCTAACACAATGCTGTTTCCTGCTTCTCATTAAACAGACAAAAGAAAACCAACTTTACACTATTGCTCTCTCATCCAGAATGTTTATTGATTCTTTTATTAGAATATTTACACCCTGCCTCCATGGTGATTCACAACAAACAAAACATTCTGTTTTATAATATCACATGCCCATGGGGAGGGGGGGGGGACATAACATGGTACTAGTTGGGGAGGTAGCAACACATATTTGTCAACCTTTGGTAGTCAAAAAGTATGTGTCCACATTCTTCCATCTTTCAGTCTCCCCCTACCGGCAGCCCTGGCCTTGCATCCAGTGGCCAACATCACCAGCAATGCTCAGAAGATGTACATCATAGTACTGTTACCAAGGCAATGACTTATGCTGGCTTTACTACTGTTCTTTTTAACTTTTAAATTTCTAATTTTGTAATTTATTATATTCTACTGTTTTATTGTCATGTCTTATGTGACCTGTAACCTGCCCTGAGCCTGCAAGTGGGGAGGGTGGGATATAAATTGATGATGATGATGATACATATGCACTGGAGCCATAAAAAAAGCCACCCTCCAAGGTTTACAATGCAATCCAAGGGAAAGTTATTCCCTTTTATAAGCCCACTGAAATTTCATTCTGTTTAGGCTTACACTATCAATATTGAGAGTCTGGGGGGTGGGGGAATGAAACTTGAAGAACCCTGAAGATGTGGGTCACCAGGCCACCTTGGGGAATTCGGAGGGGAAGACATAGAATCGTAGAGCTGGAAGGAACCCCCAGGGACATCTAGTCCAACTCTGGGGGATAGTACCTATGGAGGGCAGAGTTTGGAGAGGGAGCTCAGTGGGGATGTGATGTCAAAGAATCTGCCATTTGAAGCTGTCATTTCTTCCCAGGTGACCAATCTCTGTAGCCTGAAGACTGGTTGTAATTCTGGGAGCGCTGCAGGTCCCACCTTGTGGTTGGTAACTTTATTGAAGAATGACAATTCTGACAGTTCACATGAAGGGGAGGCACAAGCTACTCTACAGCAGCTGAGGAGCTACCTGTAGCTCATGAGTTACCTGTTGGAGACCCCTGTGACAGAAGACAGGGCCTGTTCCAGGTGAATAGGAACAGGGGGAGCATTTGCACTTCAGCTCCAATTCATTAAATGGAAAATTGTCTCTTAGAGGGTTTCCAATTGTACTCTATTTTGGGTTTATTTGATAAGTCCATTCCATTCTCTCCATCACTGAACACAATAGAAAGAACATTCAAAAAGACATTATTCAGCCTTTATCAGTCTGAGGATAGCATAAGATGTAACAAAATGGATGGCAAGCTCAGAATCTCTTTGTTTCTGAAGCTGGGGGATGGGCAAAGAGCTGTGAATTTCAATAACATTTGCTTTAAATGCCTTGGAACCCCTATCATCTTTTTTTGGAAGAACAGTACAAAAAAAAAACACATTCCTCTTCTATACAATGATCGTTTCCATTTGAAGAAGGATCTCATTATCTGACGATGATTTTGTTCACCACGCAAATGACCAAAGGCACCTGTGGTATTTGTGAAATACTGGCAGTTCAGGCTGTGAAAACCTTCCAGTCGTTTTCATTATCATTTGAGAACACTCAAGGACAATGGCACCTATGAGAAAGGCACAGTAAAAGCACATATGAAATGTTTGTGATTGCTAACTCCACTGTAGATCTTGCTGTGCCCATTCCTGCCAGATCTGGCATTCACGAAACAAGCAGCTGCCAAATGGACAGACAGCCAAGCTAGGAATCATGTCAGGCTATCAAGGGAGCGTGTGACATGATCAGACGAAGGTTTAATCGGAGGTCTGTCTCGTGAACATGTGAAACTACCTCTATACATGACACCTCTGCTAGTTGACTGGACATGCAGAGAGGGAGAGTGGGCACAAGCATCATGCTGGCCATGTCCCCGTTTTCATGTGCTCATCAGCTCATTAATACAGTGCCTATTTGTGGAGGCAGTGTCCACGTGTACATTCCCTCCCTGTGACCACCAGTGCTCGGAACGGCAGCACCCATAATCATGGGTAGGGCTGTATTATTCATAAGGCTGACTAGGCCAAAGCCTAGGGGCCCAACAGGGACTAGGGGCCCTTTTTTTTCCTTTTGCTGAGGCACTGTTTTTTTCTCTTCATAGACAGCCTGTCAAAAATTGTGAATAGATTTCTTCAGAAGACCCTCAAAATGGAGATAGGGCTATGTACTGCAGTCTAGTACCTACTTTACCTGGGTCAGGCTGTCAGTTGTAACGGGGTGAAAGACTGAAGTTCAAGAAGGGCCCCGAAATACCTGAAAACCTAGGAGCCTGGCTATGGGTTAATATGGCTCTGGGGGAAAAAAATCATGTGGAGGACTTCTTTCTCTCTTCACATGTTCAGTCATGAACATGGATGGGTCATGGGAAGAAGGCTACTGAGTCAGACCATTGGTCCAGAAAGCTCAGTACTGTCAAATCTGACTGGCAACTGTAATGTATTGAAACAGCTTACATGAATCGCTGCATTCGCTCCCCATGTTAAGCTTGAGCAAGAGGAAGGCTCCTCCCAGCCTGCTTGCTATTGGTCGTCCTGCACAGGCGACCAATCAGAACGGGACTAATTCCCTGAGCGGGAAGAACTTTCATTGGTCCTTATCCGAACAACCGCATTGGTTGATATTTGTAAATAGGCGTGGCTACATTAGCCCGGGAAGGTTTAAAAGGAGCCTAGCTCCCAATGTTAAGTTGTTCTGGTTATGAATGCTTTTAAGCGCTTGTTTGTGCCTTCAATAAAGCGGATCACTTTGCTGAAATCACTCTCTGACTCCTTGTTAGCGGCCATCTTAACAGCAACAACACTCACCTTCTACTTGATCCTTTTAACTGGAGTTGCCAGGAATTGAACATGGAACCTTCTGTATGTAAAGCAGATACTCTACCACTGCGGAGCCATGTCTCCTTGAACTGCTCCATGGCTGTTCTTATGGCAGCTCATATTTCTGTAGCTAACAGTCCATAAATACAAAACTACAACCAGATACTTGAGAATGTCATTGTTGGTAATGTTGTTGTTACTATTACAATCCCATTGGTTATCAGGAAATTACAGCGCTTCCATTCATTTCTTTGAAGCTCCACATGGAACTGTGTTAGCTCTGCAAAGCAAAGCCTTGTATCATGAATCATACATTGCATTACTGCTGTAACCCTACATGGCCATAGGATCTGCCATAGTGGACATGCTTCCTTCTTTATGTAGTGCATGGCTAGTGGGACGTTTGGGTGAAAGTGTACTTCCTTATTCACAAAAGCTCTGCTTCACTAAGAGCAGGTGTGGTGTAGTGGTTAGAGCATCAGACTAGGATCTGGGAGACCCAGGCTGGAAGCTCCATTCTGCCACGGAAGCTTGCTAGGTGACTTTGGGTCAGTCACACACTCTTAGCCTAACCTACCTCACAGGGTTGTTGTGAGGATAAAATGGAGGAGAGGAAAACAGCATAAGCCACTTTGGGTTTCCACTGGGGAGAAGGAAGTATATTATATGAATCGATCTTCTCTTTTCTATTGTATGTACAGACAAAAGACCCATGTGGGGGGGGATCACTTGAGAGTTCTTGAATCACACAGAAGTTATTTAGAAGCAATATAAAGAACATTATGGTCTAGCTCATCAGTCATACTCCCTGGTCCCCGTATATTGATTCTTACTGAGTGAAACCTTCTTTGAACTCTGTACATACAACTTGTTTGTCAGAGAGAAGAAGAAGAGGACAGAACTCCTGCCTTGGTAATGGAAAGCCAACCAACAATCAGTCCCTCTTGTCTGTCTGAAGAATCAAATTCCTTCTGTCAATGTCATGATTCTCTTTTCTAAGAAGACACGCTAGTGGAGACTTGAGAATTCTCAGACCTAAGATGATGTTCCTAAGTATAATAAACTCCAAGTTGTCTGTCCCAATCCTCAAGGGATAGATTTGACTCATGATTGTTCCAGAATGAAAAATTTAAGAAAGCCCCACGAGAAGAATTTTCTTATTTTATTCAAATGAAGCTTCCATCTGAAGGCACATATGCTACCATATGGGATCCATTTCAAGCATTCATTAGCAGAAGAATAATTAGCCCAGCATCATACAAAATAGAAAAGAACAGGCCCAGAGGATAATTGTTTTAGAAACAGAAAGAAAAGACCTTGAAACCAAATTTGCTAGGGATAAGACTGTGAAAAATCTAAAAAGACGTGTTAGTTGATTATTTTTTTTTAGTTCAGCTGTTTGCTTATAAAGGATGCAAAAGATGTTATGACTTTTTTTTACAATCAGACAAAAGACTTCCTGTTTTATTGATCTAGTTCTCTAAAGAACTGCATTTTAAGACAGAAGAAATTAATAACTTTCCCTCATTTAGACTCATTTTCACCACATTTTATATAAGTGGTTAAATCTGATACCAGTTGTGGCCAATTTAAGGGCAAATTGCTTCAGTTGCTGCTTCTGAGCACGTCCCATTGTTAAGTGAGCATCCTCAGTTGCATTTAGCTGTTTAAATTTCAGAAATGCTTGTTTTTATTGCTGTTAGCAGCTCTACAAGGGAGGATTTGGAGGGCCTTTAAACCAGGTAGCCTTCCTTCTCTGTGGGTCGCCTTCCTTCTCTGTGTATGCTATTTGGCAGGACAAGTTCCTGGGGTAAGTACTAAAACCTCTGAGGAATGAATGTTGATTGGATCACAACAAAAGTTACGAGCTGTAAATGTACTTGTGACTAGAACAGGGGTGGTTTCTCCTCTGCCTAATCTGAGAGGAAGGCTCCCTGTGGTGAAAGCTATGGTCCTTGAGGGTTTCATTTCCATGGGGTGGAGAAAGGAAAGTAACGGATGGAGTTTCAGAGAGAGTCAGTTTGGTGTAGTGGTTAAGTGTGCAGACTTTAATCTGGGAGAACTGGGTTTGATTCCCCACTCTTCCACTCACAGCTGCTGGATGACCTTGGGCAAGCCATAGTTCTGGCCAGGCTTCCCAAGTACTTACGGTGATTCGGTGGGGGACACAGACATCTTCGCAGGATTATTCCCGCGGGGACAACAGAAACACTGCACCATGCCATCGCCAGGAAGTAATGCCGAGTGACGCTCTGGCAATGGGGCTGGAAACTCGACGGTACCATGGCACAGCTGTTCTGGCAGAGCTGTTCTTGAAAAATAGCAGTTTCTTTCAGAGCTCTCTCAACCCCACCTACCTCACAGGGTGTCTGTTGTGGGGAGGGGAAGGGAAAGGAGTTTGTAAGCCTCTCTGAGACTCCAAGTGAAGGGCAGGGTATAAATCTAATCTCTTCTTCTTCTTTCTCATTGAGATCAATGTTAATATCACTGAGGCAGAATAACCAATCAAAACATTCAACATAAAGATATCAAAGAGCCCAAATTAAACGAAAAAGACAAAACAAGGTAAACTCAAATGACATTTCTGTATGGATCCTTAACAGACACATAGATAGATGTGCACAGCAAAGTTATCTGGCATTATTCTTTAAAGATATAGTGAGATCTCCCTAGCCTTCAGTGACTTACCTGCAGTATAAACAAGATAATTACCCGGTTCACCTGCTCTAGCAGGAAGATCAATTATAGAAACTAATTAGATACCTGTTTAAAGCAGATAGGAGCTCCCACGTTTTTCATTCTGGGTGCCACTTGTCTCAAGACACCACAGGAAATGGGGGAAATAACTTCAAACAACCATGCTTAGCCTTATTTCATTTTTGCTGCTTCTTCTCACTCAGACGGAAAACATAGAAAAGTCAAAATTTACTGTACCTGGTTATCAAGGGCAAGTTTGCTTCCTTGCTTTATTGCCTGTTAGGAGAGGAAATATCAACAGAGGGAGGAAGGATGAACATCTACATACCTTTTAGATGGAAGAACATAGTCATGGCACTCTGAGAAACTGAGAGGAATTCTCTCTGTGGCTTGTAGACACATGTATGGGTCTGACTTGATAAATGCAGCAAGGCTTCTTGCCCACAAGAGCAATCAGAAATCACAGCTCGTTCCAGTTTTGGCGCTTTAAATGATGGTGGCATCTCTTGGTTCCTCCGAGAGACGTGTGCCATGAATCGGGGATTAGGAGGGAGTGTGATCGTGCATGCTCCCCCATGGAGCCCATAGACAATGGGCTTCCAGCCAGGGGGCTTTGGAGAGCCCTACCTCCAGCCGGCAGCCAGTACAGGGGGGGCTACTCTCTGCCCTGAAGGTCCTGCCCTGATTCCCAGTACTGGATTAGAAGCGACCACCGGGACAAGCATTTGGAGGTTTAGCTATTTTCTCTGCCTGGCGTGATCCCAGGGGCTGTCTTAGGACCTGGTGGATCGATTCAAGGATTGATGAGTGAGTTGCCATTGAAACGAGACACTAAAGCCTAGATGTGAAGTCCCTCTACTATAAGCGTATAAACGGAGGGGGGGAGGGGACGCCCTATCTCCCGACGTTTTAAGCAAATGCGAAAGCAAGGAGGGAGGGACTGATCAAATTGTGGCAATGGACTGTAGCGGAGAGTTTTTCTGAAAGAAAGCTGAGCGTTTAAACAGACCTTAGAGACTTTGGCATTCTTTCTCGGCTGATGTAAACATCCCCAAAAGATGGCGACGAGAGGCGAAGAGGGAGGCGGGATCAATGCTTTCTTTAGAAAAGAGAACAGTGCAAAGTTAGGTCACGTGACCTAACCATAGACTCTGTCTTTAAAGTGAATCGTGGGCCCTCTGGTGGCTAAAGTGAGAAGCGACCTGGATCTGTATTAAAAGCCGCTACAGTTTTAAAGGGACAGTACGTTGATCATAGAGACGTATGAATGGTAAGGAGACTCTAAAGTTTAGTTCTTTGTGGCTGGATTGGCAAGCTGATCGAAAAGCAGTTTTCTGGAGTAAAGGGCTCACTACCCCAACTTTACAAGATCTGCTTGCTAAGAGAAAGGTTGGAATCTCCAATGAGCGTGTTGTTAATGCAGCAAAAGGAAAGACTCTTTTGATCTAAGATGTTTAAGGAAGCGAAGATGTCCCTGGAAAAAAGGAACTTGGTTTATATCATGAATGGACAGATCCGGACTTATAAAAACTAAAAGATAATTGAAGAAAGAAGATACATCGAAGATGGAAGAAGAAAAACGTGTTGTAATGTTCTTACTGAGGGAACATTGATTTTAAAGATCTTGTCTATGGGGGGGGGGAGTAAAGCGTAAAAGGAGATGCTAATTTTTTTCTTAAGGGCTGTGATTATGTGTGTTATAGCTTTGGAATTACTTTCTGTTCAGTCAGATAAGCTGGTTTTGTCAGCAAATTATGATTTGCGATGATTGGCGGGCACTCTTCATGTTTGAAAGTAACTGTATAAGAGTAGCAACTATGTTTTAAGCATTGTAAAACCTCCATTCTTGGGTTTTTAGTTAGGTTCTTTTTACTTTCTCCTATAGATGGTAGATTCTCCCTCCCCAATTTCTGTTGTAGTTTTATAGAAATGCAAATAAAAAATTCCCCTTCGGGGGGGGGGGGGGGGGGCAAAAAAGAAAAAGAAAAAAAGAAGAAGAAATCACAGCTCATTCTCATAGCCACTGTGGCACATGGGCTCTGAATCAAGCATTATGCGAGTGAAGTACCAGCATATCTGTTCATAATACTCTCTCTTTTTCCTATATCAGGCACCCTTTTCCCGAAAATAATGACCACCATATATATTTAGCTGGTGGCTTGCTTTTGTACTGGATGCTACTGTTGGTGCATGTTCAGGATTTGATTGATTTGACTCTTGATGAGAAACTGCCCTTCCTTCATGTTTGCCGGAATTGGCTAGAAGGTTGGGTGAATAGTTTATAGAACAGTGGCTCAACTCCATCTGCAGCCCAGCAATCATCATGGCAGTGTCCCACAGCTGCTCAGACAATGTGCTGACTCTTGCCGGTTCCACACTCCAGTTCCAAAGTGAGGAAGAACATCCAGGTGCCAGAAGAATTATGAACCAGTCTAGAATCCTGGAAAACAAAAATTAGTCATACTATGCATGTGCCAGAGCAATTTCAAGCCGGTCTCGAACTTGAAAACAGTGATTAGTGAGAATGTATATTTACCAAAACAATTACAAGTCGGTTGAGAAGTGGAAAATAGTCGTTAGACAGAATGTGCACTGGCCAGAACGATTTCAAGCAAGTTTAGGACTCTTGCAAACAGTGATTTAAAAAAAAATCCTTGGAGGAGGAAACTTGTCAAGTCATAGTCCACATAGGAGACCCTGTAGAGTTTTCCAGGCAAGAGACGTTCAGAGGTGGTTTTCCTTTCATTGCCTGCCTCTGCAGAGCAACCCGAGAATTCCTTGGTAGTCTCTCATCCAACCACTAACCAGGACTGACCCTGCTTAGCTTCCAAGATTTGCAATACCAGCTGATCAAGGTCCACTCAACATTCCCCCCCCCCCAATCAATGCATATCACATAAACACAGTTGCTTTTGACTGAATCAGACCATTGATCCATCAAAGTCAGTATTGCCTATTCATATTGGCAGTAGGTGTCTGGGGTCTTAAGGAGCAGTCTTTCACATCAAGTATGGCCTGATCTTTAACTGGGGATGCTGGAGATTGAACCTGGGACCTTCTGCATGCCAAACCGATGCTCTGCTACTGAACCACACACACCCCCCCCGAGACACAATGGGTCTTAAGGTGTGTAGATGAACATTGGATTTCAATGGAACTAACATCCCTCTTTCTGCACATTGTTTTCATAATCGATCAGATTGCATTACGTAATGTTATCCAGAAAGCCCATAGATTCTATACAATGTCCACCTAACCATCTTAAGGATGAAGTATTATCCTGTCCTATATTCTGTGCATGCTGCCAACTGCCTCGGAATTCAAGGTGTTTTGACATCTTGATAAGTAACCAGGAAAGTAGATCCAATTAACGGTAACATTATTTAAATGTTTCAAAGGACAGGCAGTGGCTTCTGAATGAGAGCAATTGTGTTTACTTTGTCATTAGATGAAATATGGATAGAGGCCCATTTAACTTGTCTAAACACTTGGGATCATCAGCAAGTAACCTATCTAAAATACACATGAAGCTGCTTTATACTGAATCATGCCATTGCTCTGTCAAGGTCAGTGTGGCCAACTCACACTGGCAGTGGTTCTACAGCAGCCAAATCGCTCGCTCACAACGTCAATGCCAGTAGCTCACAAAGTAGAATTTTTGCTCACCAGACTCCACAGTTTAGAGTGAACATTGGTGACGATGGGGGTTTCCCACCGGGCAGGTGGCACTGGTTCTAACACCCCCTACTCGACCAGGCAGTCTACTTCGGCTTCTATCTTGGGCTGCAGTGCTAACAGGGGTCGCCTGGCCTTCATCTGGATCGGCCGTACTGCAGGGTCAAGGTTCAGGGAAACTGAGGGTCTGGAGTATCGGCCCAGTGTGCCATCAAACACTCCTGGAAATTCCCCACAGACTGTGTTAAAGTCCTGCGGTTGTACAAAATGGACGCCTGTCACTGTAAAACCCAGGGGCCCAAACCACACAGGTCCCAACAGGCTAGTGAGTTTCCCTTCCACCACCAGCAATTCTAAAGGGCCGTCAAAGTCTCTGAATTTTACCCTGAATCTGTCCCAGCCCTTTATGGCTGTTTTTCTGGAAGTCCCGCAAAGACAAATTCCATGGCTTTTCCAGGAGCCCCCCCCTTCAGGGCTGAGTTTCTGTAGAGTCTCTGCTGAGATAATGGAAAATGAGGAGCCCAAGTCTAGTTCCATGCGACAGGGGGACCCCTCGATTAATACTTTTACATGCATCTTATTAGAGGTATCGGGGGGGCAGACTCAGTACCTTGTGCTGGTAGTGGTTGATCGTCAACGTGTGCAGATCCAGGTCCTCCTGGTGAGTGGACATTGCTTTCCAATTTCCATGGGATCGGCAGATGTGGACGATGTGGCCTTGCTTTCCACACGTCCGGCAGATGGCATCACAGAAATGGCAAGTCTTGCACTTGTATGAGTCCCCGCGGCTGGCACAGGACGCTTGGGTGGCTTGTGTTCCTTGAGGAGCGGTGGCCCTGGCCTGCTGTTGGGGCTTCTGGTGGCTGGGTTGGTGAACTTATAGGACCTCATCTTCATCCATCAGACGCAGCAGCAGGAGGCACGTGGTGCAATGAAGATGGCGGACGGTTCTGGTGTGAGCCCTCGTACATGGTGGCCATCTGGAGTACTCTATCTATCTCAAGGTCAGCGGTGCCTACCAGTTTGCAGTGGAGCTTCGCATCCCGCAGACCCCAAACAAATTGTGTCAGGATGTTCTCTTCCACCTTTATGAACCCACAATCCATTGCGTGTTGGCAGAGGTTGGCCATGAAAGTGGTGGCTGTCTCGCTGGGCTTTTGGAGGCATGCTTGGAAGTCCATGTACTTGGCCATCGTTGTGGACTTTGACACATAGTACCTTGTTAAGGCCACGATGATCTCGTCATAGATGTTCTCCAGGAGCATCTTAGGCATCAGGCTTT
Organism: Gekko japonicus; assembly: GCF_001447785.1. Lineage (NCBI taxonomy): Eukaryota > Metazoa > Chordata > Lepidosauria > Squamata > Gekkonidae > Gekko > Gekko japonicus. The sequence continues at coordinate 33,332 of NW_015171030.1, read as the reverse complement.
TGGCGAGATGAATGGTGGCCACCCCACATATGCTGAGGAGGAGTGCCCATTTCTTGCCAGCATCGGTGACCTCATGGTAGGTGAAGAAGCAGGTGAGCTGGTCTACCCATGATTCCCAGAACTCGGGGTGTGTGGGGTCGAAGACCTTGAGGTGTCCCAGAGTGACAGCCATGACAATTGAGCGAAACGGGGAGCTGTGTTCAGAGGAGCAGGGTGCGTTGCAGTGCTGCTTGAGAATGATGCAGGGCATGGCGGCTTCCACTGGATCAATGCTCGGTGCTGTGCTGGATGAAGAGTCTGGCTCGCTCATCGGGATCCCACCTTCATCGCCAGTATGAAGTACTGAGACTTGAAAACCCTAGGGGGTCACTATACACTTTGGTGTATAGTGACTATACAGTATACACTTTGGTGTAGTGGTTAAGTGTGCGGACTCTAATCTGGGAGAACCGGGTTTGATTCCCCACTCCTCCACTTGCACCTGCTGATGTGACCTTGGGTCAGTCACAAGCTCGGGCACAGCTGTCCTTGAAAAAGAGCAGTTTGTGTCAGTGTTCTCTCAGCCCCACCCACCTCACAGGGTGTCTGTTGTGGGGAGGGGAAGGGAAAGGAGTTTGTAAGCCGCTCTGAGACTCCAAGTGAAGGGCAGGGTATAAATCCAATCTCTTCTCTCTTCTTATTCTATATGTTGAGTGTGCTTTGACCGCAAGATGGACAGACAACGATGGATGGATGGATGGATGGATGGATGGATGGATGGATGGATGGATGGATGGATAGATGGATGGATGGATAGATGGATAGATGGATAGATGGATGGATGGATTGATTGCTGCCTCCTGTACAATGTCATAAACCTCCATCCATACTTCTTCAGGCACTCTGTCTATCAAATCTAGTCAAACCTATTGTTCACCTCCACTGTATATTCATCAGTGATATGCTCTGGGTCAAACCTGAATGGCCTAGTGGTTTAAGAACATAAGAACATAAGAGACGCCAATGTTGGATCAGGCCAAAGGCCCATCCAGTCCAACACTCTGTGTCACACAGTGGCCAGAAATACCAGTGCCATCAGGAGGTCCAGCAGTGGGGCCAGGACATTAGAAGCCCTCCCACTGTTGACCCCCCCCCCAAGCACCAAGAAGACAGAGCATCACTTGCCCCAGAGCCCCTAGCTATACCTTGTGGCTAATAGCCACTGATGGACCTCTGCTCCATATGCTTATCTAATTCCCTTTTGAAGCCGTCCATGCTTGTAGCACCCACCACTTCCTGTGGCAGTGAATTCCATGTGTTAATCACGCTTTGGGTGAAGAAGTACTTCCTTTTATCCGTTCTAACCCGACCGCTCTGCAGTTTCATGGAGTGCCCACGAGTTCTTGTATTGTGAGAAAGGGAGAAAAGTACCTCTTTCTTTACCTGCTCTTTCCCATGCATAATCTTATAAACCTCGATCATGTCACCCCTCAGTCGTCTTTTCTCCAAGCTAAAGAGCCCTAAGCGCTTTAACCTTTCCTCATAGGGAAAGTGTTCCAACCCTTTTATCATTCGAGTTGCCCTTTTCTGCACTTTTTCCAAAGCTATAATATCCTTTTTAAGGTGTGGTGACCAGAACTGCACACAGTATTCCAAATGAGGTCTCACCATTGATTTATATAGGGGCATTATTATATTGGCTGATCTGTTTTCAATACCCTTCCTAATAATCCCCAGCATAGCATTGGCCTTCTTTATTGCAGTCACACACTGTCTCGACATTTTCAGTGAGTTATCCACTACAACTCCAAGATCTCTCTCTTGCTCAGTCTCTGCCAGTTCAGACCCCATCAATGTGTATTTATATTTAGGATTTTTGGCTCCAATGTGCATCACCTTGCACTTGGCCACATTGAACCCCATTTGCCATGTTGACGCCCACTCGCCCATCCTTGACAGATCCCCTTGGAGTGCCTCACAATCCTCACTGGTTTTCACCACCCTGAACAACTTTGTATCATCCGCAAATTTAGCCACTTCACTGCTTACTCCCATCTCCAAATCATTAATGAACAAGTTAAAAAGCAGTGGACCAAGTACTGATCCCTGCGGTACCCCACTGCTTACCACCCTCCACTGAGAAAATTGCCCACCTACACTCACTCTCTGTTTTCTATGAACTAGCCAGTTTTTGATCCATAAAAGGACTTGTCCTTCTATCCCATGATTTTTGAGCTTACTTAGGAGCCTTTGATGAGGAACTTTATCAAAAGCTTTCTGGAAGTCAAGGTAAATAATATCTATTGGATCCCCCTTGTCCACATGTTTGTTCACCCCCTCAAAGAACACTAACAGGTTAGTGAGACAAGATCTTCCCTTACAGAAACCGTGCTGAGTCTGCCTCAATAGGTTTTGTTCATCTATGTGCCTACTAATTCTTTCCTTAATAATGGTTTCCACCAATTTACCCGGTATCGACGTCAGACTGACTGGCCTGTAATTTCCCGGATCTCCTCTGGAACCCTTTTTAAAGATGGGAGTGACATTAGCTACCTTCCAATCCTCAGGAATGGAGGCAGATTTTAAGGAAAGATTACATATCTTTGTCAGGAGATCTACAAGTTCACATTTGAGTTCTTTCAGAACTCTCGGATGTATGCCATCTGGGCCTGGTGATTTTTCAGTTTTTAAGTTGTCTATCAGTTTTAGGACCTCCTCTCTCATCACCTCAATCTGACTCAGGTCTTCCAACACCCCTCCTGAAATCAGTGGTTCTGGAGTGGGCAAGCACTTCTCATCTTCCACAGTGAAGACGGAGGCAAAAAATGCATTTAGCTTCTCAGCCATTTCCCTATCATCCTTCAATACTCCTTTTACCCCTTGGTCGTCCAAGGGCCCCACTGCCTCCCTGGCTGGTTTCCTGTTTCTAATGTATTTGAAGAAAGTTTTATTGTTGGTTTTTACGTTTTTTGCTATATGCTCCTCATATTCCCTTTTTGCCTGCCTGACCTCAGACTTGCATTTTATTTGCCATAGCCTGTGTTCCGTTTTATCAGCCTCACTGTGACTAGCTTTCCACTGCTTAAAGGAATTCTTTTTACTTTTTACAGCCTCCATTACTCTGTTTGTTAACCATGCAGGCTTTTTCCTATACCTGTTTGTGCCTTTCCTAACCTGCGGAATATATATTTTTTGAGCTTCTAGGATCGTAGTTTTAAATAGATCCCAAGCTTCCCCAATTGTTTTGACCCTTTCTACTTTTCCTTTCAGTTTCCTCCCCACGTGTCCCCTCATATCAGAGAAATTACCCCTTTTAAAGTTAAAAATGGTTGTGTGAGTCTTTTTGGCCAATTCTCTATTTGTACAAATGATGAACTCAACAACATTATGATCACTGTTTCCAAGCGGTGCAATCACTTTTACATCTCTCACCAGGTCTTGAGTGTTACTTAGGACCAAATCAAGGATCGCCTCTCCCCTGGTAGGTTCCGTGACCATCTGCTCCATAGCACAGTCATTTAGAGTGTCTAGAAACTCAATCTCTTTTTCCCGACTAGAACACATATTGACCCAATCAATGTGTGGGTAGTTAAAATCACCTATTATTACACAGTGTTTTTGTCTAGTTGCTATCTTTAAGGCATTCATCATTTTATAATCCTCCTCTATCTTTTGATCTGGTGGGCGATAACAAACTCCCAGTGTTAAGTTTCCTTTTGGCCCCCCTATTTCAACCCATAGAACTTCCAGAAGCGAATCCAATTCACTTAGCCTCTCAATCTTTCTAGACTTTATACCCTCTCTGACATACAGAGCTACCCCACCTCCAACCCTTCCCCCCCTATCCTTCCGATATAATATATAACCGGGAATCACTGTGTCCCACTGATTTTCCTCATCCCACCAAGTTTCAGAAATACCCACAATGTCTATTTTTCCCTCCGACACCAAGCACTCCAACTCCCCGATTTTACCTCGGACACTTCTAGCATTTGTATAGAAACAGCTGTAATTTCCCTTACAAGTTAAGCCTGCATCCTTCCTCTTGCTATCTCGAGTCGTTGTCCGGCAGTCCATGTCACCAGCCATGGCCTCTGTGGACAATTTCAATCCACCTCCCTGTAGAAAAGCAACCGGTACCCCCTCACCTCTCTCAGATGAGCCAACCCGAACCAGAGACTTTTCATCTCCTGTCGGCTTTCCCCCAATATTCAGTTTAAAAGCTGCTCTGCCACCTTTTTGATTTTAAGTGCCAGCAGCCTGGTTCCTTCTCGGGACAAGTGGAGACCGTCTCGCCTGTACAGCTCCCTCTTGTTCCAAAAAGTATCCCAGTGCCTAACAAACCTGAACCCTTCCCCCCTACACCATCGTCTCATCCACGCATTGAGACTCCTGATCTCTGCCTGTCTCTCCGGCCCTGCGCGTGGAACAGGTAACACTTCTGAGAAGGCTACCTTGGAGGTCCTGGACCTAAGTTTCCTGCCCAGCAGCCTAAATTTCTCCTCCAGGACCTCACGACTGCATTTCCCCACATCGTTGGTGCCGACATGCACCACGACCACTGGCTCCTCCCCAGCACTATCTACCAGCCTATCTAAAACACGCGTAATGTCCGCTACCTTCGCACCAGGCAGGCAAGTCACCATACGGTCAGTACGCGGGTTCGCCACCCAGCTGTCTACCTGCCTAAGGATCGAATCACCCACTACCAAGAGCCCCCCTCCCACCCTGCTCAGGGATGGTTCCTTGGTGCAAAAGGAGAGCCGCTCACCAGCTGGGGAAGAGGTCCCTTCTGAGGGCACATTCCCCTTATCCTCAGCATGGTGCCCTGTTTCCCCTAGACCCTCATGCTCCCTGACAGCAGCGGGGCTGCCAGATCCAGAGTGGGACGAAGCTAACAAGTCCCCGAGAGTCTTTTCTGTGTGCCTAGCTGACTGTCTCTGCTTCTCCAGGTCAGCCACCTTGGCCTCAAGGGAGCACACACGTTCCCTGAGAACCAGGAGCTCCTTGCACCGAGGACACACCCAAGACTTCTGCCCAGTGGGCAGATAGTCATACATGTGACACTCCGTGCAAAACACTGGATAGCCCCCAACCCCCTGCTGGCATTCTGGCTTCATAATTCTTTTAAAATAAATAAATATAATCCCCCTTTTAAACCCTTGGTATTTATGTGGGTTTTGTTATCAAGTCAAATTATTTTACGGGAAAGACAAAGAGCCTAGGGCCTTGTCTTTCTGGCTCTTTTTGGGCTTCTTACAGCGCCCCTAGTCTAAGAGTCCCTAGGCTAAGAGCCACAGGCAAAGAGCCCTTTAGCTCACCCTTCGGCTCGTGCCAGAGGCTCGTGCCTCTGCCAAGGTGTTTCCTTAAATAGAGGCCTCCCCCAGCAGAGGTCAGGCAGCAGCTATTCAAATTCAAATTCACCCAGGCACTCAATCACAGGCAAAACAATGCCCCTTCCACTTCCTCTCAATTACAGGCAATCCCAGTCAAACAATGCCCGTTCCTCTCCCACACTCAATCAGCCAGGACTCTGCAAGAACTCTAAGTGCTTCCACACACTGCTAAACACAGTTTTCCCACAAAATATCCTTAGCTGAATTCTCTCAGCTGAAAGCAAGTAAAAGAAACCCACTCACCACTCTCACAGCTCTCTCTCCTGCTCCTGCTCAGAGCTCAGCTGGTCTCCTCAATCTGCTCAAGATAGATAGATAGATAGATAGATAGATAGATAGATAGATAGATAGATGGATGATAGATAGATAGATAGATGGATGATAGATAGATAGATAGATAGATAGATAGATAGATAGATAGATAGATAGTGTTGTGTACCCAGGGAAGTCTGCGCACACGGTTGGGTCAACAAGTGGTCAGGCGAAGGGCCCAAACTTCATCTCCAAAGACAATAGCAAAGAACGGATCCTAGCGCACACCTATCAGGAGGTTAGGATCCTAGAAGGGACCTATGGGTCTAGGGGTGCACTGTAAATACCCAATCACAGGTGTGGGTGTGGTGTGATTTGGGAATATAAACTGGCCTGCGAGCCGGCTAAAACATCTCAAGATCTTAATGTAACTAAATAAAGTACGAGCTGTCATCACTCTGAGGCTAGCCTGGGCCATCCAGTTTAGGGCAAATAAATATTTAGTGGTGGTAGAAAGCACTGTCAAATTGCAGCTAATGCTTGGCAACCCTGTAGAATTTTCAAGGCAAGAGACATTCTGAGGTACTTTGCCATTGTCTGCCACTGCGTTGCAACCCTTAACTTCCTTGGTGATCTACCATCCAAGTACTAACCAGGGCCAACCTTGCTATGCTCCTGAGATTGGGCTAGACTGGACTGCCCACCTCAGGGCATAGATAACAATATAGATAAAGATATAGGAAAATATATCATCTCCTCACGGCTATATCCTAGTGATCAGAAGCACTAAGCATTCAAGCAGCAACAAAATGTCACAAGCATTGATAAAGGACTGTGGGACTTTTCCTGACGTGGACATATGATTCCATTTCTTACTGATCTTGAATAATTAAACTAGTCTACATCGTAAATGTAGTGGGATCAAAACAACTTAATACTGCTAACACCAAAATGATCAATCAACATGAAAGCTGGCACGGGAATACTTTTTAAAGATTCTTTGAATATTTTAAGCACTTTGGGGGTGGGCTGCATTTAAGCTTTTATTAGCAAATAATCATGTGAAGTTAAAGATATAATGTCAGTTTTCTTACTAATGGTAAAGGAGTTGTGTCAGAAAATGTACAGTCTGTGACTTAGAGCCAAATTACCTGTGGCCATATATCTGATTCCTTACCCTTTAGAAACTGAAAGTTTCTGTCTGCCCCAATATAGACCACAGTCATGGTGCAGGAGAGTACTGGTTAACTTGTCCTTCCCCTATGCTATTTTCCCAGTTAAGACACTTCCATTTTGCTGTCTTTTAAATGTAGAAAATATATATCCCATCTTTGTGCAGATCTGCTCAATGTAGCTCACAAAAGTAAAAGCAACAATGAAAAACAGTAGGCATAAGATTATCACCATTAAAACAAAGTATAAAAGCAAGCCATTGAAACAACATTAAGCAGCCTAAAATGATATCCGTAAAACAGCTCACAACCTTGAAGCAGATCATAACATTTTAAAATATGGAACACTAAGTTAAACATGTGTAAAGAGAAATGATAGTAATGATGGCATTAGGTGATCCTCCAAATCTGAAAATGATGTGGTCTTGAGATATTTGGTAGCATCCAGTTTGGGTCTTGTGGGTCAGCCAGGGCTCAGCAATCATGAGGATTCCTTGAGAGAAGAGGAGCCCTGTGTAACCAGCCCTGAGTCAATAGAAGCCAACCAGCATGAGAATGCAGGCTTGTCAGGATTCACAGCCAACAGCTGTTGCAGAGCCATCACCACTCTCCAGTCCCAGCTCAGGAAGTGAAAGTCAGTTGGCCATTCCCAGCCCTCTGGTATTATGTACACCCTTAGAATGCCATGGATGGAGGCTGAGAATGGAGCTACAGGTGAGACCGCAAAGGGCATGTCTCCTGGCCTGGACACCAGTTGCTTGATAATAGGGATGAGTTGTTGCAGGACAGACCCTGAGTAGCTTGCTGAAGGCTTGACAATAGGCATGCAGCTGTAAAGCCATCCAAGGAAGGCTGCTGGGCATAGACACAACACATATGCTATGTGCGACCTGCTGCCACTGCCTCACCTGGTTAATCTCTGGTACTCTGATCCTGAACTGAAAAACTTTGCTCTGCTGAATCTCTGGCCCTCTGACCTTGGAATGAATGATACTGCTTGAGCTCTGGATCTTTGATCCTGGACTGAACAACACTGGACTTCAGAACCCACTTCTAGCTACACCTCCTTTGGCCAACAAACCGGGGCATGGCCACGGGGTATTTGGAGTCCACATTTGTACTTATACCAGGATGGTGCACTTGTTAAGAGTGGTGGACTCTGATCTGAAGAACCAGGTTTGATTCCACACTCCTCAACATGAAGCCTGCTTAGTGACTTTCGGCCAGTCCCAGTTGTCTCTCAGCCACACCTACCTCACAAGGTGACTATTGTGGAGAGAGGAGGGGGAAGCATTTGTATGCTGCTTTGAGACTCCTTAGAATAGACAAAAGTAGGGTATAAAACGAGCTCTTCTTTATTGTATCCTGCCATTCCTCATGCATCATGATGGCTTATAATATATAGTTTAACACATCAAATAGCAAGTAATGACACCGAGAGGTTTTACTGATTGGATCTACAATGTGACGTGATCCCCAATGTGCCCTCTCAAAAAAACCTTGTGGCTTCACTTCCTAATTCAGTTTTTTCACCAAGGGGCGAATCACCAGTACAGTTAGAGTTTGTTATTTTCTTTTTCCCTAGGCAGTTTCCATGTGGATATCAACAAGATCTTACCTTCCAGTTTAAGACAGAAATAAGCTTTGGAACAGTTTTCTGTTAGAATTCTAATTGGCTCCCCAACCATATAGTTAGCAACTGCACATGACAGACAATCTGCACCTAAAGGAACCTGGAGCTGATCAGTCCATAGCTGGTTGTATCCTTTGCAGAACAAATGCAGAGTGATTTATGAATTCCCCATGATTCCACAGTTGATTTCATTTTAGATGGAAGAAATAATTCAGTTGCTCCTCACTTAATAAGGCAGGCTAGAATTTGACTCTGTTTACTCTACATTAGTGTTTTTTTAAGTTGGCTTCCAGCATGTATATATTTGTTTTGAGTGAACATAAAAGCCTGTTTTTCTTGCCCGCTGAGCATTCATTAAATCCGATTTCAAATCTTTGCAGCCATTAGAGCACTCTCAAGGCTCAGCTCTATTGATTAAATTGTATAAGCATTCCTTTCTTCAAATAATAACGTAGAAATATAATGGAAAGGTACACACTATAGCCTTTTCATCCAAAGGCCAAAAACACTTGAAAGCTTTACAAATGTCCCTAGAAAAGGAAACATTTTGCCTTGTGCTTAAATTCTGTATTTAGCAGTTGGCAAGATGAATCAACTGTCACATCAACTAGTGGAGATCTGCAACTTGAATATAGGGTAGAGCTCATAAGAAGAGCCATGCTGGATCAAGCCAGTGGTTCATGTAATCCACCAGTGATCTAATGGTCATCCTGTGTCACACAATGGCCAGCCAGTTGCCCTGGAGAGCCAAGAAACTAAGGCCAAGGTCTTCTCCAGATGTTTCCTCCTACCACTGGTGTTTGAGATTTACTGCCTCTGGATGTGGAGGTTCCCTTTACTCACAAATGGCTCACAGCCATTAATGCACGTCTACTCTGAGAATCCATCTAATCCCCTTTTCAAAGTCATTTATGGTCACTCATCATTGAGTATTGTGTCCCGAATCCCACCATTCAGTTATTCATTAAGAAGTATTATCTGTCTTGACTCTATCGATTGGATGGAATATTAAAGGCATAATGCTCCCATTTGGAATGTCTCAAGAATAGCAAAGCAATGTAGTAGTGTGCTGAATAGCTTGTCCATCCGAGATGAATTTGACTTTCATAGATTTAAAAACATGCAACTCCGATTAGGCCAGCTTTGTAAGTCTTGTGTACTGTGGCTGTTGCTAGCTACAAATTAGAGAGCCACCAACACATGGACCACTTTGATAGGCAAAAAATTATAGGAAAGATTACTTTAAGAGAGGATTAAACTGATGAAGGATCTGTCAGGCAAACAGTGCCTTCATGTTTATAGACAGTATGTCTCTGAAGACCAGCTGTTGATGATCAAAATTGCAGTCTTCCCTGAAGCAACTGGCAAATCATGAGGGGAAGGCTGCAGGATTATCTAGGCCTTTGGTCTTAAAGCTGCTGTGGTCTTAAAGAATCAACAAAAATGTGGCCACAAGAAAATACATATCATATAATGATGTCCCCACCCAATAGCATCTTTCTGTTTACAACCTATTAAGCTATCCACATGCTCTCTACCAAACTGTAGCATAGGGTTGCCAGGTCTAGGTTGGAGAATACCTGGAGTCTTTGGTGGTGGAGCCAGGAGAGGGCAGGGTTTGGGAAGGGGAGAGGCGTCAGCATAGTACAATGCCATAGAATCCACCCTCCAAAGCAGCCATTTTCTCCAGGGGAGCTGATCTCTGTCAGCTGGAGATCAGTTGTAAAAGCGAGAGATCCCCAGGCCCCACCTGGAGGCTGGCAACCCTACTGTAGCACCACCATGAGTGAGTCTTTCTATTAAAACTTTCTTTTATCCTCTATTTGCAATTGAATCTCTCAAGTGTTTCTTGTTGGCTGTGTATTAGGGATTCCGTATAAAAGCGCTATTTATTTTACTGCTTTGTATAAAAAAAGGATTCCTGTTATCCTGATATATCTGTATCCTATAAGTGTCTCTCAGAAAATCTTGGAACAATTGGCTGGGCATTTATTACAACACGGGATGGGAGGGGAGAGAGGTTTTGTTTTGTTTTTATAATGCTCCATTTATGTGGTGACTATTAAGACTAAAATGGTCTGCTAGTCCTAAACAGAGTGAGAGTGGGTTCCTTTTAGAATGATTGTCATTGTGTATGGTCCATGGAGAGGACATGTTAAGGGGCAGGAGATTGGTTTTGAGGAACCTCTTTCTAATGGAAAATTTCTACTTTATTTATTGCCTAGACTCACAGTGCAATCCTAAATAGAGTTATACCATTTAAGCTCACTGAGTGCACCAGACTTGTAACTCCGTTTAGGACTGCACTGTCAGGGCTGTGATGGTTTATGAGTGTCAGGTTCCACAGCAAGTCACTCTTCACACACGTTTCCTAAGAAGCGTTATGCTTTATTAGAGTACAAGACTGGTACCATGTCCACAGGATTATTGTTAGGAATAACTACAAGGCGGGAACATCCCAATACATATAGCTGGGCAAGGCAACTAGCTAAGCAAATGAACTTCGAGTGTATGCGCGGGAAGACTCCCAGCAGGAGATTACATAATGAGCGGGAGAGTCGCGGGATATCCTGAGAGCAGATGTGGACCGCAAGCTCTCCCTACCTCACAAGGCCAGACTGATAACGGCATCTAGCTCCCTCGGTCTCCCTGGCATGTTTACTGCAAGCTGCTGAGCTGCAAGCAAGTGGGAACAGGGAAGGGCAGAATACACATAAATGGCAGCTAGCTGACATCGAGCTGGTGACCTGAAGAAACATAGCCTGAGATCTAGGCTACGTGTTACCTGCTGAGGGTCCAGTGATCCAGCAATGTGTAAGAAGAAAGGTAAAGCCATAGTGCAGGAACAGCAGCAATATATAGCACATCAGCAATGAAATACCAGTGTGCATATGGAACAATAGAATGTATAATAGAGCGCTGGTATGATGTTATCTTGTTTTTGTTCTTTGAAATTGTACCAGAAGAAATATTTTGTACACACATGAAGGTACCTTATTCTGAGTCAAACCATTAGTTTATCAAGATCAGTCTTGTCTCCTCTGATTGAAAATGGCCCCTAGGCTCTTGGGTGAAGTTCTTTGACATCACCTGCTATCTCATCCTTTTAACTGAAGGCAGTAGAAAAGAGCAAGAGTCCAATAGCACCTTAAAGAAATTTGTGGCAGGGTATGAGCTTTTGTGAGTCACTGCTCACTTCTTCAGATACTTTATCAACGGAGCCACAGCCCTTCCCTGATGTACTAAGAATGCAATCAATTTCACCTGGCACAGACAGCAAGGAGGAGTATTAGCACTTCTGCTTGCACACATGGGGCTAGATCCTACCAGTTTTTCTGCCAGGAACAGAGGGAAGGAAAGTTGCTTTTGACTGCTCAAAAGGGGTATGCTGGGGACCATAAAGAAAAGTCACTTGAGCTGGGGGCTACAGCAAAGAGGGAAGTTGAGTCACAGGTCGATTTCACATTACCTTTTTAAACTGCATGGTTTCCATTATTGGCCCATCATGGAGGAAACCGGTGCAGGGATGGGTGTTTCACACAACAGTTCCCTTCCAGTAAGGAGCCGACTCTGAAGCACTGTGGCCATTTCAAACTGTGCCGCTTTCTTTTCCCTGCCATTTTCCTCTGAGTGCACAATCTCCCTGAGAGGTTTGTGTGTGTGTGTGAACATTTTATTGGGAGCACTATGATGCTGATTTGACATCCTGTTATAGCATTATAGCGCTCCCAGGGCTGGCCCACCCATAGAAAAATTTAGGCATCTGCCTAGGGGTGCCACCTCATGGAAGGATGCCCTGGCCTGCCAGGACTCCCCGCCCACCCGGAAGCCACCCTGGAAGTGCCCCGCATAACACCCATCCTGGGCAGGACCAACCCACAATGCCCGTGAGCCCTTGCATGATAAGGTGGCTGGAGCAGGTGAGGGCACCACAGTCTGACCCCGGGCAGCCACCCCAGTGACCCTCTGGCCACACCAAGTGCCTTTCTCACGCCGCCACGGACTCAGCCAAGAGGTTTGTTTCTTGTTTAAAAAGAGTGGAGTGGGGGAGAACCCATGAAGGTGCTCGGGGGGGAGGGGCCAGGGGAGGAGGAGAAGCCTTTGAAACCTTGCAAGTAGCACTTTCCAGCTCATTTCAAGAGTGGCTTCCCATGGAGCAAAAAGTGCCCCCATTCAAAGGAAGGGCGTGACTTGGGTCCCAGATGACACACTCTGTCTATTCCCCCTTGTAGAGGCAATGAGAGGTCCAGGTCCCTTGCAGAGATGCGAGCAATTTACAAGGTTTACAAAATTCTCTTCATGCCCTGGAGCCGGGGGGAGGGTTAGGGGCTGGTAGAAGCAGCCAGGAGCACAAACTCCTCACTCCAAGTTCCGGTAATCTGGTCCTCAGTGGACAATTCCTTCGCAATACACAGCTAGTGGCACTGCAACTTAAGCCTTATTGTTCTCATTGGCACAGTTATGCAAAAGGTTTACAATTAGGTGACCAGCTTTAAAGGGGAGTATGCTCCATGTGGTTATGGTACCTACTATCTGAAGAAGTGTGCATGCACACAAAAGTGCATACCCAGAATTAAACTTGGTTGGTCTTAAAGTTGCCATGGGACTCAAACTTGGTTCTCATGCCTACTAGGGCTGCCACACACTGTAGAGGGAAAATGTCCTGTCCCTTTAATTGAGGTTCAATACATGCAAAGGGGCAGCTGAAACTTTTTCAGGGAGAAGGCTTTCCAGGGCTTGCATTTCAGATACAATCCACTCATGGCAAGAAGGAAAAGTGTGTTACCATTCTAGTTCTCATGACCTGCATGCATGAGTTCTAAACTATAAAGTTGCATTCTGGGGGCATTTACATCAATAAGCCAGAGAGAATCAAGGAATATTTCTATCCTGACCTCACTGAAAGCATCTGGGCAGTTTGCTTGATGATTGGAGCACCCAGATGATTTGGTCTTGCAAGGTAGATACCATTGTTTCTTTGCTTCCCATCCATCTCCCAGGCCATTCCCAAGCTTCATAAAGAGTTGTACCTGATACTTCACAAACCTGTCTACAACCGCCCCCCCCCCAATTTATATAGTACAGTATATTTGTGGTGTCATCCATTATGAATGTTGGTGGACTACTTCATTAGCTAATTTATGGTGACCCTTAATGGGGTTTTCATGGCAAGAGACTAACAGAGGTGGCCAGAAGCGAGCAGTGACTCACAAAAGCTCATACCCTACCACAAATTTGGTTAGTCTCTAAGGTGCTACTGGGCTCTTCTCAACTGCTATCAGGAATATTGCCTAACAAATTACCAAAACGTTTTGTAAGAGATTTTTTAATATATGGTGACAGCAGCCAGAATCATCTATGTAGCAAAATGGAAATTAGATGTCTGTCCAAGCTTAAAAGAATGGGAAAATAAACTTGCTGATTATGCAGTAATGGCAAAATTAACAGCTTATTTGAGAAACAGATCAATGTTGAAATTTCAAGAGAGATGAAGTGTTTATTATGTAAGCAGGATACAAACTTAGAATGAGAAACAGTTTAAAATTTAGAATTTTTAAATTGTATATAAATGTGTTGCAATTCATACAAATGTATTACAATGCAGAAATAGAATGAGAATAAGTTTTGAATATAAAGGCATAAGGAAGTGGATTTTGAACAAAACATGTTTTATTTTCTATTGGGAGATATATAATAAACTTTTCTTTAAACTTTGGTATATTAAAAGCTATAGCAGCCTTGATCTGTGCCCCTCCTGGCTCATTAAAGTGGGCCACGAGGGGTTGCAAGGTGTCCTAAGGGAGATTATCAACACATCTCTCTCAGAGGGATGGTTCCTGGGGGCACTCAAGGAAGCGATGGTCTCCTAAAAAAAACCATATCTGGATCCGGCTGAATTGGCCAACTATCGGCTGGTGTCCAATTTGGGCAAACTTATTGAGAGGGCGCTGGCATTATAGCTACAGACCTTTCTGGATGATGCTTCTGTCCTAGATCCTTTCCAATCCAGTTTCTGCCCGGGATATGGGACTGAGTCGGCACTGGTCGCTCTTGTTGACGATCTCCGAAGGCATCTGGATCGAAGTAGCATGGCGGCACTGTTGTTGTTAGATCTGTTGGCCGCATTCGACACAGTCGATCATCAACTGCTGGCCTGCCACCTCGCTGACGTAGGGATTCAGGGGCTTGCCCTCTAATGGCTTGTCTCTTTTCTCGAAGGTCAGGGACAAAGGGTGGCGATAGGGGACCAGCTGTCCTGGAGACATCCTCTTGAATGTGGGGTGCCTCAGGGGGTGGTACTGTCCCTGATGTTGTTTAACATCTATATGCACTCCCTTGCCCAGATTGCCTGGAGGTATGGGCTTGGGTGTCATCAATACGCAGATGACACCCAGATCTATCTGATGCTGGGTGGCCAGTCTAGCTCTAGCCCAGAAGATCTTCACTGGGTGTTGCAAGCTGTAGCTGGTTGGCTCAGACTGAGTCGGCTGAAATGAAATCCTGCGAAGACGGAGGTCCTGGGCCTGAGTCGGGTCAGTTTGGGGCTCCCTCTCCCGACCTTCGATGGGGCACCTTTGGTGCCAGTGCCAGAGGTTAGGAGTTTGGGAGTACTCCTGGACTCCTCCTTAACTATGGAGGCCCAGATGGCAGCCACTGCCAAGCCAGTCTTCTACCATCTTCGGCTGGCCCAGCAGTCAGTCCCCTTCCTTGACCGCGATGACCTGGCCACAGTGATCCACGCGACGGTCATCTCGAGGTTAGACTACTGTAACACTCTCTACATGGGGCTGCCTTTGTTGCAAATCCAGAAGCTGCAGCTAGTGAAGAATGCAGCAGCCAGGTTGCTGATGGCCCTCGCTAGACGGGAGCATATCCGGCCTGTGTTGAAAGCACTGCACTGGCTGCCAATAGCGTACTGGATCTGCTTCAAAGTGCTGGTTCTAACCTTTAAAGCCCTATATGGCCAGAGCCCAACATACCTAAGGGACCGCTTTTCCCCATATGTTCCCCCAAAGGCACTACGGTTGGGGACGCAACATCTCCTGGTGATGCCAGACCCCAAAGGTGCCAGGTTTTCTGTAACCAGGGCCAGGGCTTTTTTTGTGGCGGCTCCTACCTGGTGGAATGAGCTCCCGGAGGAGATCTGGGCCCTCTGGGACCTTGCGCAGTTCCGCAGGGCCTGTAAGACGGAGCTCTTCTGCCAGGCTTTTGAGTAGGAGCCGCCACTACCGTACCACCACTACTGCATCATCATTATCGCACCATTGTTGCTGCACCACCACCAACTGGGTTAGGTAACATTGGGGCGTATGATGGCCCTGTGACAAGTTATGTTATAATATCGCGTGGAACCCATACCACTGAATTGAGACTAATATTCCCAGGGGGCGATGGAACTGGGACTACCATCCCCAGGATACCATCTTGTGATTGAAGATCTTTTTGTAACATCTAGAGCACTTTATGTTGTTGTAAATGTTGGTTTTATCTTGTTTTTTTACTGTTTTAACGACTGGCATGTGTTGCCCTATTTGTGAGCCGCCCTGAGCCCGCTTGTGGGGAGGGCGAGCTATAAATTTGAATAAATAAATAAATAATAGCTCATAAGTAGAAATAATGAAATATGTAACAAATTATGAAATTAATAATATAGTTATAAAATAGACCAGTTATGAAAACTGAAATTCAAAATGTTTGAAGTAAGGACTGTTATATTTTATAGAAAATGTCTTTAAAATTATAATGAAGGGGATGTTGAGAAGAAACACTATCTGTTTTATATATCTTGTATTGCATAGTAACCTTTGATATGTATAATTTGTTACAGAATCCTACTTTTCCTTTTCCATCCTTTTATCATTATCTTGCTTTCTAATATATATATATAGAAAAGAACTGTATTATGTCAAATATGGAGTTCCAGAAGGGAGATCTACCATCCAATAAAGCATTCAGAGAGGGAGGGGGAAAAGCTTTATAGGACCAGGTAGAAGCCCATTGGCTGATTGTGTCATCTGACTCCTTTTAGAGGTTCAAGTCTTATTGGTGGTATGAAAACACAAAGAGCAAGCCAACAGCATTATCCTTTAGTGCTGGTGCAGAAAGTGAGGTGTCTAGGTACCAGAAACATTGACTGAAGACCTCCTGGGGTATTCATTATCAAACTGGGATAGGAGCCTTTGCATCTTACCTTATACATTCCTTGCTATAAGACTGACATAGGCATCTGGCAAGCATTTTGAAAGAACTGCAAGAATTCCTCATAAAAGTGAGCCCTTCACCTATGAAAGCCGTTGTCTGTTGATTAATTGATTGGGAGGATTTATGTGCTTTCTCTCCAGTGATACTTGGTGTGGGGTGGAGGTCTTGCTGCAAAGGCTGGAGAGCCATCTGTCAAGTAAGCTCTAACTCTGAACTTTCCTCACCAAACATGAGATTGACTATATGCCCTCTTCCAAAATCTTTGATTCTTTGTAAATATGTGGTTTGTGTTGAACGTGTTTAACAGTCAAACATAGCTTGTCTTCTTGAACGTCTTCCAGACAGACTTGCGTTGGCTTTTACAAAACTGTTCATGAATGAAAAAGCATGGGATTGGATCTAACCAGCTTTCTCACTGGGGAAAAGGGCAGGAGGAAGTCTCCTTTGACCAACAAATAACTGTGCTGGGGATTATGGGACATAGTTGGATAAAAGTCATATGAGATGAAGTCTGTATCTAACAGGGGAAACTGGGTGAAACTGAATGAAAAGCTGACTGGGCTCACTTCATGGTGTTAGTGTATGATTGCTTTGTATAATTTTTGATTCATTTAACTGTTGCCTGCCAAGCGGAGGAGCAGTGGAGGTAGGCGTGAAACTCTATCAGGCTGTGTGGAAATGTGCAAGCACGGAAGCTGATTGTGCTGTGCTGCACTGTATTGTTAGTAATAAATAGTTAAAAGATACATGCCAAATAGCCATGAAAAGGCTGGCAAACAATCTGTTGAAAAATCGGTTCCCTTTTTACAACTGGCAAAGAGGATCTAAGCCGAATCAGTGGGGGTTCGAGCATCCCTAATTCTATGTACATTTCTTCTGTAGTGTGAAAGGAAGCCTTGATATGATACAGATTTTGCTTATTTGTATTGTTTGAGATTTATCATAAGCTGTTGATTACCTTCTGCTGGAAATGCAAGGTTAAGAAACTCTGCACATTCTCCTCTCCTCCTATGATGAGCTAAGCTAACACAATGCTTTCTTTTGTATTCTGCACATCGACTGTTATCTTGTCCTTCTCTGCTCAGTTGGGTTTCCTTAGTTAAAGAAAGGAAAAAGAAAACAGCTTAATAGATAATTTTACAGATGAACAATATTTGACCTTGGAAATGTTCACTGAAATCAATGAGGCAAGTTTGAGGATGTTTTTTTTTTAAAAGCATCTATGCACTAAAAAGACACTCAGGGTAATTCCAGACATGAAATAGCATAGCAATGGAAAACAACAGCTATGCATATGAAGAAAAGAAGTCTGCCCATGAATACAGAAGCATTGTTCCTCCCTGTGGAACTCTTCATGAGACAGAATTGCCATGGAGAAATGCACATAAAAAGAGCATGTTGCTGATTAATTTTGTCGAAAGGAGCATTTCTGGCTGAATTTAGAAGTTCTTTCTTCTATGAAATAGCCGATGCTTTTTGAAGGGAACAAAAGGAGTTTTGGTATGGCTAGTTAACTTCACCAGGGGGTTTTCAGGATGCCTATCTTAGACCACAGAGAACAGATAGTCAAGGTGTGCTGTGGGCTTCACATCCCCTTCTTCTGTTTCCACGGAGTGGGCAAAGTTAATGTTATGAGGTGCACACCTGTCTTGGGCTTTAGTGGACTGCTTGCGCTTGAGAGGGCCTTTCTGCAGGTGATCTGGCAGATGCAGTGTAGGAGGTCTCAGTGTGCCCCATCTTCTGGTGATGCAGGGCTTGATGTTAGAGTTGCCAACTTTGGATTGGGAAATGCCTGGAGATTTTGGAGATCGAACCTTGGAAGGGAGGAGTTTGAGAAGGGGAAGGAGTTCAGTGGGTGATAATAGAGTTCACCCTTCAAAGCAGCCATTTTATCCATCTCTAGAGATCAGTTGTAATTCTGGGAGACCTCCAGGCCCCACCTGGAGGTTGTGAACCCTACCTAGTGTGAGTGAGACAGGGAAGGGATGTAGCATTACATAAGACAGCATCATGAATGGTCCATCCTTCCTTGCAAGGCCCAATAGTGCTTTTGCTGCCCAGCAGGATCAGGCAGGTAGTGATAGTTGCTGCTGTGCTGCTGCAGCTCCAGGGGCAGGCAGTGGGCCCTCCTGGAGTTCTTGAGCCATGCTGATGCTCATTAATGTCAATCCTTGACTCTGGTCCTGGTGCTCTCGGGCATCCCTCACTACAGTGAGCCTGGGTCAGGCATAGTGGTGAATGGGATAGGCGTGTCCGTTGCACTGGGCAGGGAGAGGCTGGGTGCCTTCTACCTTGTATCTCTGGCTCACAGCAGTGATGGATTGTGCCAACCCTGTCTCTTTCAGCTGGGGTGACCCCCCCGGGGGGGGGGAGGAAAGCCCCAGGACTGGTTAGCCCAGAGTGGGTAGTTGCTCAGGCCAGACTTTTCCCAGTAGTCTTAATGGCCAGTCCACCCCAATCACATGTGCCTTGCCTGTATTTTTTTCCCCTTCTTACAGGTTTCTCCTGCTTTCTCGACTCCTGTGGAAGTAAACAGATCCTTGCAAGGACAGATTTATACCACCTCAGAACTGGTAAGGCTGAGAGAAACAAGAGTTGAACATGAAAGCTGCAGTGCTGCTGAGAGGTGCAGGAGAGCCGTGGAAGGCCTCTCCCAATGCCTTTTATGCATGAGTGGCTACTGATTGGTGGTCTGCTACTCTGATAGATTGAACTGCAAAAATCAATGTTTGCAATCACACCAAGCAAGAATCAAGCCTCCTATTGTGGATTGCTAAGAGGAATCCTGGTGAGTTTGTTCTAAATATATTTCATGGCACTTTTGATCTGTTGCCTGCAAATCTTTTGTAACAAAATATGTAAGGGTCAGAATTATTCATAGCAGAATTGTATCACATCCTCCAGCTTTAAATGCGGAGATGACATAATTACATTCATCCCCACAAATCTTCCTGGGAGCCCCAAATCATCACAAGTTAATGAAGCATACTTGGGGGGAAATATGTTGCTGGCTGTCCTTGAGAAAAGTTAATAGGATGGCAGGGAGGATGGCTTATAAAGTGCCTGGGAAAAAATACTAAAGCTGAAAGGTTTAACAACCCAGTCCTGTGAATCAACTTCAGCTAACTCTACATTTTAGACTCGTAAATAGTTGAGGCTTGCAATAGTTCCACTCTGTTCCACGCTAGTGAGAATTTATAGGCAATACTGTCAGTGCAATCCTAAGCAGAGGTACACCCTTCCAAGTACACCAAAGCCAATATGCTTAGAATGCTGTAAATCTGTTTAGGATTGCACTGTGTGTCTAGTTTTGGGATGTAGACGAACTGGGAGAGATTCATAGGATACGAACAAACATAACCAGGGACCTGAAAAATAAGTCTGATGAGGAAACGTTGAAAGAACTATGGATGTTTAGTTTGGAGGACTGACTGCTGATGAGGGACTTAATTGAATGTCTCAGCTATCTGAAGGATTGCCTGTCCAAAAGACAAGGCTAAAGGCCTTGACTAAACAATAAACTTGCCACCTTCCTGGGTGGTGACAGAGTGTCAAGCATGAATACTGGCCACAAGTGTTAACCACTGAAACGGATGAGTTAGGGTTGCCAGGGAAGCCGTGACATCACTTCTGGCACACACTGGAAATGACATCATCACATTACTGGTGACATGGTGAGCTTTGGTATTTGGGCAAAAACTATATGGTATAAGCAGGGCCGGCCCCAGCTTTTTTTGCACACTAGGTGACGATACCTTCTGGTGCCCCCCCATGCAGAAACTTTGCCGCCGCCTTCCCCTTATTCCCCCCCACCGCTCCTTCTTGCCCTTGGGATGGAAGCAGAGGCTGGCCGGCACGGTGAGGGATCCCGGGCTGCAGATGCCTGCAGAAAAGGCCCCCTCCCATAGGTTACTCTTAAATAAGTGTGGAGAGGAGAACAGAACACAGGGAGGGCTTAATTTTGGCTGCAAAGGAGCACAAGCGCCTGAGCAGTTCCCCCACTCCCCCCCATTCTCTTTGCAACTACGTGGAAGTCTGAGGAGACATATCCTCTGCTAGTGGGAAAGGGATAATTTGCAAAGCGGAGCGGAGTCAGCGGGGTGGAAAATCTTTTCGGCCGAGCCTGACACCTGAGAGTTTCCCTCAGACTCTGCAGCAGGGGGATCTTCCTAGCTGCCAGATTCCCACTGACCTCGAGGAGAAGTTCAATGACTTCCTGAGACATTTACAGCTAAGACCCCCCCCCCCCCGGAAGACACATCAATCTAGCTTCTCTCTTCAGGGCTCACTTAGCCCTCCTAGCACAGAAAGCAGGAGCCCCCAAACCATACTGGATGATGCCTGAAGAAATGTAGTGGAAGGGGAGCTGGGCATGCGCCGGTCCACGGTCCACCAACTAGCTATTTAACCGGACTGAGGAGCTGCAGGATCGCCCCCTCCCCCACAGTTTAGCACCCTGTCGGCAGCAAGTTGAGCAAAGAGAGCAGATTCTGCCTGAGGGTAGCGCCCCAAGGGAGCTTTATTGCTTCTCTCCCCCTCTTCGGAGATTCACAGGCGGGTGGCTGTTTTTTTTTTTTTTTAAAGCAAGCTCGGTGTTGTTTGAAAGAACTTCCCTTAACTCTCAAGGACCAAACACCATGTTCTGCAGCCCCTCACGAAGCATGAGCTGGCGGGTAGACTTCCCCAAGGCTAATGCGTGCCCGAGATCGAGCCTCCTTGCGATGGAGGCAAAAGGCAACAAGCACAGAGGCAGGAAGTTGACAATAGGCTAGCGGAGCCCCGCTCACCTGTTAAGTCGTGCGCTTAACAAAGAGTCGGAGAGTGATTTCAGCAAGAATGCAGTTTATTCTTCAGCTCAGTTACTTCTCCGTTACGGTACAACAATCGCCAGCCAGAACCCATCAAAGTATTT
>NW_015171030.1:0-8081 GCF_001447785.1 Gekko japonicus | reverse complement strand
GTCATCATCGGAGTCGCTGCTTGCGTCGTTGGCCCTCTGCTGGTGGACGCGTTGATCAGCTGTGGCGACCCGTTGTCTCACTTCTCTGGTTGACCTGTCAGCAGCTTCCGCAGCGACAGCCTCGGCATAGGCGATGGCCCATGGCTGTGGAGAAAAATGTGATTTCAGCTTGTCTGTCACATTTTTAAAGGATACGGTTTTGATGTCATCTGGTGCCACCAGTGACCGGGCGATGTCAAAAACGCTCTTTCCACACTGTTCTGGCCCCGCTTGTAGAAAGCGTGCCTGCAGGCGATTTCCGACGGCTGTGGAGAGAAATGTGATTTCAGCTTGTCTGTCACATTTTTAAAGGATACGGTTTTGATGTCATCTGGTGCCACCAGTGACCGGGCGATGTCAAAAACGCTCTTTCCACACGAGCTGAGTAGAGTCGCCCTCTTCTCCTCCTCCGTCGTGATGTCATTCGCCTCCAGATGGAACTCAAACCTCGTGCGGTAAGAGTCCCAGCCAGTCTTCAGTAGTCGGGTCGAAGCATTCGAACTTCTGGCTGCTCGCGGCCATCGTTATGCGCACAGGCGGAGCCACCAGAGCGGGTGGAGCCTGTGGCTGGCCGGCCTCGGCGATCTCCTCGTTGTCCGACATGGGGTTCGTTCTAGCGGGGCTGCCTACCCGCACTAGGATCCCACCTTCGTCGCCAATTGTTAAGTCGTGCGCTTAACAAAGAGTCGGAGAGTGATTTCAGCAAGAATGCGGTTTATTCTTCAGCTCAGTTACTTCTCCGTTACGGTACAACAATCGCCAGCCAGAACCCATCAAAGTATTTACCACTGGCTTGTCGATATTTAAACACTCCCGGCTAATGTAGCCACACCCACTGTACAATAAAGCAACCTATGAGGTTGAAGCAATAAGGACCAATCACAAGCGATCCCGCTCTGCACGGTGATTGGCAAACATATTCTGGGCTAGGGCTCCTATTGGTTACATTAGGATCCTAGCCCAGGGCGAAGCTTAACATGGCATCTCAATGGCACAGTTCACATAGCAGTTATATATACACTTCAATACATAACATCACCCCAGTCCGCTCTCCCCACCAGACAGCTGGGCCAGCCCGGGGCAGCGTGGAGGAGCCTGGACTGTGAAAGGAGGGAGGGCGGTTGCATTGGGGGGGGAGTGAAGAGGTGGTGGTGGCCAGGGCACGCAGCATGAGCTTTTGACAGGGCGGGGGCTTTTGGCGGGGGAAGGGCGGCTCAGTTCAGTGCCCGCCACGGTGCCAGCACCCCCATGATGTCCCCGCTCTAGGCGAAAGTCTAGTTCGCCTAGTGAGTGAGCCGGCCCTGGGTATAAGTCATGTTTACCATAGAGTTTTAGTGCAAATACCATAGGGTCCTTGCATCACCAGCAACATGATGATGTCACCTCGCTGTGCTCCAGAAGTGACATCACAGTGTTGCTGACAAATGCAGACCTAGGCCTTTTTTTTTCTGCTACTAAGTCCCTTGCTGACAAAATAGAAAACCATGCATGTAACCTTATTACATGTGGCAACAACTAATAAAGATGAATTAATAACCAAACATACAATGTGTGTTTATTGATAAGTAGAATAAGATAACTCTCACGGCTCCACTTATCAGCAATGTTTTCAAAAGCAGTCCATAGAAAATGTTCCTCTGCATTTTGTAAATTCCATATCCATTAGTAAATCCCAAAGTTGTGTGATGGACGCAAACAGAGGCGATTCTTGAATCCAAAACAATGGCATTCTCAGTAGTAGACACACGCCACTTCAAACTTCCCAAAAAGATTCTTTAGTTTGTAAATAAGATTCTTTTAGTCGCAAAATGCAGTTCTGACTTGGTGGGCATGCTAGGTAAACTAGCCATGTTTCTGCAAAGCTTCTTCCAAAGGCGGAACTGCTTCTCTCAATCCAGTAGCACTCCACAGCAATCAGCCACAATTCTGAAATGAGTATACAGACTTTCAGATATAACTCACAGACCAGCAGCATAATACTCTTCAAAATGACCGTTGTATCCTATGAAAGCAAACAACGAGGTGCCATTCCTTCCTCCACTAAACTGCCCTCATCATTTTGGCTCTTTTCTGGTAATGGTCACTGGCTTGGATGACTTCAAATGGGGTGAGTCAAAATCACAGAACACAGATGTGTCAGTACATATTAGCCATGAAAACTCAATGGAACCTTCATGTTCAGAGACAATAACTGAATAACTAATAGTTATTGCTGGGGGGGGAGGCAAAAATAGAGGGGCTTTTTTTGTCTCTCTGACCTGCTTGTAGTGCCTTCGGAAAACAATTGGTTGACTACTGTATGAAACAGGATGCTGGACTGCATGGACAGTTCATCTGATCCAGCATGGCAATTCTTATGGAAAACATGCAGTATGCATATCGGTTTAGGTCTCCATGCTGCTAGGAGGGTATATAAATGATACTCACAGGCTTTGTATACCAGCTCCTTTAAGCTGCTATCTGAGTGTGGCAGGGTTATGTCATAACAATAATCCTACATTTAATGTTTCAAATATATATAATTTTTTTAAAATGTCCAACCACCAGGCAATCCATTGCACTGTGTTTTGTCTGTCAAGGAACCTCTCCTTCTTCCCCATGGATATTCAGTATATTTCAGAGAATCCTGAGGCGCATATATATATTTCAGAGAATCCTGAGGCGGATATATATATATATGTATATGTATATGTATATATATGTATGTATATATATGTATGTATATATGTATGTATGTATGTATATTCTTGGAAGGATTGGTAATTATAGGTCAACTTGTCCAGTATTGGTGTAGTGGTTAAGTGTGCGGACTCTAATCTGGGAGAACCGGGTTTGATTCCCCACTCCTCCACTTGCACCTGCTGATGTGACCTTGGGTCAGTCACAAGCTCTGGCACAGCTGTCCTTGAAAAAGAGCAGTTTGTGTCAGAGTTCTCTCAGCCCCACCCACCTCACAGGGTGTCTTTTGTGGGGAGGGGAAGGGAAAGGGGTTTGTAAGCCGCTCTGAGACTCCAAGTGAAGGGCAGGGTATAAATCCAATCTTCTCCTCCTCCTCCTCCTCCTCCTCCTTTTCCTCTTCTTCTTCCTCTTCTCCTCCTCCCCCTAACAAGTTTCTAAAGAAACCCTAGGGTTTTCCAGGGCACAGTTTACTGTAGCACAAAGAGGACATTTAATATTTCTCTTTCTGTTTCTAGTTGGCATCTTTTTTTGCCTCAAGAAAGGTATGGGTTGTATTTTCTGCTTCCATCCATGTCCTTTGGTATGCTGAACACATTCACAGGTACAGAGTCCGCAAACCATATAATTATCTTCAGTGCTGGCATCAGTGATGCTCCCATTATGGGTTCGCTAAGGTCATTTCTTCACATGACAGTAAGGAAGTCAATTTATCCATCATGATGTTTCCTAGCAATGTTTCGGGGGGGGGGGGATATGTGAATGGTCTGGGTAAAAAAGCTAGCTGCCCTCTCATTGTGAGGTATAAGATACATAATAGTTTTTTGCCCCTTTTATTTTACACAAATATTGAGAAAAATACAAGATGCTGTTTTACGTTTCTTTTAAAAAATCAAACAGACAAAGGTCTTGAATTAGGACGCGGGGGGGGATAAAAGATTTCAGTGAGGGAGCTGTTTAAAATCATTACAGTTTGTGACTTTATTTTTCAGATGTTGAATTTTATTATGGTGAACAATTATCCAAGAAATTACAGAAATTACAAATTAATTTGTGCTGAAAGCTACCTGCTGAATCCATTGCTGAGCAAACAACACATCAGAGAATATGAGCCAATTTATTGTTATTGTATTTCATACCTACAAATGTATTCACTGTCAATTTTTTAATATATATATATATATACCCGCATATGTAACACAGCAGGACATCACCATTCCTTGAAATGAAAATTAGGAGTGGGAGGTACCTTTTGTGCCATAAAAATCCAATAACTAAAATGATATGGAGGCTTGGAAGCCTGTCGGAGTGAAAATAACAACTTCACCACAAAAGCAAACTGCTTTCTTTATCTGTAACTTCCAAGCATCTGATTTATGTCTTTTGTTAATAAGAAGTTCATGAAATGCAGGAAACTCTTGAATTCTCAAGCATAGTGCAGCTTATTTTATTTTATGTATTTTTACTTTTACAAAAATTATAGTCCACCTTTCTGTCCGCATAACAGTCACTAAAGCAGCTAATGAATTAAAACATACATAATAAAACCACATCTTAAACAACACAAACAACAGCAAAACCATAACAAGAAACACACCATTAAAACAATTAAAATCAGAGTCAAAATACATTCACAAACATAAAACAAATAGTAAAAATATTGGGCAGGAGAAAGGGATCATTGTGACCCTGAAATTTTCAAACATGAAAGCAGGACTGAAAGGAGGGACAGAATTGGTCCACTGAATACAGATGACACTTAATGCTGAGAAGTGGTTTTAAGTGGTCACAGATTCCCTGAAACCAGCAATAACTTTTTACATCCTACTAAAATTTCTGCTTATCCTTTTTCCTTGCACACATCAGTTAAGCCATTTAGGAAGAAGAGCTAGACAGACTTGTACATATAGGGTGTTATCAGAAAGTTTTTCTAATTGATTTTTAAAATTAATACTGTTGTTCAGGGAGGAATGTGTGAGCATTGAAGATACATGCCCTTATATCTGTCATGATTATGAATAGGGAAAAGTGAGTAACTTAACAACTCTTGAAAGAAAGTGAGCTTTTTCTCTGGGCATTCATGATGCTACTCGCAACTAGGTGATCCATTAGAACTAATAAAATTCAACTAATATCAATCCTAGCCGGGGCATCTGAAAGCTTTGATGCATCCTGAATTCCTGTTCAATTACTATATTCAAGAAGACTGGCTTTAAGTGCAATATTGCAATATTTGTACTAGCTAAGGACAACCATGAGTTTCCTTAAATTTATTTGTTCAAAGGGATTAATATTGCCAGTTAATGAAGATTTAGATGTTCAGAGAAAGTTATCAAGAGCAATTTATGAGGAGAGTATAAAATATACATATTCATGTTTCTATAAAGCAATCAAGATGCTGATGTTCATATCAAGGCAAGAGCTTTAATTGTATTTCATCACGTGAAAAGCAGTTAGGAAACAATTTATTTCAGGGAAGCATGGCTTATACACACAGTTTTGCCCTGAAGCCAAGCCAAAAGTAAAATAAAACTTCCTGAATTTTAATGCAAGAGATAAATATATCCACCTCTGGGACTGTTTGAAAGAGAAATACCTTATACAGCTGCAAATGGATGTGGAGCATAAATAGGGAACAAATAACCTCTCGATTCTGTCCTAAGCACCGCAAGTGTGGAAGGAAAGAGAGAGCAAAAGGAAAAGGCAAGACCTTCCAGATTTTTATATTAATTTGTAGTGTTTTGATACCCAAAATGGTAATTAGGACAGAGCTGAACTGACAGTTTTCCCCATTTCCCCCATAATTTCAGGATGCAAACATTGCCAATACCAGAAAATGAACATAAAATACCAATGGCAGCAGAACAGGACCTTTGAGTTCCCTCCATTACACATACACACAAAATGTATCTACTTTCTAAGTATAATGTTGATTTATTTATTGTACAAATTAGTGCATATATTTTTATGAGAAAAAATGGTGTGAGGAAATAGCCAAATGGTGTGAATCATGGGTTCAGTTTGCTTAAAGAAGTAGTAAATCAAGCTAGGATTTTACTGGTCAAAACATCAGAAATGAGAAATTCAACATAATAATAAAAAAGGAATTGATCCTCTTGGGAACAGGTGCACCAAAATTGTCAGGAAAAAGGACCCTAAGCTATGAATGTGAAAATCTCAAATATATTCTTACTATTGTGTATTATACAAAAAATCCTAAAACACATGAATAACTAAATATATGAAATAGATATATAACCCAACATTAACATGTTAAACTATTAAAATATGTGGCTAGCACCATACCATTAACTAAAACAACCCAAACATGTGGATTTCACTCCAAAGGCCAACCTAATCAATTTGGACTTGCATGACTAGTGGAAACTAAAGAAGTCTGACAGAGCACAGGTGTCATCAGAGAGTGCCCTTCCCCTGGTGACAACAAACCAAACCATCCTGGGGCCTGCCACCTTCAAGAGGCCCTAAGAGAGGATGACCAAAGGGAGCATGGGGGTTGTAATGGAAGAGGCAGTCCTGTAGTTATAAGGGTTCCAGGCCATTAAAGGCTTTAAAGGTGAACACCAACACATTGAATTGGATCCGGAGACTAGTTGGTGGCCATTGTATCTGCTGCAGAACTGGAGTGATATGAATTGTCCAAGATGTTCTGGTCAGCAACCTGGCAGCTGCATTCTGGACCACCTGCAGTCTCCAAAGCATTTTCAAGGGCAATCCTATACAGAGCAAATTACAGTAACCCAATCTGGAGGTGACCTTTGAAAGGCCTTTAGTCGAGTTCAAACTGGTAGTTTGACCTAATATAGGCACAAGCCAGAAATGTTTCACAAACGGATTAAAGGGGCCGTTCACACAGGCACATCTGTCTGGTGTTCCCCAGCTGTACTCAACCTGTTTTGTAACACTTCTATCCTG
Source organism: Gekko japonicus (assembly GCF_001447785.1). Taxonomy (NCBI): domain Eukaryota; kingdom Metazoa; phylum Chordata; class Lepidosauria; order Squamata; family Gekkonidae; genus Gekko; species Gekko japonicus. The sequence goes on along the minus strand of NW_015171030.1, from coordinate 1,430 downwards.
AGTTTAAAAGATACTAGGTGAAAGTAGTATCAAAGCCTGGAAAGCGTGAATATCTCGCGTCCATCCCACTTCCCGGAAGTGTGAATGCAAAAAGCTGCAATCCGGTAGGGATGCGCTTATGTGCATGAGCGCATAAGCACACATAACTGGATTACCAGAAAAAGTCACTTACAGCTGCACCTCCGAGCCAACAGTGTGAATGCTCCCTTGTGCCTCCTCCCCAGTATGCTCCCGCATCAGTCGGTGCAGTGTGACCAGGAAAACTGTTCCAGGTCTTTTTTGCTATGACTCCCTCCCGCTTCAAACTGCCAGTCTAAACTCAGCCTTTGAATGACAAATAAGGAGTCACCTGGTGGGCCTGGTGCAGGTAAAAAAAATGCCAACCATGTTACCATGGACACTTATTTATCCAATGATAGCACAGAATCCAACCACATCCCAAGGCTCTTTACAGAGTCTACAGCTGTCAGTAGACACCATTGAGTCTTGGGGGTGACCCTCCACCTAGCTTTTCAGTCTTTCCAAGCCACATCTCTCTCTCTCTCTCTCTCTCTCTCTCTCTCTCTCTCTCTAGTGCGCGCACTCTCTCTCTCTCTCTAGTGTGCGGACTCTAATCTGGGAGAACCGGGTTTGAGTCCCCACTCCTCCACTCGCACCTGCTGATGTGACCTTGGGTCAGTCACAAGCTATGGCACAGCTGTTCTTGAAAAAGAGCAGTTCCTGTCAGAGCTCTCTCAGCCCCACCCACCTCACAGGGTGTCTGTTGTGAGGAGGGGAAGGGAATGGAGTTTGTAAACTGCTCTGAGACTCCAAGTGAAGGGCGGGGTAAAAATCCACTCTTCTTCTTCTTCTTCTCCTCCTCCTCCTCCTCTCTCTCTCTCTCTCTGCATGTCAATATAATATTATGTGTTCTCTGGTTTTCAAGTATGGTTGCCAACTCTGAATTGGGAAATACCTGGAAATTTGGAGGGTGGAGCTTGGGGAGGGGGGGGCATCACCAGGATATAATTCCATAGAGGTCACCTTCCATAGAAGCCATTTTTTTCAGGGCAACTGATCTCTGTTGCCTGGAGATCACTTGTAATTCCAGAAGATATCCAGGCCTCACCTGGAGGTTGGCAACCCTATTTTCAAGATCATACTCCAAGCTTATCCTCCCAAACCACTATGATGTTTTTTTAAAGCAACACAAATGCTCAAGGTATTTGGGATTTCCACTTTCATGGCTTAGGGTTTTGTTGGCTATCTTGCTATATACATTCAAAATAATCACACATATATATCTGTCCCTTATATATAAAGCCATAGTGGGGCCCAACGTTCCAATGCACATCAACAGTGTTTGGAGGCTTCAACTGTCAGTCAGAAGACACTGGCTGCTTTGTGTAGTCCCGCCCATGACAGCCCTGGCCAGCATGTTCAGCTCAGTC
>NW_015171029.1:74563-76207 GCF_001447785.1 Gekko japonicus | reverse complement strand
ACAACGGGCCTTATTTCTAGTAATCAATAAGGTTCTATGATCTCGTATACATGACGAGTATCATGATAAATGTCTGAAACAGATTATTACTGGGAAAAGGGGGGGGGACTCAACCCAGGATATGACTATGAACCAAATAGGACTAAGCTAAACTATATATATACAAAAGTACAAATACTTATTAAGGTGTACACGTGTTAAAACTTTCCTGATTAAAAATTGCTTTGTCTAGACACACATTCAAAGACCTGTTACAGAATTCTAGTACACATATAATTACACCAGATGTTGTTTCCTTGTCTACTTATAATTGGACTCCTGGAATTAGTGATGGGCCATAGGTATAGCCATATCACCACCACAACTTATTCTGGTAACAGCGATTTTGTAGGTCTGAATGTGCGTCCCTCCATCAAAGAATATATAGACAATAGTGACCACTGAGGAAGGCCCTTAGGGGCCGAAACGCATTTGGTCTTCAGTTGTAAAGTTTTTACCCATCATTTGTATGTATAGTGGACAAGCTTTTACAGTCTGATCTTAGACATAGCAATTTTTAATCAGGAAATTTTTAACACCTTAATATTTGTACTTTTGTATATATATGGTTTAGCTTAGCCCTATTTGAAACAGATTATTACCATACGTGCGCATTGAAAACCTCACAAGCCTGCCTTTCTGACAAAACGCAGGGAAGCAGTTGCTGGCAAATCAGCACGAGCCGACGGGAACACCAGTTTGCCTTTAGAAAAAAATATCTTTAAAAAAATCGATAGGTACCACCATTTTTTAAAATACAGAATCCTCAAGAAGAAACACCATTTCCTCAGAGACAGAACTTTAACTTGAGGAGCAGTGCTTCCCCTGTTTGCAATAGCTCCGCTGTTGGGTGTCGTGCACCTTCAGAAGGAAACACTCGTGGGAAGCAACCGTGAACAGCCGGCCCAGTAAACAGGAGTGGGTCAGAGACATGTCCTACCTAGTAGAAAAACAAGCAGACACCCACTTCCCCCATTTCTTTCAGGGCATCTAGCCAGAAAGCCTAGCCAAAGGAGAACAGTTGGGTGGGGTAGGGAAGCTGGTAGATTCCAGCTGTCAGACCTTAAAAAATAACAACAACAACAGCCCAGTGCAACTTGTTAGGGCTTGTGTGCCTGTCTTCCACCCTCATAAGCTTTAGCTGTCAAAATTGGGAATGGAGGTGAGAAAGGAACACAAATAATAGGATAGTCCCTTGAAAATCCCAAGAATCTCCTCAAGGTTGCTGTAGATTTTCCAGGTTGTGCGGCCGTGGTCTCCGCATTGTAGGACCTGACGTTTTGCCAGTAGCTGTGACTGGCATCCTCAGAGGTATCACACAGAAAGATGGAGTACTCTCTGCATCAAGGTGAGAAGAAAAACGGTAGGCAGGTCTCTTCAAGGGTTCAATAAAGGTGCTTGCTATTCGTAAAGGTGCGGCAGATAGACAGCCAAAGGCCCCACCCCATTCAGATTCATTCATAATGACCACCCTAGCTGCTGAGAAAAATGGTCACAGCAAGGTGGTAGACCAGAAATAGCAGCATTACAGAGCTGTGTGTTTGTTTCAAAAGACAAACCAACATCAGGCTACTTAAGAAGTCCTTTTTTGTTGGCTGAATTACC
>NW_015171029.1:67886-74539 GCF_001447785.1 Gekko japonicus | reverse complement strand
GAAACATTGCGCACTATAAATACGGACAGCAGTTTAAAATCTAATTAATTAAGAAACTTCCAATTGCAGCACAAATATCTTCATCCCAAAGAAATTCTGATCACCAACCCCAACACTCATTAGAATCGCCTACCTCATCATTCTGTTAGCTCTTCATAGGGTAAATTCACTCAGTTAGGGCATCAGTCTTCACATTTCTAAAGCAGAAATAGGACAGTGCCGTTGCTATTGCTACACTGGACCTATAGACAGAAAAATTAGTCTCTAGGACTGCCTGCAATCCTTTCAACCGGATCCCCTCCCCTTTGATAAAGGTAAAGGTAAAGGTTCCCTTGCTCGAAAGCCAGTCGAATCCGACTCTAGGGTTGCGGTGCTCATCTCCGTTTCAAAGCCGAAGAGCCAGCACTGTCCGAAGACGTTTCCGTGGTCATGTGGCCGGCATGACTAAACACCAAGGCGCACGGAACGCTGTTCCCTTCCCACCGAAGTGGTACCTCTTTATCTACTTGCAATTTCTTGCTTTCAAACTGCTAGGTTGGCAGGAGCTGGAACTAGAGATGGGAGCTCACTCCATCATGCGGCACCCGGGTCTCGAACTGCTGAACTACCGACCTTCCACAGCCTGCAGTTCAGCGTCTTAACCACTTGAGCCACCGCAGCTCCTTTGACAGCAGTCCATATAATCAGAGGAGCTTGGTGTCATAGATCCACAAGAATATAACTTGTCCTGGAATTATTTGGGCATGCAACAATAGCATGGTAGCACATCACTGACACAGCCTCAATTCCCTGGACACATGTACAATAGCAAAGTAAACTTTTGCTCTAACTCTTGAATTATGGGGGTGTGATGGGCTGTCCTCTCCCACGATTATAGGAAGGGAGAAAGGAAAAGAATGGCTCCTCCCTCTCAGCTGTTTAACCTTTGATTCCTGTGGAGAGAAGCTCTTACCAAACACGTAAAATTGCCACAATTCTGCGTAAAGGACTTCTGTTACTTCATTTATACACGCCCGCTAGCTGGCCTGGCAGTGCCAAAAAACTCCCTAGAGAGGGGACTGGCCGAGTGAACTTCACACTTCCTAGAAAAGAAACCCGGATTCAATGCATAGCCAGGAGGGGACTGGGTTCATTCAGATGGGCTCCAAGGTAGATGACAGCCACAAAGATTAATGAGCCCCTGTTGTGACCTTTCAAGATACTATGTATACACAGAGAATGGCCTTCCCAGGAAAAGCCAAGAAGCTGAGCTTCAGGAATCCCATAGAGGACTAGCAATAGGCATGTTGTAGCAGAGGGGGAGAGGAAGAAGATAAGATCGTATTACATTTCACCTCATCCTTCGTCCAAGCAGTTCTTGACACCCTACATCAGTGATGGTGACCCTTTTAGGGACCGAGTGCCCAAACTGCGGCCCAAAACCCACTTACTGATCGCAAAGCGCCAACACGGCAATTTAACCCGAATACTGAGGTTTTTACTTTAGAAAAAAACCACTCATACATTAACTTAAGATGATCCAAACAAAGTAAGGAAAGCAATCCCAAATGCTTTCATTGACTTAAAATTATTCGGCAGAGAATTCGACACTTTCATGATGGTCTGGGCCTGGTTGGGGCGATGGCACGCGTGCCCACCGAGAGGGCTCTGAGTGCCACCTCTGGCACCCGTGCCATAGGTTCGCCACCACTGACCTACATGGTTCTACCCTCTTCCATTTTACCCCAACAACCGTCAGGTACATTAGGCTGAGAAACAGAATAACTGGCTCAAAGTCGCCAAGTAAATCTCAGTATCCATGGTCCTGGGCTGGACACACACACCCTGAACTACACCCACTGAATTCATACGAAGGAACAGTATTATTTTCATAATTAGAGTCTGCGCACTTAACCATTACACCAAACTGGCTCTCAGAGTGCCACCTCTGAGTGCCACCTCTGGCACCCGTGCCATAGGTTCGCCACCACCGACCTACATGGTTCTACCCTCCTCCATTTTACCCCAACAGCCGTCAGGTACATTAGGCTGAGGAAGAGAATAACTGGCTCAAAGTTGCCAAGTAAATCTCAGTATCCATGGTCCTGGGCTGGACACGCACACCCTGAACTACACCCACTGAATTCGTATGAAGGAACAGTGTTATTTTCATAATATGTCACTACCAAATTCTGCTGGCAAACAACAGGAGAAAAGAATGGACATTCTCAATTCTTAATCCCCTCCTCTTCTAATTCCGATATTTGGTTAGTCTGCAGTGTTCTTTTGAGAATGTTACCGGTGCTGTGTGAATATCACACACATTCAGCCACCGTTTGTCAGCCTCTTCCCTCCTTTCCCCTTTACATTCTCTCTCAGAAGTCTAGAAGGTCTTCTTTACGGAAATGCTTCAACTTTTTACAGTCTCCTAAGACTTAAGCCATTAGACCCATACTGAAGAAATCACCACAGCCACTTTCTTGCCAACAGGGGTCAATTTAGTTTATAAAAATAATTGAGTATTTGACTAACAAAAAAGAAACAGCAGCAACAGATAAGATTTGCCTGAAAGCAAAAGGCCGGACGGACATAGATGCTGCTCATTTTTGGAACCTGTAGCTCTCTTGGAGTGGCTCCATCTTTGAGCAAAGGGCAGGGACATTCCAGCTGTGTTTACTATTCTACGCCAGTATACATGGGACTGGGAGTCTTAAATCAGTGTAACACAAATGTACGAACTCTACTGGCCCAACAAAGTTTGAGTCCAGTGGCATTTTTAAGACCAACAAAGTTTTATTTAAGGTGTAAACTTTTGTGGGCAAGCACATTTCCTCAGACAAATTGAAACAAAATGTCTTCAAGCCTTGCATACATACATACATACAGGGGTCATTTCCTGAAGGAGCACACAGGAGCAGAGCTCCGGCAGTAAAGAGCCCAGGGGGTGGGCACATGCCACATGCCACAAGCCCCAACCCCCTGCTCCCAGCAGCCCTCAGTCAGAGCAAGAAGCAGCCAGGTAAGTTACAGAGCCCCCCCGGCCCAAAACAGTCCAGTGGCACCTTTAAGACCCAAGTTTTATTCAGGTACAAGCTCTCCCATACATACATACATACATACATACATACATACATACATACATACATACATACATACATACATACATACATACATACATACATACATACATACATACATACATACATACATACATACATACATACATACATACATACATACATACATACATACATACATACATACATACATACATACATACATACATACATACATACATACATACATACATACATACATACATACAAAGGTTTCCCGCTCACGTTCTAGCCTGAGCACACCTGAAAAGACTCCAACTTTTTTTCTGGTATCTGAATGAAAACTTGCCAAGTTCTAAGGCTGCATCCTCACACAAGGCTCAAGTCACCTTTTGCACACACCCTGTTTATTTAGAACACAATTGGTTACATATATCGTTTTAATTTTAAAAAGCAGCTTGCTTCTGTTTTCTATTGCACATGAAGACAGAAGAGCATTTTTATAAACAACCTTAATATTCTTTAGTCTGCAATGAATCTATGGTGAACGTTAATGCAGGCTTGTAAACGGAGGACGAGTAAATTTTAATTCAAACTTTTTGAAAGTACAAAACTACACTGAAGAATCATTTCTCAATATCACCCCATAAGGATCTACAAGCTGGACGCGAGACGGGCATGCTTAGTGGCGCATGCGAGAAAAAGAAACCCTGAACTTGGGACTCTGCCAAAAACCCAAAACTTGATGAAAATTAGTGCTCTTTATGCGACAGGGGCTAATTAAAAACAACGACAGGGAGCCAAAGGTGAGCTATATCACCACTATATTCCCAGGGAAGGGGAATTAAAACAAAAGAGGTTTCCTTGAAAAGGATAACAGATTCTGACACACATGATGGCATAGGTTTCACAAAACATAGGGGCACGGAATAGCACACAATCTACTTATTACTTCTGTGAGAGGTTGATTATATCTCTAGTTGGATAAAGCAAAGGGCCAGACACCGTATTGAGGCGATAAGGAATTGTACGGCTGCTCTGCCATCAGACAAGGCAGTAACAATGACACCAAATTCAGCACATGAAAGCTAAAAGGTAAAGGCTTCCCTTGCTCGAAAGCCGGTCGAATCCGACTCTAGGGATGCAGTGCTCATCTCCGTTTCCAAGCCGAAGAGCCAGCGCTGTCCAAAGATGTTTCCGTGGTCATGTGGTTGGCATGACTAGACACCGAGGCGCACGGAATGCTGTTACCTTCCCACAGAAGTGGTACCTCTTTATCTACTTGCAATTTCTTGCTTTCGAACTGCTAGGTTGGCAGGAGCCGGGGGCCAGAGACGGGAGCTTACTCCGTCGTGCGGCACTCGGGTCTTGAACTGCCAAACTACTGACCTTCCAGCCTGCAGTTCAGCGTCTTAACCGCTTGCGCCACCGCAGCCCCTACATGAAAGCTAGGGAGCTTTAATTTTCCTCTCCAGAACAGAAGTCTTGTGAAGGCCCTGCTGCTCAACAGATGACAGCCACTAACCTCAGCAGCACAGAAGAATCTGCACCAATTTCACAGTCTGACTTCAAAGCATCCTTCTGCCCAGAGCTTTTTTTGTAGGAAAAAACTCATTAGCATAATAGGCCACACCCAACCGCAGAAACTCATTAGCATATTAGGCCACACCCCTAACAGCACGACTCATTAACATATTAGACCACACCCCCATGCCTTCTCTTGGCTTGCCCGAGCACCCCGCAACTGCGGGGAGCCCGGGTAAACTGGCCCTTGGAGGGTAGGGAAGGCAGTTTAAACTTCCAGGGCCCCTCCTGGCCCGCCCACCTAGGAGTCGCCAGGGTGTGTGTCGCTCTCCAGGCCTTCCCTCTGTAGCCGGGCACGCAGAGGTTTTGGGCGTAGTGGGTGTGGCCAACTCTGAAGCCAGCCGGAACGCCGTTCCTGTGCGTTCGATCAGGCCAAAGGCCCATCCAGTCCAACACTCTGTATCCCACAGTGGCCAGAAATACCAGTGCCATCAGGAGGTCCACCAGTGGGGCCAGGACATTAGAAGCCCTCCCACTGTTGACCCCCCCCCAAGCACCAAGATGACAGAGCATCACTTGCCCCAGAGTCCCTATCTATACCTTGTGGCTAATAGCCACTGATGGACCTCTGCTCCATATGCTTATCTAATTCCCTTTTGAAGCCGTCCATGCTTGTAGCTGCCACTATTTCCTGTGGCAGTGAATTCCAAGTGTTAATCCCTCTTTGGGTGAAGAAGTACTTCCTTTTATCCGTTCTAACCCGACCGCTCAGCAATTTCATGGAGTGCCCACGGGTTCTTGTATTGTGAGAAAGGGAGAAAAGTACCTCTTTCTCTACCTGCTCTTTCCCATGCATAATCTTATAAACCTCAATCATGTCACCCCTCAGTCGTCGTTTCTCCAAGCTAAAGAGCCCTAAGCGCCTTAACCTTTCCTCATAGGGAAAGTGTTCCAACCCTTTTATCATTTGAGTTGCCCTTTTCTGCACTTATTCCAAAGCTATAATATCCTTTTTAAGGTGTGGTGACCAGAAGAAGGATAACTGCAGGATACCCAAATAGCAATTGTAGTCCCATAGCCAACACAGATCAGCATTTGGGTTGGGACCAGTGTTCCCTCTAAGCTGAGTTAGTGTGAGCTAGCTCACAGTTTTTTAGCCTCCGGCTCACAGATTTTTGTCTTAGCTCAGGAAGGATGGCTCCAGAGCAAACTGATGTATGCATTTGCCAAATTGCTCGCTCACAACTTTAATGCCTGTAGCTCACGAAGTAGAATTTTTGCTCACAAGACTCCACAGCTTAGAGGGAGCACTGGTCCTGACTCACTGGCTAGCCTCTCTGCACCAGTTGGCAACCTGCTTTAGGTTACAGGCTTCCTGCTTTCACAACTTCCACGTCCGTTCTAACGTCTTGCAGCTTTGCTTCTGCTGAACTTGTTTTTGCCCCTGCCAGCGGAGCTGCCTTTCCACTGGGACTTTAGAGACAGGAATGCAGTGCTGAGAGGAGGATTTGGCCAAGCTACCTGTAGTGGAGCCCGGGAGTACTTCCCTTGCACTCTTCTGATGTTTAGGTCTACCCCATTCTTTGCTCATTTGAGACAAGATTAGCAGAATACGTTGAAGGAACTGGTCTTGGGGAACGGAAACAGAGAAAACTGAAGCTGCTGGAAGTGGGAAGACAATGTTTTAAAATGAACCCATGAAGGGGTTGAGAGGTGAAGTGGAAAGGGGCAACCACGTGTCAAAGTTTCAAACCAGTTACAAAGAGGCAGGGGTCATTTTGTAGAAAAAGAGGTGCAGGAGCTCATTAGCATAACTCATTAGCACAACTTATTTGCATATGCCACACCCCCTGACATCACCGGAAGTGTGTCAGAAGGCTCAGGCGCCACTGGACTGTTTTGGATTGCTAGCTACTGGGGGGGCGGAACATGCAGATCTGTCCCCGCAGAGGAGGGAGAGCTTGTACCTGAATAAAACTTGGTCTTAAAGGTGCCACTGGACTGTTTTGGGCCGTGGAGCCGTGGGGGCTCTGCAATTTACCTGGCTGCTTCTTGCTCTGACTGAGGGCTGCTGGGAGCAGGGGGCGGGGCTTG
>NW_015171029.1:66175-67857 GCF_001447785.1 Gekko japonicus | reverse complement strand
CTCTAAGCTGAGTTAGTGTGAGCTAGCTCACAGTTTTTTAGCCTCCAGCTCACACATTTTTGTCTTCGCTCAGGAAGACTGGCTCCAGAGCAAACTAATTTATGCGTAGCCAAATCGCTTGCTCAGAACTTTAATGCTACCAGCTCACAAAGTAGAATTTTTGCTCACAAGACTCCACAGAGGGAACATTGGTGCCCGCCCTCTGGGCTCTTTACTGCCGGAGCTCTGCTCCTGTGCGCTCCTGCAGGAAACGACCCCCTGCAAAGAGGTGGTACTGAAGGAGTGGGTGTTGTGTATAAGAGATCAAAAGGGCCTCATCTCAAAATCGCATTAAAGTGTCTATGTCCTAGAGCAGGAGTCTTTCAAGCCAATGTAAACAATGACTCCGTTCAGACTTCACAACAAACCACGGTTAAGGAAAATCAACTACGCTTTGATACAGCATTTGAATGATCAGCCACACACATGAGGCTGCCTTAAACCGAATCAGACCCCCCCTTGGTCCATCAAAGTCAGTATTGTCTACTCAGACTGGCAGCGGCTCTCCAGGGTCTCGGGCAGAGAGGCCTTTCCCGTCGCCTTCCACCTGGTCCTTTTTGAAATTGGAAATGCCAGGGATTGAACCTGGGACCTTCTGCACACCAAGTAGATGCTCTACCACGAAGGCAAAGCCCCTCCCAAAGTCATGCTTTTCAACTCCTCGGAAAGCCACAATAAGAAACCAGAGTTTCAAGTGAGCTGCAGTCCATGATTTGTACTAACTGCAGTTCGGCATCGTTTATGAACTGAGCCAATTGAAGGGGAAACACTGCTACAAGCACCAGTCAGGCAAAACATCTTTCCAATCTGCCAGAGGGTAATGCTGCCATTAAGACAGTACCTTCGAGTCAGAGGCTGCCCAACTACTAAAAGCGGTAATTAAGAATGTAGGCCAGCCTCTGCCTTTGGATGCTGCCTTATCTTCTACATGTGGAGAATTGCTCTTGAGGGTTGCTCACCTGCCTACCCCCCTGAGGTCCAGACTCACCTCATATCTTTCTGAAAATATGTCATTAAGAACACAATTTGGTATCAAGTCACAGTACTTCCTTTGAACCCTGAAGAGAGACAGTATGCTACTACAAGCACACCTAAGAAAGCCAGTTTGGTGTCGTGGTTAAGTGCGCGGACTCTAATCTGGGAGAACCGGGTTTGATTCCCCACTCCTACACTTGCACCTGGCTGGATGACCTTGGGCAAGCCCTAGTTCTGATAAGAGCTGTTCTTGAAAAAGAGCCATTTCTGTCAAGAGCTCTCTCAGCCCCACCAACCTCACAGGGTGTCTGTTGTGGAGAGGGGAAGGGAAAGGAGTTTGTAAGCTGCTCTGAGACACCTTTGGGTTGTGAAGGGCGGGGTATAAATCCAGTCTCTTCTTCTCTTCTCTTCTTATGCTTGATAGTAAAGGTAAAGGTTTCCCTTGCTCGAAAGCAGGGGTCATTTCGTAAAAAAAGAGGTGCAGGGGCTCATTAGCATAACTCATTAGTACAACTTATTTGCATATGCCACACCCCCTGACATCACCGGAAGTGGGTCAGAAGGCAACACCCACCGCTCAGGCTCCACTGGACTGTTTTGGATTGCTAGCTATTGGGGGGGGGAATGTGCAGATCTGTCCTCGCAGAGGAGGGAGAGCTTGTACCTGA
>NW_015171029.1:30012-66019 GCF_001447785.1 Gekko japonicus | reverse complement strand
GACCTCTTTATGGCACTGGTATTTCTGGCCACTGTGTGATACAGAGTGTTGGACTGGATGGGCCTTTGGCCTGATCCAACATTGGCATCTCTTATGTTCTTATGTTCTTATTCATGACATGGGGCTCATTTATACAAACATTTAACTACAGGATAATTTGAAGTTTCCCTGAATCTGGGAGCCTGTTTAAAAGTACTACTACCTTATCAGTCCTTGGCATTTAAAGACACGGCAATGACTGAAGACAATATATTGGCTTAGATTTCTGGCCCTATAAAAATACATCTGTTGAGTATGGTTAGGGAGTTGGTGCCTTTCCTGCCAGCTACTTTAGAAGTCTGGACACACCAGGACAGGATTCTACTACTGTACCTTCTGCCCAGTGTCTTTCCTCTTGTCTGCCTCGATATAGCAGGAAGGAAAAAATCAGGAAAGGGACCAGCGGAGATAGAAAACTACACCTCCTTGCTACTTCAGTCTTTTTTTTTTTAAGGGAGGGGGAAGGGAACCAGGATGGTAAACCATACTGTTCAGTGTAAAAAGTAAAGGTATAGGTTTCCCTTGCTCGGAAGCCAGTCGAGTCCGACTCTAGGGTTGCGGTGCTCATCTCCGTTTCCAAGCCGAAGAGCCAGCGCTGTCCGAAGACATTTCCGTGGTCATGTGGCCGGCATGACTAAACACCAAGGCGCATGGAACGTTGCTACCTTCCCACCGAAGTGGTACCTATTTATCGACTTGCAATTTCTTGCTTTCGAGCTGCTAGGTTGGCGGGAGCTGGAACCAGAGACGGGAGCTCACTCCGTCATGCGGCACACTCGGGTCTCGAACTGCTGAACTACCGACCTTCCACAGCCTGCAGTTCAGCGTCTTAACCACTTGAGCCACCGCAGCTTAGCAGGAAGGAAAAAATCAGGAAAGGGACCAGAGGAGATAGAAAACTACACCTTCTTGCTGCTTCAGTCTTTTTTTTTTTTTAAGGGAGGGGGAAGGGAACCAGGATGGTAAACCTTACTGTTCAGTGTGCACCTCCCTAAAAACCCCTCCTCAAGCTGAAGAAAAACACTAAAGTTAAGAATGGTAAACAGAAGCTTTCTTATTATCACTTCGATGAGGAAACAAAGCTCCACTGCAGGCATTAGACACTCACATGACCGTCTCATTAAATGGTTTTACAGGGATGTTCCCTCAGGGTGTTGAGAAATACTGTGTATTAGAACTATTTGTTCTTCTGATTTATCCCCTTGTGGAGGTCCCTGTGTCTTATCTTTCTGGACTTCCAGGCCCTACTCCGGGAGGAGTGGAGAGTTAGCCATGAGTCTTCATGCTCCTCCTGATTTAGAGTGTACCATGAAGAGGCAGGGACCTTCCTGTGCTAAACAGAAAGGGCCCTGTGTAAACACTGAAGACAGAGCAGTGTGCAAACAAATAATTCTGGGGAAAAGGGTTCTCGGAAAGCCTGGCCATGAGCCATGGCCCAAGTTTCCTTCCTATTCGATTGATCCAGATGTCTTTGGATCCTGACGGAAGGCAGCTTTAACAGGCCACAGTCCTGAACTACGAAAGTGCCTACTTGCATGGCTTACAATGAATTGAATTTCCCCCCCTTGGCAAACCATAGCCTGCTCGATTTTTTTTTGCAGTACAGCTGTCTAGATGGGCAAGTATTTCTCCATCACAGGACCTTGCTGGCAAGGATGTTGGCAGTGCTGCCATTATTTCACCGTTTCTACAGTCTATAGCCGTTTTTAATGAACAGGACCTTATTTGTAAGTCTCCAGCCTGATCAAAGTATATTTGTGGAAAGCGCAAACGGCGCCACTCAAAACAGTCAATACAAACAGCCAGCATTGCAGTTGGGAGACAATCGCTGTTGTTGCCGTTCAGTCACACAGTCGAGTCGGACAACATTTAAAAACCATTATAATCACATACTGCTTATACTAATACATTGCAAAAATAACACAATTAAAGATGAAAAATGTAGTCTCCAAAAAGCTTTTTCATGGTAATGCAAACTAGCTGAAAATCCATGAATTGATTCTTTTATCCCACAAATGCTTCTATTTTGTTGGGGAAAGCCAGTATTCTCCCTTGAGTCTTCTACAAGGCAGCCACAGACTATATCCTATTTTTTTTTTTAAGGCTTCTCCTCCTCCTCCTCCTCCTCCTCATCATCATCATAAGGTGGTCTTACAGGTTCCTTACCAGTTCATGCACTTTACAAAGTATTAACCAACAGTTCCAGTTCTCTACTTTTAACCCTCTAAAGTTCACTCCAATGCTACCAACAATGTAATTAAACTTAAAAGACAGTGCAGATTGCAGAAGCAACCAGAAGGGCCAAAAGACTGTAGAATGTATGCCATGGTTACGAAAGGAATACTATTTAAGAACCTTTGACTGATGTTGTGCAATTAAGAAACTTGACTGATATTGTGCAACCATGGCCCACCCCATAAGGCCGAGAAGTTACTGGTACCTTGGGGAAGGCAGTTAACTGAGTCAGCTCCATGAAAAAGAGAGAAAGATTGTACATTGCCTCCTCCTGCAAAGCCCCTGCCTGATGCATTGATGCCACTGCCACTGTACAAGTGTATAATGAATGTGAGTGTAGCCTTCCTACACATCCACACACAGAGAGAGATGCTACAGGGGTCATTTTGTAGAAAAAGAGGTGCAGGAGCTCATTAGCATAACTTATTTGCATATGCCACACCCCCTGACATCACCGGAAGTGTGTCAGAAGGCAACACCCACTGCTCAGGCTCCACTGGACTGTTCTGGATTGCTAGCTATTGGGGGGGAATGTGCAGATCTGTCCTCACAGAGAAGGGAGAGCTTGTACCTGAATAAAACTTGGTCTTAAAGGTGCCACTGGACTGTTTTGGGCCGGGGGACTGGGGGGGGGAGCTCTGCAACTTACCTGGCTGCTTCTTGCTCTGACTGAGGGCTGCTGGGAGCAGGGGGCGGGGCGTGTTGCATGTGCCCGCCCCCTGGGCCCTTTACTAGCAGAGCTCCGCTCCTGTGCACTCCTGCAGGAAATCACCCCTGGAGATGCAACACTGGTGCTGCCACAGAAAAGCACAAGGGGAGGGGGCTTTCCAGTCCAGTGTGGTGCAACAAAGACCATCCTCGGCCACGTGCCCGTATGTGTTATTCTTGCCCGAGCATTGTTCTCTGTCATTTAGGCATTTGTGTCTCTCACAGAAATAGTTTACTGATATTATGACACAAGTACAGGAGCAAAAACTGAACTTAGCGCAGGCAGGCATCGGACTCTTTCTGCTTCGTGACTTATTGGGATTATAATCATTGCAGCAAGGCTGATGATTCATCAGTCTTTCATCATAACGATAATTGTTAAGCAAGGCTCAATATGGTAACTAGCAGAGAGTCCGCCATGAACGGCAGCTACAGCACCAAGTTACGGAAAATGTCCAGAATCGTAGTGAGACCTAAAATACTCAAAATACCTGCTTGTCTGAATCGACTCCCTGACCTTTATGAACTTCTAAAGTGGACAGTCTGAGGCACAGGTGCCAAGCACAACACAGATTGCAGGAAAGGGGAGGTTGTGGCACTCCTGATGAGATGTAAGGAGGCTCATGGGACTGTTGAGTCAGATCTATACTCCTGTCTACTTTCCAGTATTGGGGGTTTTTTTTGCAGGGCTGCATGTGTGTTACACATGTGTATTACGGAGCTGCGGTGGCTCAAGTGGTTAAGACGCTGAACTGCAGGCTGTGGAAGGTCGGTAGTTCAGCAGTTCGAGACCCGAGCTGCCGCATGACGGAGTGAGCTCCCGTCTCTAGTTCCAGCTCCTGCCAACCTAGCAGTTCGAAAGCAAGAAATTGCAAGGAGATAAATAGGTACCACTTTGGTGGGAAGGGAACAGCGTTCCGTGCGCCTTGGTGTTTAGGCATGCCGGCCACATGACCACGGAAACGTCTTTGGACAGCGCTGGCTCTTCGGCTTTGAAACGGAGATGAGCCTAGAGTCGGACTCGACTGGCTTTCGAGCAAGGGAACCTTTACCTTTACCTTTATGTGTGTTACACTGTATACTGGGTCAGAAAATTTGGCCACCACTACCGCACTCTACCCCTGCCAGTGGAGAAGACTGATAGTCTGGGGTGGCAGGAATGGGCACTAAAATATTTTTGGTGGGGGGAAAACCCCATGCAGCCCAGTGCCATTGTCCTCAAGAGCTTTCCAATCATACAGAAAGACTATATCTGAGATCCATATACCAGTATGTGTCACACCGTACCACCATGCTAAACAGTCCACTTTCACCTGACGTGACTGGAGACTACACAATATCCCTCTACCCTGCTTAGTAAAGGTAAAGGGTAAAGGTAAAGGGTAAAGGATAGCCAGTCGAATCCGACTCTAGGGATGCGGTGCTCATCTCCATTTCCAAGCCGAAGAGCCGGCGCTGTCCGAAGACCTTTCCATGGTCATGTGGCCGGTGTGACTAGACGCCGAGGCGCACGGAACGCTGTGACCTCCCCACCGAAACGGTGGTACCTATTTATCTACTTGCAATTTCTTGCTTTCGGACTGCTAGGTTGGCAGGAGAGCCTGCTTAAGGAACCTCTAAAACCTTCTCTAACTCAAGACTGCCTTCAACGGCTCTTTTCCCTCTGCTCTTCCCCGGCCCGGCTGGGCTCTGTCTGTCACAAAGAGCTTCAGGCTTTTAGCCTAGTTCAGCTGCTTTGGAATAATCATCTCTTGTTCTGCTTAACACAAGACAGAGAGAGTGACTGCGTGTGAGTCCTCAAAGGAGAAGCACCAGGCGGCTTTTCTGACAGAGGACTGATTCTCTGTGTTTAGACTTAAAAAAAAATACGTAGGACTAAGGGAGAAACATCTGTAGGGACACCTGTGTAGAACGGTTTCCCAAGATGAAGGCTACTGTAGATGAAAATGACTTATCAGATACGTGGCTGTGATGCCAGGCTGGAAAACTGTATGCTACTGCTCGGCCGACCACACCCTCTTCTCTTAAGGGCCCAACCCTGCAAGGACAAAGGTATTTTCTGCTTTAGTCAGCTGACGAGATTGAGCCCTTATCACTGAACTTTTCCAGTCAGACCAGAAAAATCCCTGCTGCGTTTGCTGAAATGCACAATTAAGGGCTCAGCATGTTCATTTTGTATAGCTAACTAACCAATCGAAGGGCCACGTGAATAGTGCCGTGCTTTCGCTTTCCTGAAGCCCTTCAACCTACAGTCCCATCCCTCTTTCCTTCATGGAATATAACTCTTGAGTCATCTCAAGGGCCAAAGGAGACACATTTGCATCTTAAGCAAGGTGGGGTGAGGTCTAATTTTTCCCCCGAATGAAGATGCACATAAATATAAGGAGCTGAAGGTTCCCCCACTCTGCTCCATGGCTTCAGGTGCTTTTTTACCCAGCCTGGCTGGGCTGTGGGGGAAACGTTCAGCTCCCATATCTTCAGGCACCTGGTCAACTATTTATTGACTTTAAACATCTGTCTGCTGCTTTCCCCACTCCATCAGGGTCCACAAGGTGGCAAACATTTTTTAAAAAAAATTAAAACATTTGAGCAATTCAAAGCACATTTAACACCCTAAAATAATTCAATTAAAAACACATAAACAACACCAGAATCAGGGCCAGTAACTATTATTGAGGGAATGCCAGATGAAACAAAAAAAAAAAAGCATTCACCTGCTGGTGAAAGATGCCAATGGAAGGAGACAGACCAACCCCCCTGGGGAGGATGTTCCAAAGTTTCAGTGCCACAACTAAGAAAGCCCTTTCATGGGTTGCGTCCAGTGCTCCCTCTAAGCTGTGGAGTCTTGTGAGCAAAAACTCTACCTTGTGACCTTTATTGTTGTTCAGTCGCACAGTTGAGTCCGACTCTTCGCGACCCCATGGACCAGATCACGCCAGGCCTTCCGGTCTTCCGTTGTCCTCTGAGGTTTGCTCAACTTCATGTTCGTTGCATCGATGACACTGTCTAACCATCTCATCCTTTGCCGTCCCCGTCTTCTTTGACCTTCAATCTTTCCCAGCATCAGGGTCTTCTCCAGGGAGTGCTCCCTTCTCATTTGGTGGCCAAAGTATTTGAGCTTCAGTTTCATTATCTGGCCTTCCAGGGAACAGTCAGGGTTGATTTCTTTTAGGATTGACTGATTTGATCTTCTTGCAGTCCAAGGGACTGCCACAAATGTTGTTAGTCTTTAAGGTGCTACTCAGGGGTGGAAATTAGTCAGAGGGTCAAAAATACTGATTTTACTGACCAAAACCCCCCAAAAACCCTGACCAAATACTGACAAAAAACTGACAAATTACTGAACAATTTAATGTCAGCCTACTGATAAGCTAGCGTTTTAGATGTAAAACTAGGACTTCGTTAAAAATTATTATTATCTGGCCTCCACCATCCCCATAGCCAGCCCCATAGTTAGATGTGACCCAGATATAAAAGGATTGATCACCTTTTTATTTATTAAGAATAGAGGACCCGTCCTTCCTGAGCTAAGACAAAAATGTGTGAGCTGGAGGCTAAAAAACTGTGAGCTAGCTCACACTAACTCTGCTTAGAAGGAACAGGGTCCATAACTTATGTTGGTCCCAAGTCACACAGAGCTTTATGAGTAAGTTCATATCAGAGAAGTTGGGGTCCATAACCAATGCTCCCTCTAAGCTATGGAGTCCTGTGAGCAAAAATTCTACTTTGTGAGCTACTGGCATTAAAGTTGTGAGCGAGCGATTTGGCTATGGCATGAATTAGTTTGCTCTGGAGCCGTCCTTCCTGAGCTAAGACAAAAATGTGTGAGCTGGAGGCTAAAAAACTGTGAGCTAGCTCACACTAACTCTGCTTAGAAGGAACACTGTCCATAACTTATGTTGGTCCCAAGTCATACAGAGCTTTAAGTGTTAACATCAGCACCTTAAATTGAGCCCAGAAGCAAACTGGAGGCCAATGTAGATTAAACAAGCCTGAAGTGAAACGGTCCCTATGACCCACTCCAGTCAACTCTCTGGATGCAGCATTCTGTACCAATTGTAGCTTCTGGAGAGTCTTCAAGGGCAGCCCCACATAGAACACACTGTAGTAATCTAATCTAGATGTCACCACAGTGGCAAGATCTTTTCTGCCCAGGAAGGAGCACTGCTGGAAATTGCTGGAAGCTCCCCACCACCACCACCCCGGACATCACTGCCAGCTGGAGTTTATCCAGCTAAAGACCTGTCTCTAGGAGCGCTCCCAAGCTATGAACGTGCTCCAGTGCAACCCAATCCAGAACGGGGGATGAACCATTTCCTGGGTCAGATCCCCCCACACACACTACAAGTAGCACCTCCACGTTGTTCAAATTCAGTTTCCGCTTTTTAGCTGCCGTGCGGTTCTAAAACTGCCTGTTCACAGTTTCCACAGCCTCTCTCGGATCTGCTGGTAGCATGAGACAGTATCAAGTATATTGTAAATCATTTGGCCCAGGTGCAGTAATGGAACATATAAGAAGAAGCACCATCTATAGTCTTTCCATGTGTCTTGTTCCAGCATAGAAGCAAATATCAATTATCAAAGTCCAAATTGAAGTATATATCATCATTGAAGTGTATATCATCGACGCGTGATCCGGATGCCTGATGCCGCGTTTTGAATAATTCTTATTCAAGCATTGCTGTAATGGGACCCAATCTCAAGAGCTGGCATATACAAAGCCTGAATGGTTAGTCAAGGAGGATTATGGGTCCGAAATGCGGCATCAGGCATCCGGATCACGCGTCGATGATATACACTTCAATGATGATATATACTTCAATTTGGACTTTGATAATTGATATTTGCTTCTATGCTGGAACAAGACACATGGAAAGACTATAGATGGTGCTTCTTCTTATATGTTTCATTACTGCACCTGGGCCAAATGATTTACATTATACTTGACATTATACTTGATGTTATACTTATATGATTATTATATACTTGTTTATTTTCAGTCAGTGGTGTTTCTTGTTTTGCTTCTTGTACTGTATACTGGCTTCCCCCCCCTTTTTTTTGGCTGCTTGGTAGCATGAGACAGAGCTGAATGTCTTCCACATCTTGGCGGCCACTCAGCCCAGATCTCCAGATGACTTTTCACAGCAGCTTTACATAGATGTTGAAAAGCACGGGGGGATGAGACTGAACCTTGGGAAACCCCTTGGGCAAGGGGCAGAGCAGCAGAACCCCCCAGCACCACACTCTGAAACCTTCTCTTGAGACAGGACTGGGACCAACTGCAGGAAAGTGTCTCTCAGACCCAGCCCCGAACGGTGATCTAGAGGGATATCACGACGGATGGGGCCAAAAGCTGTTAAAGAGGTCCGGGAGAATTAATACGGTCACACTCTGCCTGTCCATTTCCTGGCACATGTCATCCATGAGGATGACCAAGGCCATTTCAGGCCCATAACCAGGCCTGACATCAGACTGGAATGGATCTAAATCTGATTCATTCAGGAATCTTGGAATCTCGCAAGTCACCACCCGTCCAATCACCTTGCTAATTTATTTACTTCATCTATACCCTATCTTTGCCTCCAATGGGGACCCAAGGTGGCTTACATCACTCTCCTTTCCTACATTTTATCCTCACAACAACCCTCCAAGATAGGTTAGGCTGAGAGGATGTTACTGACCCAAGGTCACTTACTGAATTTCCATGGCAGGGGGGGGGGATTCGAACCTGGGTCTCTCAGAGCCGAGTCTGACACCCTAACCACTATACCACTTGAGCTGATGCGGCAAGCACCCAAGAAGACTACAGGAACATGCAAAATAAAGGAGTGTGTACTTGTGTGCAAATTAGTCCAGAATAAACTTCCATATTCTGGGTCTCAATGTGGATTAGCACATGTGCAAAGATATAGTCTTTGTTTATGCGGTGGCTCAAGTGGTTAAGACGCTGAACTGCAGGCTGTGGAAGGTCAGTAGTTCAGCAGTTTGAGACCCGAGTGTGCCGCATGACGGAGTGAGCTCCCGTCTCTAGTTCCAGCTCCTGCCAACCTAGCAGTTCGAAAGCAAGAAATTGCAAGGAGATAAATAGGTACCACTTTGGTGGGAAGGTAACAGCGTTCCGTGTGTCTTGGTGTTTAGTCATGCCGGCCACGTGACCACGGAAACGTCTTCGGTCAGCGCTGGCTCTTCGGCTTTGAAACAGAGATGAGGACCGCAACCCTAGAGTCGGATTCGACTGGCTTTCGAGCAAGGGAACCTTTACCTTTATCTAAAGATATAGTGAATGTAAGAGCATTACTATTATGTATGAACAGCTCTGGATGTGGAAGGGAGTACAAAATCACTGTGCAAGAGTGTGGGTATCATAATTAGAAGGGTGAAACCAGACGTTCAAATCCAAGCTCTCCAGGAAGATCAGAGTGGCCTTGGGCGACTCTGACTAGCCAACCTCAAAGGAATGTTATCAGGATAGAATGCTAGAGGGCAGATGCAAAGATACACTTGTTAACAACGTATGAGTATTACCAGGTGGACAATTTGCATGTCAGTGTGCCACATGCAAAACAGTTACTCAGGTTCTTTCAGTCCTTACTGTCTGCCCAATATGTTTAGATTTTAGCAGAAAGACTTTTTCTTAACAGTACACATAGTATAGAAGGAGCTGCGGTGGCTCAAGTGGTTAAGACGCTGAACTGCAGGCTGTGGAAGGTCAGTAGTTCAGCAGTTCGAGACCCGAGTTGCCGCATGACGGAGTGAGCTCCCGTCTCTAGTTCCAGCTCCTGCCAACCTAGCAGTTCGAAAGCAAGAAATTGCAAGTAGATAAATAGGTACCACTTCGGGGGGAAGGTAACAGGGTTCCGTGCGCCTTGGTGTTTAGTCATGCCGGCCACATGACCACGGAAACGTCTTCGGACAGCGCTGGCTCTTCGGCTTGGAAACGGAGATGAGCGCCGCAACCCTAGAGTCGGATTCGACTGGCTTTCGAGCAAGGGAACCTTTACCTTTACACTTAGTATAAAGCTATGGGGGCCTTTATTTCATTTCATTTGCAAAAAAATTTCATGCCACCTCTCCAGATCTACTCGAGATAGCTCATAATTAAAACACAAAACCAAGCCAACCCAGACGATAAAAAGGAGCTAACAAAACAAGCCGAGCAAAAATAAATAAATCAAGCAAATAATTTCACTAAAACATCATAATGTTATTAAAAATAGCTCATGGTGGAGTCCGGCACTTAATTAATTATCATATGGCAGTGGATATAATATAGCCAGAAGATCCAAAGAATGTCTTGGCAGCCTGAAACTCTAGCTCTTTTTTTGTGTGGCAAGCTGAGAGAACTTGTGACTGACCCAAGGTCACCCAGCTGGCTTCAAGTCCAGGAGTAGATAATCGAACCTGGTTCTCCAGATTAGAGTCTGCTGCTCTTAACCACTACACGAAACTGGCTCTCAGTCCAACACTAACCACACTTCAAGTCTCCCAAGTGACATTCGGAGGTGGTATACAATTGCCTGTCTATCTGAAGAAACCCAGGATGACCTTGGTGGTCCCCAGGGGTCATTTCATAGAAAAAGAGGTGCAGGAGCACATTAGCATAACTTATTTGCATATGCCACACCCCCGACATCACCGGAAGTGTGTCAGAAGGCAACACCCACAGCTCAGGCTCCACTGGACAGTTTTGGATTGCTAGCTATTGGGGGGGGGAACGTGCAGATCTGTCCTCGCAGAGGAGGGAGAGCTAGTACCTGAATAAAACTTGGTCTTAAAGGTGCCACTGGACTGTTTTGGGCCGGGGGGAGCTCTATGACTTACCTGGCTGCTTCTTGCTCTGACTGAGGGCTGCTGGGAGCAGGGGGTGGGGCTTGTTGCATGTGCCCGCCCCCTGGGCTCTTTACTGCCGGAGCTCCGTTCCCGTGCGCTCCCGCAGGAAATAACCCCTGGTGGTCCCACATCCAAATACTAATCAGCGTCAAACCCTGCTTAGTGTCCAACATCAGGCTAACCCTACATACAGCTCCTAAAACTTGCATGTTCTCCTGGGATGTCATAACATTTCAAAGGAATTATTGGAAACGCTGCTGCTCTAGGAGATTTTTTTAAAAAACCAAAAATGTCTGACCACCTTAGTCACTAACACCTCTTGTGATAATCTTGGCAATCAAAAACTCTTTGAACAAGGACCTCTATTTTGTTGTTCTTATTCCATAATGTGTAAATCCAGTTCAAAAGTACTACTATCCTATATGTTGAACGTGTTCTTACATAACAAATCCTTCCATCAACGGGCACACGAGTAAGAAGCAACACTATCACATCTTGATGTTTGGAAGACGTTCTTCACGAAACAAATGCTAAAACTCCGGAGAAGTTCGTCCATCTTTCTGATACTTGTTGGGAATTAATATTTTTCAATTTGTCTGTCAATTTTTATATCTTTATTGTGAGATTATAAGCGTTTTGTACATCATTACAGCTTCCATATTTTTGGTTCTCTTCACTAGCTGTAATCCCTCAGCTTTGTCGGTCATTCTGAAGGGATGCAGGAAAAGCTACAAAATGCAATTGTGGCTACAGATTTCAGTTTCTTAAAAGCAAAGGTATTAATTTTGAAAGACTCGGGATTCTAGCCCATATAGTGTCAACCACATGCTTAGTAGTGAAGGTAAAAACAAACAGGACCATGGTGTACAAACAACAGAAAGCAGGAAACTATGCAAAATATAACAACACTCAATGTTAAATGTAATGCATCGAATAAATGAGCAAGACATTAACAGATTCAATGTGTCTATAAGTACTGAAAAGAGTTACAAAAGTAATCGTTAAAAATGTTGTACAGTAACGGAAACGTACACCACATACACACCAAACTGGAAAAACAAACCACAAGAAACCAACACCAAGCCAGAGAGATAAATACACAACTCACAAGGAGTCCAAGTAAGATCACAGACACTAGATGCTGCAGTGGAAGAAGATAGTGAGAGGCCTGACAGCCGTTCTGGCAAACGCTGTTTCCATTCCTTCTTCAGAAGTCCCAATTAGAGTTTCAAATACACAGACTGGCAGACCTTAACATCAGTATTCTCAGAGAACAGCTCTCCATCCTAAAAGTCCTCCTGGTAGCAATCCATGATCTTGTTGTTCAGTCGCACAGTCGAGTCCGACTCTTCGCAACCCCATGGACCAGACCACGCCAGGCCTTCCGGTCTTCCGCCGTCCTCTGAAGTTGGCTCAACTTCATGTTCGTTGCATCTATGACACTGTCTAACCATCTCATCCTTTGCCGTCCCCGTCTTCTTTGACCTTCAATCTTTCCCAGCATCAGGGTCTTCTCCAGTGAGTGCTCCCTTCTCATTTGGTGGCCAAAGTATTTGAGCTTCAGTTTCATTATCTGGCCTTCCAGGGAACAGTCAGGGTTGATTTCTTTTAGGATTGACTGATTTGATCTCCTTGCTGTCCAAGGGACTCTCAAGAGTCTTCTCCAGCACCATAGTTCAAAAGAATCTATTCTTTGGCGCTCGGCCTTCCTTATGGTCCAACTCTCGCAGCCATACATGACTACTGGGAATACCATTGCGTTGACCATGCGGATCTTATGCGAGGGGAAAATCCTCAAGCAAGATTTAGCTTCAGTGTCAACAAATGTCATTTATTCCATACATTACATTTAACATTGTTATTATATTTTGCATACACAGTGTTTATAGTCTTCTGCTTTCTGTAGTAGTGGAGGTAGGCAATGGCATACTACTTGATGAAGTCTTAAGACAAGAGTAACTGAATAACATATCTAGTGGGGAGAGGATGTGGTTTCGGTGCTTTAAAGTAGTTCTCTCCCCCCACCAGAAGCATGAAAAGCAAAAAAGCATGCACATTTGCTTCATTTCTGTAATTTACAAAGGTCATAGTGTTCAGCTTTCTGCAGAGTTTATTTATTATGGCTGGAGACGAACACACATTGCGTTATGCGTCAATTCCATATTGAAGAGTACAAGTTCTCAACTGTGGCCAAATAAACACACACATACCCCTTTAAAAAAGAGGCCTAGAATTATCTGGGGGCAGTTTATTGAGTTAAAAAAACCCAAAAGGATCTTTATGAAAGCAAGAGCACCCATCTACCCTAAGGTAAAGATAGAGGTTTCCCTTGCTCTAAAGCCAGTCGAATCCGACTCTAGGGATGTGGTGCTCATCTCCGTTTCCAGCGCTGTCCAAAGACATTTCCGTGGTCATGTGGCCAGCATGACTAGACGCCGAGGCGCACAGAACACTGTTACCTTCCCACTGAAGCGGTACCTATTTATCTACTTGCAATTCCTTGCTTTTGAACTGCTAGGTTGGCAGGAGCTGGGACCAGAGACGGGAGCTCACTCCGTCTTGCGGCACCCGGGTCTCGAACGGCTGAACTACCGACCTTCCAGTCTGCAATTCAGTGTCTTAACCACTTGAGCCATCTACCCCTACCTCTCCATAAATCACTCTGCAACACACTCAATCCAGAGAAATGCATATAGGACAAAAAGCTTAGACACACCTTCCCCCACAAGCCAAGCAATCATTTGCAAAGAAAGGTCACAGGCATGTTAGCTACACGTCACTCCCAAGTTAATCAGAGGAAAAGTATAATAGCTCAGAGACTTCTGCATGATTAAACCCATCTGTGTCATCTCAATAAAAACTTGACTGGAGAAGCCCTGATTTCCTGTGATGGTCACATGTCTGGGCTCTGTGTAACTCTATTTACCTCTTGCAACAAGTCCCATGCAATGCTCCCTCTAAGCTGTGGAGTCTTGTGAGCAAAAACTCTACCTTGTGAGCTACCAGCATTAAAGTTGTGAGTGAGCAATTTGGCTACAAGTGCACAAAGTAGTTTGCTCTGGAGCCATCCCTTCCTGAGCTAAGACAAAAATCTGTGAGCTGGGGGCTAAAAAACTGTGAGCTAGCTCACATTAAACTCAGCTTAGAGGGAACACTGGTCCCATGCATATGGGGCAGCACATGCAGGCCCACAGCTGTGGCCAAGACTTCTTCTTTATCAACAGTTTCACCTGACTAATTGCAAGATGTCTTTCCAAGGACTACATCCTACCGACAAGTCCTGCAGCACTTAGTCACAACATTCCTTAAGAGATGTCTGAAAAAGTAGGAGTATAAGCTCACTTTGTGAAAACTTATATATCCAGGGCTTTTTTTGTAGAAAAAGCCCAGCAGGAACTCATTAGCATAATAGGCCACACCAAACAGCAGAAACTCATTAGCATATTAAGCCACACCCATGACAGCACAGTTCATTAGCATATTAGGCCACACCCCCATGTTACCAGAAGTGTGGTCATCCAGCCACACCCACCTTTTGCTTCTTATTCTGTTTACTTTGTTGTCAAAACCCTGGGCTTTTTTTGTAGCAGGAACTCCTTTGCATGTTAGGCCACACACCCCTAATGTAGCCAATCCTAATGAGTTTCTGCTGTTGGGTGTGGCCTATTATGCTAATGAGTTTCTGCTGGGCGTGGCCAACTCGGGACCATCTCCTTTGTTTGATTATTATACTTTCCTGGAAGGCTAGGAACAACCTTCCATTACATGATGTACTGTAAACACTGCTCCTAGACACAAGTACCGGGGAACCTGTGGCAAGAAACAGTGCTTAAGAATGGGGGGGGGGGAATACCCCACTTGGCAGACATGGAAATCCTACATATGGTTAATATGTTTTTTTAAAGGTCTTTAGAATGTAAAATACACACACTCCAGCAACAAAAAAATCTTGCATTCTGAAGCAGCTGTGCTAATTAAGGAAACGCGTGCAGCCAAACATTCTAGGGTCTTACACCAAGTTGCCCTCTACAAGCCATCTCCACGTGCCCTTAATTCATCCTTTCTGTGCAAAGTGGGCAAATTTGTTCCTCCAGAAGTATTTAATACTCCAACAAATGCTTAGATAATGCACTGTAATTCATAGGAACTACTTAAAAAGGCAATATAAACAGGGGTCATTTCCTGCAGGAGCGCACGGGAGCAGAGCTCCAGCAGTAAAAAGCCCAGGGGGCGGGCACATGCAACAAGCCCCACCCCCTGCTCCCAGCAGCCCTCAGTCAGAGCAAGAAGCAGCCAGGTAAATTGCAGAGCCCCCCCCCGGTCCAAAACAGTCCAGTGGCACCTTTAAGACCAAGTTTTATTCAGGTACAAGCTCTCCCTCCTCTGCCAGGACAGATCTGCACGTTCCCCCCCCCCCAATAGCTAGCAATCCAAAAGAGTCCAGTGGCGCCTGAGTGGTGGGTGTTGCCTTCTGACACACTTCCGGTGATGTCAGGGGGTGGGGCATATGCAAATGAGTTATGCTAATGAGCTCCTGCACCTCTTTTTCTACAAAATGACGCCTGAATATAAAGCATTAATACCCCACCCCTACCATTAGTGTTCCCCAAGAGAGGAGTTTTCACAGTGTTTTAGGAAGATGATTAGATTCAGGCTACCCGCGCATCCAAGCGAGTTCCAGAATTGTGGGCAGCTGGAGAAGATAAGGCACTGAACCACCCAGCATGAATCCGCAAGACTGCTCTTATCACTTGCATGGACCCGCCCCCCTTTCCTAACCTCACTGAATATCCATGCAAAAGAGGAGAGTTCACTATGAGAAGACTACTTTCCCTTGCATTTGCAGGGGGCGTATTTTAAAATTTCCCTGATTTTCATGAAGTACAGGCTGTACTTGAATTTGTGAACTGTCAATTTAGAGAGCTGAGCTTTTGATGCTCCACAACAACCAAAGCCTTTATCTGCCCAGCAAAGTATTTATTTCTGAATCCTCCAAAACATCTTGGAACACACTCCATGGCTTGCTTCTCTAAAAACAACACAGGATTTCATGATTGCTACGGCAATGATGGATCTCGCTGAACTCATGTGGCAGATCATATACTGGGCACTGTGGAGTCAATACATCGTGTGGGAGCTATTGTTGGCACTTTACCGTGGATGGATAACTACCTGGTTAAGGATGCAGTTATATTTCCCCCAGCCTATGTAAGGAGTAGAGTACCAGTTAGGACTGGGCAGACCTGAAGGCTTATCGATCCAGACGTTTTTAGGGAGCATTTGGCTGTGTTTACCATCTACTATGCTGAAACTGTAGTGGGCTCTTAAAATTAGGAACTCAGGCTTTAGAAGATGGAAATGCACTAACAATTTTGTGTATTGAGAACTTTAAAAAAATTTCTGCAGATGCATTCCAATCTGGTCTCACTATACATCGGAGAAAGTCTATATATCAGAAACATCCACAGCTTCCTCTGGTCTGACTTTTATTAGATGAGTCTGAGTTGTTAATAATGAATAGTGTGGATAAAGTGGTTTATGTTGTCATTTGCCCTGCAACGTATTTTGCTCAGCCCTATCTGTCATGGCTTTCACAAGGTTGTTAAGGAAGGCTGTTAATAACGAAGATGGAGTTTAACATTTCTAGGAAGGACTAATCATAGCAGGCTTAAATTGGGTTCCTGAAGGAAGCCTTCTCATATCCTTAGGTATGGGCAAACTTTTGTTGTTCAGTCGCACAGTCGAGCCTGACTCTTCTCGGACCCATGGACCAGATCTCGCCAGGCCCTCCTGTCTTCCGCCGTCCTCTGAAGTTTGCTCAATTTCATGTTCGTTGCATCTATGACACTGTCTAACCATCTCCTCCTTTGCCGTCCCCGTCTTCTTTGACCTTCAGTCTTTCCCAGCATCGGGGTCTTCTCCAGGGAGTGCTCCCTTCTCATTTGGTGGCCAAAGTATTTGAGCTTCAGCTTCAGTATCTGGCCTTCCAGGGAACAGTCAGGGTTGATTTCTTTTAGGATTGACTGATTTGATCTCCTTGCTGTCCAAGGGACTCTCAAGAGTCTTCTCCAGCACCATAGTTCAAAAGAATCTATTCTTCGGCGCTCAGCCTTCCTTATGGTTCAACTCTCACAGCCATACATGACTACTGGGAATACCATTGCTTTGACCATGCGGACTTTTGTTGGCAGGGTGATGTCTCTACTTCTTATCATGCTGATGGGCAAGCTACCAGCCAGCTTATCATACTTAGCCAATGTAACTGGGCAAGCAAAAGAATCTCTTTGTTCTCTTGGACGAAACAGATTGTTTCAACTGGCCTCTACCCAGAGTGTGAAGCAGAAACTGCCTTGACCACCCTGGCAGACAACTTATATGATGGGGGAGAGAGAGACACTCCGGACAGGGCTACACCAATTCATAAGACTTTCTCATGGTTACAAGAACTAAAATTTATGGCATCCTGCCTGTCCTGTCCAGCGCGAGCTGTGGCTGAGCCAGCGCTTTCTAGGTGTGAGTCAACACACGACCACTGAAGAAAGCTTAAATCATCTTTATTTAACTTCACACGCATTCAGAAGATCATTTACTCACAATCGTCCAGATAGCTGGGTGGAAAGTTACATCTTGTGATCTAGGTTAGTTCAATAGCCGCGGTGAGAGAAGAGATGGGCTTCCCCTCTTCTTGCAGTAAGGGTTGATGGACAAAGCTCTGAGCTCAGGAAATTACTCTTAATGAGCCAGTCAGAGGGAAGCTTCTGGGACCCCTAACTGTGGACTCCAATTCCCAGGGTGCAACCAATGTTTCCTGCCTGTTCCCTGCAAAAATTCTACTTTGTGAGCTACTGGCAATAAAGTTGTGATCAAGTAATTTGGCTGCTGCATAAATTAGTTTGCTCTGGAGCCCTCCTTCCTGAGCTAAGATAAAAATGTGTGAGCTGGAGACTAAAAAACACTAACTCAGCTTAGAGGGAACAGTGGGTGCAACTACTCTTAAAGGTACATTAAAGCTGGCTGGGGCAGCACCCTGCCAGAGTAGCAGGCAGTACTTTGAAGTGTTTCTACTCTAATCTCATGGTTCAAATTCAGAATGAAACGCTGGGAGGCTGCAGCTCTTTCTCCTGGGAACGGCTCTGTAGGCCTATCTCCTCTTGTACAAACTGAAAGACGCGATACTACTAGAAGATAGGGCATCTGAGGGCCTGAAGTGTTTTGTCAACAGCCTGATAACATACAGCTGTATTTCTTTAGGCATGTGGTATTGCAGAGTTCTCTATTAATGACTGCCCAAGAGACCACAAATGAACAGTCTGAAGTTGAACCTAGGCAAGATGGAGGTAAAGGTAAAGGTAAAGGTTCCCTTGCTCGAAAGCCCGTCGAATCCGACTCTAGGGTTGCGGTGCTCATATCCGTTTCAAAGCCAAAGAGCCAGCGCTATCCGAAGACATTTCCGTGGTCATGTGTCCGGCATGACTAAACACCAAGGTGCACAGAACGCTGTTACCTTCCCACCAAAGTGGTACCTATTTATCTACTTGCAATGTCTTGCTTTCGAACTGCTAGGTTGGCAGGAGCTGGAACTAGAGATGGGAGCTCACTCCGTCATGCAGCAACTCGGGTCTCGAACTGCTGAACTACCGACCTTCCACAGCTCGCAGTTCAGCGTTTTAACCACTCGAGCCACCGCAGCTCCGAAGATGGAGGTACTGACTGTGAATTAGTCTAGTATCGATACAGGACATGTTTCTGCTCTTGATGCAATTATGCTCTCCCTTAAACTGGACAAGGTCCAAAACTAGTGAGTGCTACTGGTTCCAACATTACTTTTACGCAGGTGATAGCAAGGGGCCGACAGTGCTTCTTCCCGCCCCGCTCCCCAAAAGCAAAACATTAAACGGGTTCAAACTGTGACAGCCTGGTTTCTACACTGAACAAGTTGCGGGGTGCTTATCAACAGCAATTTCATTTCTTTTGTATTAGCTAGCAGTTTTTCTTTTGAAGATGCTGGCTGAAGCTTTTAACGCCTCAAATGGGCTTTGCCCAGGATAATTTAGGGATAGAGTTGCCAGCCTCAAGTTGGGGCATGGAGAGCGCCCAGAATTACAAAACTGATCTCCAAACTACAGATATCAGTTCCCCTAGAGCGCTGGTGTCAAACATGCGGCCGGGGGGCCACATCAGACTTTATAGGGTGGGCCTACCCTACTGACTTCCCACCCTACCCTTATTATACCCTACTGACTCCACACACCCCCAATCAGGATCCACCCCAAAACTTCAGAAATTTCCCAACCGGGAGTTGGCAAGTCTATTTAGGGAGTACTTATGTTATTCCCACCCGACACACACACTAAATGAAGCTGAATCCTACCCAAAATTTTCAAATCTGGGCACCACCACTGTTACTATAGGAGTCATCCTGTACTAGGATCAAAGTATTTTCATGGGTGGCTGGAATATTACAGATTGTTTAGGCCACTATCACTATTTTAGGCAACTGGCAAAAAAAACCCCAAACCCTCCTCTCTTCCACCTTTTTTCAAGGATTTTATAGTTAATGATGACTCAAGGAAGCCATTGCTATGTGTTACAAGAAAAAAATATATATGAGCATGTGACCTACTAGAAGACTTCATCCTAGCCAAAAATACAATAGTGCTCGGTTTTAACTGCTGTTCAAAAAGCAGGAGCTGTGACAACTTAAGTATTTTATTACTAGTCTACCTATTCAGTACCTCATACCAGCATCTATGTGTCAGTGTTTCCAAAGTCAAGAGGAATAGGCACATATTTTATAGGATGAATCACATATTCCAGTCACATGCAGCTCCCTAAGGCAAGCCATTCTACACCCCCACTGCCTCTGCCTAAAGCCAAATGTCATGTAAATAAATCTGAAATGTCTTAGAAGTCAAATGAGGAGTATACATCGCAACAATGCGACAGATCTGTATGTAACCATTTTTAATAAATGCACATAAGCTAGTAAGAGGAACTTCAGTCTAGGGACATAGCAATACAGTCATCCAGTTAAGCTTATTTGCCTGATGGCTTCACACTTATGCTATTCGCTTTGCACTCTGAGGAACTTTTGGCAGATAGGTTTTTTTTTCTGGCAGCCTCCCATCTCATTGAAGGAGCATTTTGTTGCGTAGGGTGTGGCACATGGGGGCGGAGGCGCTGATTCAGACCTGTGCTGTATACCAGTTTTAAAATGTTCTGGATTCTTTACCAGAATTAAAGGTACTCGAATTATGAATCAATCCTTCTCGCACCCCTCACCCCCCCCAAACCACCACCCCCCCAAGTTTCAGGCAGAATTTTAAAATGTCTCTGTTCTAAAGGCAATTCAAATTCACACTGGCAGAGTAGGCACATATATTGGCAGTAGCTTCTCCTTGCTTCCCGAGTGTTGTGTATTGGGTTTGAGTCTATGCTGTTCTATGATGCGTCAGAACCCACAGCTTACAACAAAGTACACGCATTCAGGAACGGTTATACTTTTATTGCAAAGCTATAGATGCAGTAACACAGGCACTGTTAAGAATGGCGGCGACCCATTGAGCATAATATAATAATAAGAAGAAGAGATTGGATTTATACCCCGCCCTTCACTACCCAAAGGTGTCTCAGAGCGGCTTACAAACTCCTTTCCCTTCCCCTCCCCACAACAGACATCCTGTGAGGTGGGAGGGGCTGAGAGAGCTCTGACACAAACTGCTCTTTTTCAAGGACAGCTGTGCCAGAGCTTGTGACTGACCCAAGGTCACATCAGCAGGTGCAAGTGGAGGAGTGGGGAATCAAACCCAGTTCTCCCAGATTAGAGTCCGCACACTTAACCACTACACCAAACTGGCTAATAGGATATAGGGCATTCGTATGCACCCCCCCCATGGCATGGGCCAATTAGCTACCCTCCCGCACACGGGACCAGCTAAGAAACCGTTAGGTAGCTAAAGCTGGGAACCGAGAGACTCTCACGGTACATCGGAGACTTCCAGACAATACAACCTCCTCCTGCACATCTGTGGAGATAAGCATTTCAGCACAGGCAGAACAGCAGAGATAGGAATGCAATAGCAATTACCAAGACACAGAATGAACTCCCCTACCCCCATGGCAGCATAGCTGACATGATGTTTGTAGCGTCTCTGGTATCCTAGTTCTCGCCTTATGATTGGCTATCTAATAAAGACCATCCATTGGTCCTGAAGCCACCCAGGGTAACCAACTGTAGAACTCTGCTTAGGTCCAATGAGACCCCGTGTTTACTGTTACAATGTATATCGTTCACTATGAAATCGTGTAAGTTGGAGCGCCGCTCTATGCAGTCTGTCCAGTCCGGAGCTAAGCAATGCTTTGAATAAACTTTCCTTCGTTTGACCATCGTCTCCTGCCTCTTCAATACACAAAACCTAGGATTCTCAAACGGTATAGTTTCCATCTGTTCCCTGTAGGCCGGCCTGCCTGCCACTATGTA
The DNA here is from genome assembly GCF_001447785.1 of Gekko japonicus. NCBI lineage: Eukaryota > Metazoa > Chordata > Lepidosauria > Squamata > Gekkonidae > Gekko > Gekko japonicus. Next base: position 44,727 of record NW_015171029.1, on the reverse strand, counting down.
CCTTTTGGGGGAAGACAAGCCCTAACCTCCGTGCCTGTACCCTAACTCTAATCACACGTCCTTTCTCTATGACAATACATAGCAATGTTTTCTTCTGGCTGTATAGCCTAGAATACACAGTCACAGACAGGGCTCTTTTTGTAGAAAAAGCCCAGCAGGAACTCATTAGCATAATAGGCCACACCCAACAGCAGAAACTCATTAGCCTATTAGGCCACACCCCTGACAGCACAGCTCATTAGCACATTAGGCCGCACCCCCATGTTACCAGAAGTGTGGTTATCCAGCCACACCCACCTTTTGCTTGTTATTCTGTTTACCTTGTTTGGAGCAGGAACCCCTTTGCATGTTAGGCCACACACCCCTAATGTAGCCAATCCTAATGAGTTCCTGTTGTTGGGTGTGGCCTATTATGCTAATGAGTTCCTGCTGGGCGTGGCCAACTTGGGAGCCAGCCGGAACTCTGTTCCTGTGCGTTCCTGCCCAAAAATAGCCCTGGTCACAGATAATGAAGCTCAGGCACCAAGATACACGAGATTGCGTAGAATAAGAAAGCCATTCCTAAATCAATGAAACAGAACAACCTTTAGCCCGAACTGGGTAAGTTGAGTAAGGATATGCTAGATAGGCTGATCCTGTTCCCAACAGTTATTCTTTTATTTAGCTGCCCCAATACCTCCTGTTGCCTGAAAAATGAAAATCAGACTGTGAGGCACCAGACCATCCATCAGACTGGAAAGCTTTCCCCACTCCTACACACCACAGATAGTTTTGTTCAGATCTGGAGCTCTCCAATATTTACAAAATGGCCATTGCTTATGCTAGATTGCTATTAGTAAAACTGCACCTGAACATTCCTGTTAACATTCTTGCTAAATGGAAATGTGCAGGGGTCATTTCCTGCGGGAGCGCACAGGAGCGGAGCTCCGGCAGTAAGGAGCCCAGGGGGTGGGCACATGCAAGAAGCCCCACCCCCTGCTCCCAGCAGCACTCAGTCGGGCCACGAGGAGCAAGAAGCAGCCAGGTAAGTTGCAGAGCCCCCCCCGGCCCATCTCCATCTTCCGGGACAAGCTCCCCCTCCTCTGTGAGGACAGATCTGTGCGTCCCCCCCCCCATAGCTAGCAATCCAAAATAGTCTAGTGGCACCTTTAAGACCAAGTTTTATTCAGGTACAAGCTCTCCCTCCTCCGTGAGGGCAGATCTGCGCGTTCCCCCCATAGCTAGCAATTCAAAATAGTCCAGTGGCACCTTTAAAACCAAGTTTTATTCAGGTACAAGCTCTCCCTCCTCCGTGAGGGCAGATCTGCGCGTTCCCCCCATAGCTAGCAATTCAAAATAGTCCCGTGGCACCTTTAAAACCAAGTTTTATTCAGGTACAAGCTCTCCCTCCTCTGTGAGGACAGATCTGCGCGTTCCCCCTTCCCATAGCTAGCAATCCAAAATAGTCCAGTGGCACCTTTAAAACCAAGTTTTATTCAGGTACAAGCTCTCCCTCCTCTGTGAGGGCAGATCTGCGTGTTCCCCCCCCCCATAGCTAGCAATCCAAAACAGTCCAGTGGAGCCTGAGCGGTGGTTGTTGCCTTATGGCACCCTTCCGGTGATGTCAGGGGGTGTGGAATATGCAAATCAGTTATGCTAAAGAGCTCCTGCACCTCTTTTTCTACTAAATGACCCCTGGAAATGTGTCACCTGGGCACATATCAAGACACAAGTTTTCAACTGGTATGCACGACACCCCCTCCCCCAAAAGCCCTTTAAAAAAATAACTCTGATGGTTAGCAATGCCAAGCATGTTCCTTTCACAGAAAGGGCTGATAGTAGAGCATTAGCCTTAGGTAACCGGAGCAAAAAGCACTGCTGACATCACCCTTACAGGAGGATCTCCTGTTGAGCAGTGTCCTTCCTCGCAGTCACATGGAAGCATGCTGCCTTATCACCTGATGACAGAGACATGATCATCAAGTAGCCAGCACTAAGTCCTGGATCAAGGCTGGAACAAAAGGTCTTAAGGAAGACACCAATAAAACCATAGTATATCCTCTTCAGCAAATGCCTGTGGAATGTTAAACAACTTTATCACCCCAAACAAACAGGCAACCTTTTCCAACACAGAGCGCACAGACAATGTGTGCATGAGTTCTCCCTACTGAAAGTGTCCTTACATGCTTTAATAGTTTTGTTGACGGCAACAAGGATTAGAATGTTTCAGAAGTCTAGAGAGATTCCCTCAAATAACGTCTTGTCGATGACCATTTCTAATTCTAACACAAACGTTTGCTCTTTCTTTGAAGAGGCCTTGGAGTTGGAACATGTTGTCCACCATAAGAGCAATCTTACTTTATGCCCCCAAAACAACTTTTGGAAGTTTTTCAAATCTACTAGTATTTTATGGAATCTTTGCAAATGGATTGCTAGCTTGCCAGTAAGTGCACACATGTATGCACATGTGCATTCCCCAGGGCAGAGGGCCAGATGCTGAAATCATCAAGGAGGTCCACTGGACAAACCTAACCTACCTTTGTATGGATTCCCTTAGTAAAATTTGGGTGACCTATCTTGCACTGGGCACTTTCTAAAAATATTGTTATAAAACTAATCTGGGAACAAATGCTGACCTACTTTACAGGCTGTTGAACAGATTTGCGAATTAATGTCTACGAAATGCCTTGAGAATAAACCAGTGTTCTAAGGACAATGTACCATTAATAATAGTAATAGCTGTCTACGCATCCAAAAAAGGCTCAGCACATAAAATATTTATTAGGATTTGCCAGCTAATAAAAAGCCATGAGTTACTGAAGAATGTCTCAGTTTTATGAACAAATGTTGAGTCCAGTGGCACGTTTAAGACCAACAAAGTTTTATTCAAGATACAAGCTTTTGTATGCAAACACGATCCGAAGAAGCGTGCTTGCACATCAAAGCTCATACTTTGAATAAAACTTTGTTGGCCGCTGGACTCAAGCTAATAAAGCACCTAGTATTGAGGTGTGGTTTAAGAAATTATGGAGCCATTATTTAATGGATGCAGTCACAAATAAAATATATTTCTTATCTCAAAAGCCAACTCTAACAATCTTCACAGATAAATGGTACCCGGTCCTTGACTACTTATCTCAACAACAATTCATCTCTTCTGATTGGACACACTATCACAAATGGATTTAAAGACTGAAAGTTTGTACTACTGCTTTGAAATTCTTTTCTTTTCTGTTCTCTTTTCTTTCATTCATTTATTTATTTATCGTTCTAGTTTAATATATATTTTCAAGGAGGTAAAATACTTATGCTACATCAGACAGAATAAATACATCTCCGAAAATTGAAAACATACCCTGTATGTATAAGAGCTGTTAAGTTATAGTTTATACATTGTGCTATATTCACTTCTTAGCAGTTATGTAAATACTTGTTATAGCAATGTCAACATTATTTACAAAAATTAATAAAATATAAATATTTTTTTAAAAAAAACTTTGTCCTGCTGCTTCCCACATGAATCAGTTTAATGAGACATTACAACAGGGGTCCCCAAGCTTTTTGACCCTGTGGGCACCTTTGGAATTCTGACACCGCATGGCAGGCACAGACACAAAACAGCTGCCACAGTTTGCCTTCGGTCACACCGTGAAGATTCTTGCGTTGTTGTGGCGGTGGCTGCCAAAGCAACATTTTTTTAAAATCTGCACAGCCAATCAAAAGCCTTGCTGGGCAAAGGTATATGGCACCACCAACTTTCTAAAAAACCCTGGTGGGGTCCCGTGAATTACAACATATACTGGGAGGGGTGTCGTAAATAAAAGGGACAATCCCATCTGCTGAGCTAAGATTACAAAAGAGCAGCTGGAAAGACCATCAGCCCCTTTGCCAGGGTGAGAGAAGCCAGACCTTTATATCCACATGCAAAGCCAAAGGTCTAATAGCCTTTGCTTATCTCCATCTCTTTGAGTAGGCCAACACTGCTCTAGACTGGAGTCTATAAAGTGCTCATTTTTAAAAAAGAATGCTGAAGAAGAATAAATGGAACTAAAGATCACAGCCATTCATCAAATTTTATCCAGGGATAAAGTGACATGGGCAGCTGGATCTCTATATGGTAGAAGAGAATAACCTGTTGGTAACATAAGGAAGGCCGAGCGCCAAAGAATAGATTCTTTTGAACTATGGTGCTGGAGGAGACTCTTGAGAGTCCCTTGGACTGCAAGAAGATCAAATCGGTCAATCCTAAAAGAAATCAACCCTGACTGTTCCCTGGAAGGCCAGATACTGAAGCTGAAGCTCAAATACTTTGGCCACCCAATGAGAAGGGAGCACTCCCTGGAGAAGACCCTGATGCTGGAAAAGATTGAAGGTCAAAGAAGACGGGGACGGCAAAGGATGAGATGGTTAGACAGTGTCATCGATGCAACGAACATGAAATTGAGCAAACTTCAGAGGATGGTGGAAAACAGGAGGGCCTGGCGAGATCTTGTCACCATTCTCAGCAGTCAGTGTCAGCTGGGTTAAATTCAAGATACAACCTGTCAGAAGTAGGCAGGACAACAATATGTTTTCTGAGTGTTGCCTCATACATCAAACTCTTGACAGCTTGAGAAGATGCAGTGATTTGACATCATAGCACCCAGGTTTCAGCTCTGTCCACAGTTTTTACATTTTGATTTTTTTTTCACCTGTACTTTTCCCTTGTGGATATTATTTAGCCGCCAAGGGAGCTAAATAACCTGATCAATTACAGACCGGCTTCAACCCAGTCTTTTAAAACAGAATACGTGGGGGGAGGCCAACTCCAGAAGTTTTGGATGTCAAGTTATTTTGACTGCGTTTGAGACTTAATTTTGGAACTGAAACTATTTTGGCTGCTCTGGCTGATTATTTTGACTGAGGAATGTTCACTGGCTGATAACATGGTATACTTCTGCGGTGTCTTGAAGAGCCAGGATTCAGGGTTTTGTAGTGTTTCTGGTCCTTTCTGGAGCACATGAATAATACTAGGGGACTTACTGGTGTTTTCCATGTGATGATGACCATATAGTACCTTTCTGCCTCCTACACTTTTTAACGGTCCCTGGGAGATTTGGTGTTATCAGGGCTAGACTCTCTCTGAAAGGACAACCCTTGCAGTTGGTTTGTTTGTCTTAACCAAGATTTGTTCCTAGAACCCCCAATAGTGGCTGTTACTAGAAATGCCTTTTACAAGGTCAATGAGAGACTTAATTCTGAAGGTGACAAACGTAATTGTCTCGAAAATCAAAGGAGAACAAATCAGAATCTTAAAAGACGTTCCATTTGAGATCAGGAAAAGAAGGAGACAATACAGAGACTTAACACCGTTTTTTGCAAAATCATACCACTCCATACAGGTGGATATTACTGGAAGCCCTTATCTTCAAAGACAATAAGAAAAAAATAAAAGATTGATTCTGTTTATAAAGTGAAAATATTCCTGACGCAACAACAGAAAGTGAGAGATGGATCTGAGAAAGTGGAGGATAACAAAGATGCAGAAGAAGAAGATAAAAGGGGGGGGGAGTTCTGACAATACCGTGAACAGCTTGGCAGAATCCTCTGACCTGGAAGCAGAATTAGGGGCTGCTGCTCCTAAACCTTTAAAAGTTAGACTAGATTTTGATAAGAAGCGCTCACGGAACGCTGTTACCTTCCCACCGAAGTGGTACCTATTTATCTACTTGCAATTTCTTGCTTTCAAACTGCTAGGTTGGCAGGAGCTGGAACTAGAGATGGGAGCTCACTCCATCATGCGGCACAGTTGGGTCTTGAACTGCTGAACTACCGACCTTCCACAGCCTGCAGTTCAGCGTCTTAACCACTTGAGCCACCGCAGCTCCTTATCCAGGCTGTACTCCTTCTCAAACACAGGAGGGCTATTATGCAGCTCTTAAGAGTCAGTTTGCATAATTTGTCTACATAACTTGTATTTGTGTGTTTCCCCCCTTTCATCAAGCCCAGTTCTATGAGAAAATGGGGAAGCTGATTCTCTATCTTGGGACCTTGAACTATCATTTCACTACCCTCAGTGTTAACCAACTATAACTGTCCTAAACATCAATAAATCCACCTCCTGGAAATATAAAAATGTTGGTATCAAAGTTATTCCCATACCAGGTAGGAAAACAATTAAAGTTAATACACATGTCATTCCATGACATTTGCTAGACTATTCTGAAAATTGAACATTTTCACATCTGTCACACGAAACCCAGATGCAATACCTTCCTCAGACTAGCAGGCAGCACTAGAGCAACCCAGACCACACCTGCAGTGGAATTCTGGGTTATGGGAGTTGGAAATATGAACCTGTGCTATATTACTAGACCCCTGGTCCATCTACTTTGACTGACAACAGAACATAGGACCTAAGGCATATGCTCTACCATTGACTGTGGCCCTTCCATTACATTCAGACAGTTTAACTAGCTACGTATTGAGGGAAGGAAAAACGCCACACTATTCTCAAGAATTCTAGAGAACACCATATTAGCTGACAGCAAGTATGGGATATGGGGAAACTTAACGCTGTCCTTGTCCTTACTAAGTATGCTTCCAAGGGAAATATTGCCAGTTCCTCATGCAACCATGATAAGCATAGAAAACAGTCCAGATTCAGATTCCCCCCAACCAAAAGGGGGAAAAAAATTATTCAAGAATGCTGTATCTGATACTGCCTCTACGGAATCTCTCCTTACATATATTTGAGTTTTCGTGTCCCTCTTGCCTGAACGTTCCACGTGCCCCCACAGCTTTTCGCTCCCTGATGTGTCACTCATCAGGGGCCTCTACCCATTGTTGGCTGCGTTGCCTGAGTCCCGCCCTTCCCTTTCATCTCGCACCTCGACGGAGGATGACAGGTTTCTGCTGTCCACTTGAAGCAAAACCTTGCTACAGCCTTCAACGGGCTGCTTGGGGGGGGGGAGCGAAGCCAAGCCAGGAGGCCCCTTTCGTTGCTCAGGCGGCCTGTCCCTTGCCCGCCGCTGGAGCGCGGTCTTGCAGCCACAGCCACACCCACCCACGGAGCAACGCCCGCACAGAGCTCTTCCCCCACCCAGCCCCGGCTGCTGCTTCCCTTTCCTCAGCTGCCCACACTCCCACTTTGCATGGCACCACTTCTGGGAGGGAGGAACATGAGCGGGACGCCACCGGAGCTCCTCTGCGGGCAACGTCAATCTCCTCCCGGGCCGGCCCATCCTGGAAAGTGCCACTTCTTTGCTCAGAGCAGCCGGCCTCAGGGCGTGCCTGCCTGGCAAGCTGATGCTAAAAAGAATCCTCAAGCCCCAGCCAGTCGCCCACAGCCTATTTCTAGAGCTCGTTGTCTCCATTTCCACAATGAGCCTTCTTCCTAGTACCTCTATAAAAGGCAGCTAGTGATCCCATGCTAATAATCCCCAATGCATCTAAAAGCAAGCACCAAGTTTCTGGCAAAGATGTCTGTCACTCCTTTTAGTCTTCACTTCTCTCCTCCAAAAAAAATCTGTCTGAAAGGAGAAGGATAAGAATTGGTCATGCATATTTTATCTTTCACACTCCCACTTTGCATGGCGCCACTTCTGGGAGGGAGGAACATGAGCGGGACGCCACCGGAGCTCCTCTGCGGGCAACGTCAATCTCCTCCCGGGCCGGCCCATCCTGGAAAGTGCCACTTCTTTGCTCAGAGCAGCCGGCCTCAGGGCGTGCCTGCCTGGCAAGCTGATGCTAAAAAGAATCCTCAAGCCCCAGCCACTCGCCCACAGCCTATTTCTAGAACTTGTTGTCTCCATTTCCACAACGAGCCTTCTTCCTAGTACTTCTATAAAAGGCAGCTAGTGATCCCATGCTAATAATTCCCAATGTATCTAAAAGCAAGTACCAAGTCTCTGACAAAGATGTCTGTCACTCCTTTTAGTCATCACTTCAAAAAATCTGTCTGAAAGGAGAAGGATAATAATTGGTCATGCATATTTTACCTTTCTTCTTTTCTTGCAAAACTAGTGTGATGTGACCGGTATTCACTGTATGTGTAACAGAGAAAGACAACAGCTACAGAAAAGAGAACCAGAGCAGATGCTTCTTCAGCGTCCTAAATCCTAGGCTACTTGTATTTTTATTTATTTTTATTTTTTTAGAGTATATATTTCATGCTACATAAAAAATAATTCATCTCCTCATGCATTATACTCCATTTCATAAATTAAACAAAACAATAAAAAATGAGGTTACATTCTATCTATAAAGCTTAACAAATTAAACCCAATCTGGTTTGCAACCTCTTCTTTTCCTGTTCCCTTATCCACCATACAACTCTCTTTAAATCACATTATAACCCTTTATGCATCCTTTAAGTCTTCCAATAAGTTGTTACTCAATCTTCTAACTTCTATTCTGTTCTGTCAATCTTTATTGTTATTCTATCTACTGCTACTGTACCTAAAAAAGAAAGCTGGATGGGGTTGCCTCCAATACCGGGAGCTGAAGAGGAAACCCCTTCAGCTAGAGGGTAACCCCTCCCCTACTTGTATGAGCAGAGTAGCTTTTGAAGTACAGATTACAACACAGAAGACTATAATTTATTTACTTAAAATATCTGTATGCTTATCTTTCCCCTGAGCTGCTCAGGGTTACTTTTTCTCATCTCAGAAATGACTAGTGCAATTTTCTTTTTTATTTATTACTAAGAGTAAGGCCCATTGTGGGAAGAAATACAACGAGCTCTAGAAGGAAGCTCCAGGTGAATCTCCTGGCTGTGGCTGGTGGGGTGGCAGAGTGAAGGGGAAAACAGAGGGAGGCAAGCCGTGTTTATTTCTTTCTGGTTAGCTATAAGGCAGGACTGTCTCAAGTCATTTTGCTGCTTCAAGTGGTAGTATGGGAGGAGAGCAACATGGTGGGTAGAGCCTGGGGAGGGCAGGGTTTGGGGTGCGGAGGGACTACAGCAGGGTATAATGCCATAGAGCCCACTGCCCAAAGCAGCCACTGTAATAGTTGGGAAATTTTCTGTAGGGGAAATGATGTGCTGTGGCTGGGGAACATGGTGATTTCTGGGAGATCTCCAGGCCCCACAGGGAGATTGGCAACTCCAGTGACCATTTAAGGGAAGATTGGGATATGTATTTTACCTCAGGACACATTCAATGACTCCCAACAGCAGGGCTTTTTTTGTAGAAAAAGCCCAGTAGGAACTCATTAGCATAATAGGCCACACCCAACATCAGAAACTCATTAGCATCATAGGCCACACCCCTGACCATGCAGCTCATTGGCATATTAGGCCACACACAATGCCTTCCCTTGGTTTGCCAGGCACCCTGTGGCTGCGAGGAGCCCGGGCAAGCCGGCCCTTGGAGGGAAGGGAAGGCAGTTTAAACTGCCTTTCCTTGGCGTTCCCGGGTGCCATGCGGCTGCAGGGAGCCCAGGAAAGCTGGCCCTTGGACAGGCTGGGGGAGGGCCCGGGGGCCCAAATGCCTCCCCGATCCTTCCAGGGGCCCCCTGGCTCACCTGCCTCAGAGTCGCTGGGGGGGGTTTGCTCTCCAGGCCTTCCCCCTGTAGCCAGGCATGTAGAGGTTTTGGCTGTAGTGGGCATGGCCAACTATGAAGCCAGCCGGAACTCTGTTCCTGTGCGTTCCTACCCAAAAATAGCCCTGCCCAAAAGCAAACTGTCTAGAACGTTAGAGGCAAAGGCCAATCAGGTGGCATATGCAAATGAGGAGAGGAACAGCAAACTGTTTAGAATGCTGGAGGCGGGACTCAGGCAATGCAGCCAGTGGATAGGGACAGCTTCTGAGTGACACATCATGGAGCCAACTGATTTAAGAGTGTGTGGAATGTTCAGAAAGTGCCACCCCACTTCACAATTATATATAAGGAGAGATGATTTCAGTACAAACATACATTCAGTACATATACTCATACATATATGTACATAAAACAAATCCCACAGCACTTTTACAAGAAATTGGAATAAGCAGATGGGTATATCTTATCATATATCTTTTATTAAAAATGAATAATATCCAATATTTAGTAAACAAATCAGGTTCCATAGAGTTACTCCTACCAGCCCTTTGATATTACATTAATTTAGATAATAGTGCAATAAGCCAAATCTTGTTAAACCACTCACTGACAGTTGGTGATTCTGGCTTTTTCCAGTTTATTGCAATAACCATCCTTGCTACTATAAACAAACAGTACTTGGATTTGGAATTCCAAATCTGAATAGTCTACATAACCTCTCAAAAAAATCAGAAGAATTAATTTTGGTTCTAAAGGTATTTCCCTATCCAGCATTTCATTAACATAATTTACTACAGTTTTCCAAAACGTTTGAATCTTTGGGCAAGACCAGAAAATATGGAACACATCTGCAGAGGAACTATTACATCTCCAGCCTTCATGTTTGGTGTAGTGGTTCAGTGCACGGACTCTAATCTGGGAGAACCGGGTTTGATTCCCCACTCCTCCACTTACAGCTGCTGGATGACCTTGGGCAAGCCATAGTTCTGTCACAGCTGTTCTTGAAAGAGCAGTTCTTGAAAGAGCTCTCTCAGCCCCACCTACCTCACAGGGTGTCTGTTGTGGGGAGGGGAAGGGAATGGAGTTTGTAAGCCGCTCTGAGACTCTTAGTGAAGGGTGGGGTATAAATCCAATATCTTCTTCTTCTTCTATATATATAAGGGCTAATTTTTGGGGAATTAGGTACCATTGGAGAAGTAATTTATACATGTTTTCTTTAAGACTAGCTGACACTAGTGTAGGAACAGCTCTTTCCCAAAGCCAACCCCATTCCTCTTCTGTGATCGTGATTTGGAAATCCTTTCCACATTTTCTAGTATAGCTCAATAGACTACTGTCCATATTAATTAGCCAAGAATACAGCAATGCAATAGAACCTTTGTCATTACCAGAGAACAATACTTCAAAAGATTTTTTAGATCTTGAACCTGCATATAGTAAATGTCTAATTTGAAATGAGGGTTTTATCCCTCCAATCTTTTATCATATCTCACTCTCTTCATATGATAACATATATCGACCTACAGTTAACATTTCTAAAGTATCCAAGTTATTATTTCTCCAGGTTTGGAGATTACCTAAATTAGTCAGATCTTGTACCTGTTTGTTAAAAAATATTGATGTCATCGGTGACAAACCTGGACTAAAACTACCCTTTAACTTATACCAAACTGCCAATACTGAATATATAACAGGATTATCCCAAGTCAGTTTTCTAATATCATACCAAATCAGATCTTTAAGAAAAGTTTCCAAATATTGATTTTTTAAATCACATCTGTACCATTCTATCACTTTGGCTCGCCTAACTGCCTTACAGTACGTAGTAAGATGAGCTACTCCCAGTCCTCCTTTAACTCCTGGTCTTATTAGAGTTTTCATAGGCACCCTAAGACGTTTCCCTAACCAAATGAATTCTTCAAATACTTTTTCCCAAGCCTTAAAGGTATATGTTTTCAGCAGTAATGTTAAATTAATAAATAAAAACAGGATTCTAGGTAAAATATTCATTTTCAGCATTGTCAGTCTACCAAACCATGAAAGAGATAAAAGTACGCCAAAATACTAGTTCCTTTTTGATTTCCTCAAATAGTTTTTGGTGATTATATCCCACAACAGAATCAAGATTTTGTTTTAACCAAATTCCTAGATATTTAATCGGACACACTGTCTATGGGATGGAGCAGATCTTAGCAATATCATTCTTTTGCATTAAAGACATATTTAAGCCCAACCATTTAGACGTCCCTAAATTAACCTTATAACCTGAAACAGCACCAAATAAATGTATCAGATTCATAAATTCCACAATGGTCTTTAGTCAAAAGTGCAGTTTTCAATATATTCTCGACTCTGGTGTTAACTTATACACAAGCAAAGCTACAAACATTTCGAAACTTCATCTCAGAAGCAGTTCAGAACTTTGAATCAATGGGTTTGGTACTGGATCATTAGATTGGATTGTTTCTGTGTACCAACAAACAATATTTTAAAAATTATGGTTAGGGTTATTAGTTCACATCTTTCTTTCTTTTTTAAAGAACCAGATACTTACCGTCTTCCATTAACTTTTCAATATTTTTCTAACACTAACTATGGTCATTTCTACACAGGTTATTTGCCCCATGTTTGATCTTGTTGGGAAGTGGTCTTTTTCCTACCTCCTACTTCCCCATGTCACTGTGGAACATTCACGCACTTCCTGGGATTTCTCCAACTTTTCTCTAACTGGTCCCAAACCTAGTTTCCTCTGTAGTTTTGGCCAGGGAATTTTTTTGTAGAAAAAGCCCAGCAGGAACTTATTAGCATAATAGGCCATACCCAACAGCAGAAACTCATTAGCATATTCAGGGCTCCTTTTGTAGCAAGAACTAATTTGCATATTAGGCGACACTCCCCTTTTAATCACAGACTAGTCTCGGTCAGTGTTCCCTCTAAGCTGAGTGAGTGTGAGCTAGCTCACAGGGTTTTTTTAGCCTCCAGCTCACACATTTTTGTCTTTGCTCAGGAAGGATGGCTCCAGAGCAAACTAATTTCTGCAGCAGCTGAATTGCTCGCTCACAACTTTAATGACAGTAGCTCACAAAGCAGAACTTTTGCCCACAAGACTCCACAGCTTAGAGGGAACATTGGTGGCGGAGTGGGGAATCAAACCCGGTTCCTCCCAGATTAGAGTCCGCACACTTCACCACGAGACCACCAAAGGTGGATCCAGAACAAACTGATTGATGCAGCAGCCGAGTAGCTCGCTCCCAACTTTAATGCCCAGTAAGCTCAGGATACAGTGTTCCCTCTAAGCTGCGTTAGTGTGAGCTGGCTCACAGTTTTTTAGCCTCCGGCTCACATATTTTTCTCTTCGCTCAGGAAGGAGGGGGCTCCAGAGCAAACTCATTTACGCGGCAGCCGAATTGCTCGCTCCCCACTTTAAGGCCAGGAGCTCACCAAGTAGAATTTTTGCGCACAAGACTCCACAGCTTAGAGGGAGCCCTGGCTGTCTGCGAAAGGGTGACGCCAGAGAGCTCGGGTGCCTCCCCGTTGCACAAGTCTGGAGGAACCCCCAAGCAGTGTTCCCTCTAAGCTGTGTTAGTGTGAGCCAGCTCACAGTTTTTTAGCCTCTGGCTCACACATTTTTGTCTTCGCTCAGGAAGGATGGGGCTCCAGAGCAAATTAATGTATGCAGTAGCCAAATAGCTCACACAACTTTAATGCCAGCGGCTCACCTAGTAGAGTTTTTGCTCACAGGACTCCACAGCTTAGAGGGAGCATTGCCCCCAAGGCGAAAGCTTCCCACCCGGCCCCCCAACAAAGGACCGATTCCCTTCCCGACCCCTGGGCCGGAGGAGCAGCACGAGAAAGAGCGCTGAGCCGGCTTCTGCGGGGCCGGAGAGGCTGCCGCGGGCGTGCCGCGGGCTCCTTACCCAGACAGGCTCCGGTGACGAGGGCGGTGGCCGTGAGCGCTCCGGCGGAGGCGCCGTAGATGGTCTTGGCGTTGGCCACCAGGAACGGGGCATGCTCCCGGAGGCAGCTGGCCACGCCGATGTGGTAGACCCCGAGGAAGCCGCAGCCCGCGAAGGAGATATTCCAGGGGGAGCCCAGGGGGAACATCGCCGCCCCGCCGCCGGGGCGCAGCCGGAGAGCTCCGCGGAGAAGCCCCTCCTCGCCTCCGCCTGGGCGCACGGCCGAGGGGCAGGAGGACGAGTGGCGGAGTCGACGGGCCGCGCTCTTCCTTCCTTCCTTCCTCTCCGCTAAGGCTCCGCACAATCCCGGCCAATCAGCACAATCCCGGCCAATCAGCACAATCTCCAAGAGTAGCCCTGTCGCCGCCGCTTCCCTCGGCGAGTTACTCGCCTCTTCCAGCGCCTGACCGGCAAACAGGCAGCAGGAAAGGGTTATATGCCGGGCACTTCGACGCCTCCGAGGAGGAGGAGCTGCGGTCCGCCGCCTCCCTCCCTGACGTCAGCCGAGCCGGCCGCCCCGGCGAATGGGCGCGGGGGAGAGGCGACACCGCCCCCTCGGGGGGCGGAGCCTGCGGGGCGGGGAGAGGAGGGAGAGGGCGCGGGGCGTCCCCCGCCGTCGGTGCGCGTAAACAAGCGGGAGGGCGGGGGGAGGGGGGTCCTCCCCGCAGGTTTCGCGTGGGAGGGAGGTCCACGCCCAGAGCACGGCTGCTGTGGGAGGCTAGGGTCGCCAGCCTCCAGGCGGGGCCTGGAGACAGGGCCGGATGTAGACTTGCTGAGGCCCTAAGCTCTACAAAACCCAGAGGCCCCCCTACTGTTTTAAGTTACATCAGCTGGTCTCGGAAAAATTTAAAATATAGACGCCTCTTTAATATTTGAAATCATTTTTTATATTGTGTTTTTATTCCAGGCCCCAGCAGATTGCGAGGCCCTAAGCTGTAGCTGCGGTGGCTCAAGTGGTTAAGACGCTGAACTGCAGGCTGTGGAAGGTCAGTAGTTCAGCGGTTCAAGACCCGGGTGCCGCAAGACAGGGTGAGCTCCCGTCTCTAGTTCCAGCTCCTGCCAACCTAGCAGTTCGAAAGCAAGAAATTGCAAGTAGATAAATAGGGACCACTTCGGTGGGAAGGTAACAGCGTTCCGTGCGCCTTGGTGTTTAGTCATGCCGGCCACATGACCACGGAAACGTCTTCGGACAGCGCTGGCTCTTCGGCTTTGAAACGGAGATGAGCACCGCAACCCTAGAGTCGGATTCGACTGGCTT
>NW_015171029.1:27406-29680 GCF_001447785.1 Gekko japonicus | reverse complement strand
CGGGGCAGCCGCCTTCCTCGGTTTTGATGGAAACGAGGTCGTGGCTGTCCAATGCTCCCTCTAAGTGGTGGAGTCTCGTGAGCAAAAATTCCGCTTTGTGAGCGCCTGGCATTAAAGCTGTGAGTGAGTGATTCAGCTACTGCATACATTAGTTTGCTCTGGAGCCATCCTTCCTGAGCGGAGACAAAAAATGTGTGAGCCGGAGGCTAAAAAACTGTGAGCTGGCTCACACTCACTCAGCTTAGAGGGAACACTGGACTGGCTGCTATCCTAAAGACGTCGACCCCGGTGAATGACACTGGATCTGTTTGTTTGTTTTTAGAAACGTTTTGTATTGGTTTCATAGAAAGACAGGGAAAATGCTACAAAGAAAAAAACAAGGAAAGACATAAGAAAAAGACTAGAAAGTTCTAACAGGAACTATCCGGGGGTCATTTTGTAGAAAAAGGGGTGCAGGCGCTCATTAGCATAACCAATTTGCATATGCCACACCCTCTGACATCACCAGATGTGTGTCAGAAGGCAACACTCACCACTCAGGCTCCACTGGACTGTTTTGGATTGCTCGCTATTGGGGGGGGGGGACGCGGAGATCTGCCCTCACAGAGGAGGGAGAGCTTGTACCTGAAGGCAGGGAGGGGGGGCTCTGCAACTTACCTCGCTGCTTCTCGCTCCTTGTGGCCCAACTGAGGGCTGCTGTGAGCAGGGGGTGGGGCCTGTTGCATATGCCCGCCCCCTGGGCTCCTTACTGCCGGAGCTCCGCTCCTGTGCGCTCCCGCAGGAAATGACCCCTGGTGGAAGCCTTGCCTGCAGTTTTTGCTTGGGCCCTGGCGTACACAACTGGCTTCGGCACAGAGTCGCCATGAAGCCCTGATTTAAATTTGGCCCTTGACTAAGATTTTAAACCAAGCTGCAAGTGAGCGTTCCCACTTACGGAAAGTTTCGAAGATAACACCTTTACGTTTTTAAAGTCTGTCAACTAAACTGATCAGAGCTGGAGTCTTTACAAAGGTGAAAGTGTAGGTTTACAGGTTTACTACCAAAAGACTGGAGGCTGCAGGAGGTCATAAGAGCTCATTGGCCATCTTCTGCTTGAGAAATGACATGACAAGCATTCCGGTACTGTGGTTCCCATTCAGTGGTGCAGGACCCATCTAGCAGCGGCTGTAGGTTGTTTCGATGCTTACACCCTCATCCAGCCCTATACAGATTCCAGGTATTCATGCAAGGTGTCTACTGCATCCCTAGTAGTAGATGGAAAAGAGAGACAGAGATGAGTATAACCAGTGTTCTGATGACATCTTCCAGATCTCCAGTTGTCCCCTCCCAGTGGTTTCATATACATGCTACACAGCTTGGGAGACTAGGTGGAACCTTGCAAATACCCTGAAGGAGCTGCTAACACCATCTGCTGAGACCTGCTTGCCACGAGACAACAGACCTATCATAAAATAGTTCTCTTCCAGTATCATTCTAGCCCGATGGCCCAGGAGAATACCATCTATCTATATAAAAGAAAGTCCCCTCACCGTAAAATCAACGCCCAGGCCAAACCGCTGGACCTAGAAACACCAAATTCAGGGAGAGCGCTCCTACCATGGTGTAGATGCTCACAGAGGCCCCGGTCACACGAGAGGTTTTGGGCCGGGAGAGGGACGGATCGGGGGCACAGCAAACGGGCGCGATCCCTCAGCAACATCTGGGAAGCATGGCGCGCCCGTTCCCGATCCGGCCCTTCCACTAGGTGGTTCTTCCGGAAAGGGCGCATCAAGGCCAGCTGTGGGATCGCCGGCACGTCCTTCCGCTGGCGCATCCCCGGCTCCTGGCCGAACTGTGCATGCTCAGACATGCGCAATTCGGCAGCCTCCCCCTCCCGACTGTCGCTTCCTCCCCAGCATCTGATCGTGCCGGGGAGCAACGGCGCCGTGGCTTAGGGGATCTGTGGGATCCCACCACGGCGTCTCTATTTTGGTGCGGCTTTTAAAAGCCGCACTTTGCCCGGTTTTTTTCCTGCCGTGTGGCAGGGACCTAAGAAGGGATTTTTAGAAATCCGACCCCTAAGGGGGTCAAAAGGGGGAAAATGTGCTCCCCCCATTGATTCCTATGCGGCTGCCAGGCGGCTGCCTCCTTGCGCCCCCACTCTCTGATTGGTCAGCTGCGGATCTCAGTGTTCTGAGGTTAAAAAAGCCAAAAGTTACAGGAGACTGCAGAGAGCTCATGACAGTTGAGGAAATCAGGAATGGCCAACAACCACCTGTGAGGTGCAGTAATGCT
>NW_015171029.1:24030-26475 GCF_001447785.1 Gekko japonicus | reverse complement strand
CTGTATCCCCATGTCGGCGAGGCGGTGGGTCAGCAACTGATGGTCGACCGTCTCGAACGCGGTCGACAGGTCCAATGACAACAGTGCTGCCACACAGCCCCAATCCAGGGGCTTTCAGAGGTCTTCAGTAAGACGTCCTATGTCCTGGGCGGAAGCTGGACTTAGGAATGCGGCAAAGACATTTGCACATAGTACTCCTTCAGGGCACTGAGCTGTGCAGGCCAAGTACCAGCAAGATCACCCTGAGGTGCTCAGAACAACACAGTCTCCGTATGAACAAAGCAATCCAGGAACACAAGTAGAGAGGCCGTCACTTTCGTGGAAGGTGGCAGGAGCTGACTTAACAGACGACTGCTTCTTAAATGGACAGTTATGGACAGTTTTATGTGGCCTGCTCCAGAGTGAGCTCACCAAGCAGCCTGGTGATCCCAGCACCTTAGCACCTGAGGGCAGAACCACCATTGTGGTCTACAGACAGGTCCTTCGGTAGACGGGAAAAAAAAGGACGTATGTCTCACTTCATTTTTTACGCTACAGTCTTCTCCACTAGAATTCCTGCAACAAATGTCACATTTCAAACTTCACATCATCGGTATTATAACCGGATTTACGGAACTTAAATACTGTAGCGAAGCACGGGTATCAGGCTAGTAAGAACCTAAGAAGAGCCCTGCTGCCAGCATCCTGTCTCACACAGTGACCACCAGAGTAACTCTGGAGGGCCAACAATGGGGCATAGACGCTGAGGCCTTCCCTTGATGTTGCCTTCTTACATTGGTATTCAGAGACTTGTCTCTGAATGTGGAGGTTCCCTTTATACACCAATAGACCCAGGGCTTTTTTTGTAGAAAAAGCCCAGCAGGAACTCATTAGCATAACAGGCCACACCCAACAGCAGAAACTCGTTAGCATAGTAGGCCACACCCTGACAGCACAGCACATTAGCATATTAGGCCACACCCCCATGTCACCAGAAGTGTTGTCATCCACCTACGCCCGCATTTTGCATCAGCACATTAGCATATTAGGCAACACCCCCATGTCACCAGAAGTGTGGTCATCCAGCCACACCCACCTTTTGCTTCTTATTCTGTTTACCTTGTTTGTTGTCAAAACCCAGGGCCTTTTTTGGTAGCAGGGACTCCTTTGCATGTTAGGCCACACACCCCGAATGTAGCCGATCCTAATGAGTTTCTGCTGTTGGGTGTGGCCTGTTATGCTAATGAGTTCCTGCTGGGCGTGGCCAACTTGGGAGCCAGCCGGAACTCCGTTCCTGTGCGTTCCTGCCCAAAAATAGCCCTGAATAGACCTATACTCCAGAAATTAGTCCAATCCTTTATTAAAGCCATCTATTGCCCATAGCCATCACTACATTCTCTGGCAGCCTATTCCACCTTTTAATTGCTAGCTGAATATATATTTCTTTTTGTCTTGAATGACTGGTAGTGGCTGGTTGGCTTAGACTGAGTCGGCTGAAGCTGAATCCAGCGAAGACGGAGGTCCTGTGCCTGAGTCGGGGCGGCTCAGGGGTAGGGATTCCACTCCCGACCTTCGGGGGGCTCCACTGGTGCCAGCGCCGGAGGTTCAGAGTTTGGGAGTGCTCCTGGATCCCTCCCTTACTATGGAGGCCCAGGTAGCGGCCACTGCTAAGTCAGCCTTCTACCGTCTTAGTCTGATTAGGCAGTTGGTTCCCTTCCTTGACCGTGCGAACCTGGCTACAGTGATCCATGCGATGGTCACCTTGAGACTACCAGTGTTTCCTCTAAGCTGTGAAGTCTTGTGAGCAAAAATTCAACCCTGTGAGCTACTGGCTTTAAAGTTGTGAGCGAGCCATTTGGCTACTGCATAAGTCAGTTTGCACTGGAGCCATCCTTTCTGAGCGAAGACAAAAATGTGTGAGCTGGAGGCTAAAAAACTGTGAGCTAGCTCACACTAACTCAGCTTGGAGGGAACACTGGACTAGACTACTGTAATGCTCTCCACATGGGGCTGCCCTTGTCGCGGATTCGGAAGCTGCAGCTAGTGCAGAATGCTGTGGTCAGGCTGTTGATGGGTCTCCCTAGATGGGAGCACATCCGGCCTGTGCTGAGGACACTGCACTGGCTGCCAATAGCATACCAAATCCGCTTCAAGGTGCTGGTTCTTACCTTTAAAGCCCTATAGGGCCGGGGTCCAACATACCTACGGGCAGAGGTCGTTTCATAGAAAAAGAGCTAGGGGAACTCATTAGCATAACTCATTAGCATATGCCACACCCCCTGACATCAGGGGCCTGGCGGTGGACCTGCAAGGCCGGCGGGAGTGCGAGGAAGCCCCGCCAAGGCCCTCCCTGGCCCCAGGCAGGCAGGGGTGGGGAGAGGCGGGGAGGAAGCAACTTACCCTCCCTCTTCTCCTGCCTCCTCCTGGCTGAATGAGGGCTGGAAGCAGGGCGGCTGGAAGCAGGGG
>NW_015171029.1:5212-22447 GCF_001447785.1 Gekko japonicus | reverse complement strand
CTGTCTTCTTGGTGCTTGGGGGGGTCAACAGTGGGAGGACTTCTAATGTCCTGGCCCCACTGGTGGACCTCCTGATGGCACCTGGTATTTCTGGCCACTGTGTGATACAGAGTGTTGGGCTGGATGGGCCTTTGGCCTGATTCAACATTGGTGTTTCTTATGTTCTTAAAATAATAAACTTGTACTTAATGGACTACTCCCTCAAGAAAAATCCAGGACTCCTCTTTAAGGCTGCACTTCAGCTTCTCTCAGGGGTGATTTCGGTGGGTAGCCGTGTTGGCCTGGAGCAACAGGGTTGTTGTTTCTTAAGACTGATGGGGTGAACTCCAGGTCTGTGACTTTTATGAAAACGAAGACATTGCATTGACAGAAGTGGCTGCAATGGAGCGGGAACCAGTTGTTTCTGCTAAATTTCCCAACTCCTATGCAGAACTGAAAGAGTGGTGGGCTAGTATCCATCATTCATGGGTAATTTTGAGAAAAATGTCATATGTTAGAATCTCTTAAAAGTTTATTATGTTGAATAATTCCTGAGCTAATTCTAAGTGAACAGCCATTCATTGGAGGAGTAGATCACTTGTGAAACTCTCTTTAAGTTTCAAAAGCTATTTCCTACATGGTGTGAAGTATGGTTGTGTGAGAAAACACAAGTCTGAGACCCCGGGTGTATGTGAAATTGGTTTTTTTTTCTGGGCTGCGGCCATTGCTTCTTCAATGGATATGGGTCTATTGCAGACGTCAGAAGCTTCTGCGTCCTTGGATGCTCTTCTATTCTCTCTAGACAATGGCTATGGGGGTTGTTTTGCTGTACAAGCTGGTCACGTCATCATCGCTGGTTAGATTCCATTGTACGTTGCTGCTATCTTGCTATAAGGACTTCTCAGTGATATGTGCTCTGACATTACAGATCATTGCTTACAAAACCCAAACGAGAGATGTAATTTTAAAAAGTAGGGAAGAGCTCCATTTCTCTCTTGTGCATTTCCCCACCTTTTCCTTAGGGGTGAAGCTGAGCAAACCTTTTACGATTCCTTGATTAAAATTCGGCATTGTAATCTAGGGAAACCTCTAGGCCCTACCTGGAGGTTGGAAACCTAGCCAGGACTTACAATCATGTGCTGAAGAATCCTTTCTTCTTAAACCGAATTTTTAATATAAATTTTGAGTTCTACTGCTTCGGCCAATGTGGCTGGCCCACCGGAATGAATTTTCATACATCCAACTTGATGAAGAGTTCTGGTGAACTTGAAAGCTTGCGCTTGTGTCCTTTGGTTGGTGCAGTTCGTAAGCAAGAAATTGCAAGTAGATAAATAGGTACCACCGGAGGGAAGGTAACAGCGTCCCGTGCACCTTGGTGTTTAGTCATGCCGGCCACATGACCACGGAAACGGCTTCGGACAGCGCTGGCTCTTCGGCTTTGAAATGGAGATGAGCACCGCCACCCTAGAGTCGGATTCGACTGGCTTTCGAGCAAGGGAAGCCTTTACTTTTAATAAAAGGTATTATGTAGATTGCATTGTGCCTTTGCCAGAATCTTTAGTACATTTTTGAAACTGGTCTCTTGCTGCCCACTATTGTTAACAACACAGTAGTGCTGGAGTGATTTTTGTCCCACGTACTTAATATATGAAAAAAATGGTAATTTATCACACCACACACACAAAAATTACTTTCTAATGTCCTTAGCTGTGAAGGAAACAGAGGGGAAGAGGCCTGGTCCTCCCCGAAGATGACTCTTCACAACCAGAGTTCTCGAAACTTCGTGTCTAGAGTAGTTACGTGACTGCCTCTCTACAGTGTTCCTGGGGGGAATGCCTGGAACTAAACGGTAGAGCTATGTTAACTTTTTCTTTTAATGTGCATGTATCAAAAGTACATTAAATGTAGGGAACATAAACATTCATTGATGTAGATCAAAAGAGTTTGGCTAAGAATCTCCTTAGTTTAAAAACATGATCCAAACATGTACAAGGTAGGAAGCTGTTATGCTGCAATCTAAGGAGTCCAAGGTTCATTATATGTTTGCCTTTGCTGTTTGACTAAAGTACTTGCGGAACAAAGTGTTGAGTCGAGTGGCGCCTTGGCAGACCGACAAAAGTTTTATTCAAGGTATGAGCTTTTGTGTGCAAGCACATTTCTTCAGATATATCTGAAGAAGTGTGCTTGCACATAAAAGCTTATACCTCGAATAAGGCTTTGTCGGTCTGACAAGGCGCCACTCGACGCAACACTTTGTTCTACTGCTTCAGAAAAAAAACATGGCCGCCCACCTGTCAGAATCGGGCTCTGCTGATTGTCATGTTGACTAATGTTTTCTTTTGTCTTTGTAGTTCGCTTTCGTTTTTCCCCACCATTTGGTCTCAACCCTTGCCAGCCCTCTCTGCCGAAAAGAGGGGGGGGAAGTAGGTGTGAATGCCATATATCTGTATGTGTGTATGTGGGTGTCAGGTTAGCTTCCCCATGAGAACGAGCCCCAAGAGACTCTCATCCTTGAAGAAACATCTGTTGCTAGATAATAATCTTTGTAGTGGGGGTTAGTAGGCAGGGGGAGTGAACGGGGTGGGGGAGTGAATGCCCGCTGCATGGCCATTGCATTATGGGACATTGATCTATTATCTATACAATGCCTAACCCTTGATCTATTCCTTACTCTGAACAAGAGATCTCTCTTGTGCACATCTAAATCTGTTTCTAATAAAGCTTTCATGAAAAGACCATTAGGCTGAGGGTGGATTGACTCAAGGGCCTGACACCACCTCAATGGACTTGCAGCTCCTTCGCGTTTGCGCTCACGTAGAGGTTCTCCCCTCCTTTCCCCCCAGGAGGCAGAATTCTGTGACCACCACATTCATTATTCCCTACTTTGCTAAACTCTGCAGTCGAACCAATTATGCAGGTTTGTGTAGTAGCTGGAAGTCAGAAGCGCCTTAACAAAACTGGTTCCGTAAGTTAGATATGTGGGACAATGACATTATACTTTGTTAAATTGCTTCCTTGTTAGGGGAAGACATTTAACACCAGCACGTCTGCACGATTATCCTGTAGTAAATTTTCCACAGGATTGCTAAACGAGTGTACCTCCACCTCCCTGTTCCAGAGCAGCAACTTACTTCTAGATTTAAGTCACGGGGGGGGGGGGGGATGCAGAGTAAGGGATAGAGAATTGTAACTATTTTTACCCAGACATTGCTACAATCCAATATAAGGCCAGTGTGTTTAGAGTTCTAAGAGCCTCTTTGAAAAAAAGAAAATCAGCTCACCATCCATACAATATCGAAGATACATATCCAATGGAAGGTATTCACTGCCCTCCGAGTAAACGATGCACAGCACACTGAAAAGCAGCTTTACAATGGTGGTTTCACAAAATGGCTCCTTTTCTGTTTTCTCTACTTTTCTGCTAGAGCAGCTTGTCAACAACGCCCAGACTTCTTAGCACAAGTTGTTTTTCTTGTACAGCAATCAATTGTAAATGTCACTTATGAGATTGTATAAGTATTGCATTTCAGAAATATGGGTCACGCGAAGCAGACATACACAAGCAACAGTGCTCATTAAACATTCGGGAGATAGATTAAATTGGGGTAAGAGATGGGTCAGCATTACTTACACCTTAAGAGTGACAGATGGGCTATATGCATTTTCCAAACGTACCGTAAGAGCATGAATATGGCTTGTCTTATCATAATTTATTGGTTTTAGTCATGAGCCACATCTCCAGCTAGACAAATGTCGTAAATAAATGGTACAAAATTCTGATTTCTCACCCCCCACACTCACCCCAAGCAGTGGAGATGGGAGTAAGCAGTGAAGTGGCTAAATTTGCGGATGATACGAAGTTGTTCAGGGTGGTGAAAACCAGTGAGGATTGTGAGGCACTCCAAAGGGATCTGTCAAGGATGGGCAAGTGGGCGTCAACATGGCAAATGGGGTTCAATGTGGCCAAGTGCAAGGTGATGCACATTGGAGCCAAAAATCCTAAATATAAATACACATTGATGGGGAAAACAGATCAGCCAATATAATGCCCCTATATAAATCAATGGTGCGACCTCATTTGGAATACTGTGTGCAGTTCTGGTCACCACACCTTAAAAAGGATATTATAGCTTTGGAAAAAGTGCAGAAAAGGGCAACTCGAATGATAAAAGGGTTGGAACACTTTTCCTATGAGGAGAGGTTAAGGCGCTTAGGGCTCTTTAGCTTGGAGAAACGACGACTGAGGGGTGACATGATTGAGGTTTATAAGATTATGCATGGGAAAGAGCAGGTAGAGAAAGAGGTACTTTTCTCCCATTCTCACAATACAAGAACTTGTGGGCACTCCATGAAATTGCTGAGCGGTCGGGTTAGAACGGATAAAAGTACTTCTTCACCCAAAAAGTGATTCACACATGGAATTCACTGCCACAGGAAGTGGTGGCGGCTACAAGCATGGACGGCTTCAAAAGGGAATTAGATAAGCATATGGAGCAGAGGTCCATCAGTGGCTATTAGCCACAAGGTACAGATAGGGGCTCTGGGGCAAGTGATGCTCTGTCTTCTTGGTGCTTGGGGGGGGGGTCAACAGTGGGAGGGCTTCTAATGTCCTGGCCCTACTGGTGGACCTCCTGATGGCACTGATAGTTCTGGCCACTGTGTGATACAGAGTGTTGGGCTGGATGGGCCTTTGGCCTGATCCAACATTGGCATCTCTTATGTTCTTATGTTAAGTTTATGGTAGTGAAGGGAGGCTTAAAAAGTTTGTGGGTAAATATTTGGTGAACTCTCAGAACCAAATGGGCGGGCAGAAGGACCAGAGGTGTTCTTTAGCTCCTCGGCTTCATATACTTTAGTTCAGAAATAAGCCAATGCTCTTTTTTTCTTCCTCTAAGAAGGCATTAAGCTGCCTGGCCCAGGATCCTCCTCCACACCGCCACCACTAGAGCAACAGAGAAGCACTCTCATTTAATGACGTTTCTGGGCTTGGCAGCTACAGGAAGGCAATGAGGCCTACGGGCAGGGACAATACATATAGACAAACGTTTGAATATTGCTGATTTTCCTAATACCAAACTGAGCATAGGCTAGACTAAGCCCCCCATGGCATATCCAGCAAACTTTAATAAAGTGGTAGACGGTTTTGCAATTTCATTCGTAACTAACATCGTTTGTGGAACTGCACCTTTAATTTCTTTGGGCTTCTATATATAAATGACCCTGTCTAAAAGCTACCCAGAAGCCATACAATGTCATGATTAGGTCATATTTCTTTCCATCTCACACTTTGTTCTCCTTTTACAACATAAGCATGTATGTTTCATGACAAGGTTACAGCGGCTTTACTACAGAGCCTGACCACCCGTGAGGGAATCGGATTTCATAGGGCAAAACCTTAGCTATAACTGTCTTGAGAAACGATTTCAGAACAGTAGCTGTGCATCCCTTGCAGCCAGGCTAAACAGGAGGTCAGTCCAGCTTTAAGGAAAAACATTTATTTCAACATATGCTTGCGCTGGAATAAGTTCTGCTGGTGTTTAAGATGGTACTGGACTCCCAGTTAATTGTGTTGAAAAATGAAGCTCTGAAGTTAAATTCAGATTTTCTTCCATTGCAGTTATCTCCATTTCCTTGCACAACAGAACTCTGCCGCTTTAACGCAGCTGTGAGCTGCCACTTATGAAGCAAGGCCAGTGGATTCTAAACATTTTATGTAGAAGGAAGCAACAAAGCTTGCACCTAAGTATGGGTCACCGTAAGGCAAAAATCTTTCAATCAAGATTTATTATAGAATAACCCTTAACAAAATTTTAGTCAAACAATCCAAATCCCATATCATCGTCTGATTCTTCCGACTCTTCTTTCTTTTCTTCTTTCTTCTCCTCAGCTGCAAATCGAAGTATATTTAGACAGTTAGGGACAACTCTCAAACAGACTAATTTCATTCTATTTACCACACACTATACAGGCATTCAGAATGCAAAAGCCCACAGTCACTTGAAGTACCTTCAGTTCAAATTTTACTGCACAGTTGAACAACACATGCCATAAAAGTATCAAGTTTCTGTGAAAGGTGAGCTCTGAACACAAAAAAGCAAGGGAGGAATCAATATTATACTTACCAGCAGCAGGTGCAGCGCCTGCAGCAGGAGCAGCGGGGCCTCCAGCGGAGACTGCTACCGCTCCACCTGCCGGCATGCTGGCAAGCTTGCTGTTACCTAGGGGAGATAAAGGAGGAAATGTGACACAGGATGTGTAATTCAGAACCTAACAAAGGTTAGTAAAATGTGAAAAAGAGGGCCAATATTAAAAACTAAATGTAGAAAATACAATCTACATGATTGTATTATATTTATATGGCCATCTTGCCACTCAATTGTGTGACCTCTGAGGAAGGCCTATGCAGGCCGAAACGTGTCAGGTCATGTTTTTTAAGCCCGTGTGTATTGCCATGTTATTTATATATTTGATGTGAATGGGCCCTTATATATGTTTTAAAATTTGTAATTAATAAATACATGTATCTTTTTCTATATATTTTCAACATTTAGTTTTTAATATTGGCCCTCTTTTTCATATTTTACTAACCTTTGTTAGGTTCTGAATTTTGGTGTTAAGATTCAGTTTTTTGCCCTTTCTGTACCTGCACACACGATGTGTAAACATGACCGGTCAAAGGGAAACCAGACTACCAGTGCCAAGCAATGCAGGGTCTCTTAATCTTGAGTTCAGTGAAATGGAAGTAGTCTGGCGTACAATTGTGAAAGACATCCACGATGAATGAATTCTTTCTTACACTTACCATTAGGCCATTTTGAAGAATCAACACTTGTTCAACTCCCCCCCGCATTCCACATCATCTTCCTTCCACAATCTCATTCCATATTCCAATTCCCACCCTGCTTGATTTTTGACCAGGAAAAGAAGAAAAATGATGCACTGTAGCAGGCATGACAGAGGTCAAATAGTACTCAGCAGTCACCTGGCATGTGAGCACCTGTTTGATCTCCGCCAATCCCCACCCTGCTTGATTTTTGACCAGGAAAAGAAGAAAATGATGCACTGTAGCAGGCAAGACAGAGGTCAAATAGTACTCAGCAATCACCTGGCACATGAGCACCTATTTGATCTCTTAACGATCAAGCATCTCAGGCTCTCAATCAAACTCCCAATCGCAGAAATGAATTTTAATTCTAGAAATCAATTTGTAGTGAGGAACACCTACCAGATACCGTAAAAGGACTCATTTATTTTATCAGCCCAGTCTCGTCTTATAGACCATGTTGGTGACTTCTGGCTGTAGGCAGAATATGCATTAGAGTACGTGACATGCTATGAGTGGATGTGGGTGGCTGGGGGAAGAGAGGGACAGAACGATTTGATATAAGAACATAGGAGACGCCAATGTTGGATGAGGCCAATGGCCCATCCAGTCCAACACACTGTCACACAGTGGCCAAAAATACCAGGTGCCATCAGGAGGTCCAGCAGTGGGGCCAGGACACTAGAAGCTGGCCCCCTGTTGCCCCCCCCCCCCGGCACCAAGAATACAGTGCATCACTTGCCCCAGACCGAGAGTTCCTATCTATACCCTGTGGCTATAGCCACTGATGGACCTCTGCTCTTAACATAAGAACATAAGAGAAGCCAATGTTGGATCAGGCCAATGGCACATTCAGTCCAACACTGTCACACAGTGGCCAAAAATACCAGGTGCCATCAGGAGGTCCAGCAGTGGGGCCAGGACACCAGAAGCCCTCCCGCTGCTGCCCCCCCCAAGCACCAAGAATACAGAGCATCCCTTGCCCCAGAGTCCCTATCTATACCTTGTGGCTAATAGCCACCGATGGACCTCTGCCCCATATGCTTATCTAATTCCCTTTTGAAACCATCCATGCTTCAAGGAAACTCCTTGAAATCAGAAGGACAACTCTGCTGGGACTAGTCTATTTCCTATCACGTTACTGTACATTACAGCTATGTACAAAGTTCTCTCACTATGTCAACCAATAACACTTGCTTTGGGATTGCAGTGCCACCACTTACTTTTATACCTTGGAGATATAAATCCATTTCCAATCTGTATCATGATGCCAAATTAAGCAACAGCTGAAACTGTATGACACATCGGGCCTTGGAGATTTTGACTTGCTACTGATTAATGCCTACAATTCCAAGGAAGTTTGCAATATTTCCCTTGTGAGCCCCAAGATTCCCTTAGCTTTCATAAACAAACCAAAGGGGGCAAAACGCCTGTTCTTTGTTTCTGAGAACATTCTGAATTGGTTCTGAAATATGTTTACTTTTCTGGCCACAGAAACACCATGTGACTGCTTACGTATCTATTCCAAGAAAGGGTATATGTTTAATTTCTTGGCTCTGACATTATCATTTAAATGCGTTGACACTTATTTTGAACTTGCACCCAGCCCGCAATTTAGGATTCACTGGCTCTATGGCTCTACCAGTCTTCCTGCAAGAGCTACTGACTGAATGAATCCCTTACAGTGGCAACAGAAGGTGAGTCGGCACAGACAGCTCCTTCCGGCCATCCCTCTCCCCCCAACAGCTGCCAAACATCGCCAGAAAAGCAAGCTCTTCTGAGTTAGAAGGTGTGCAAAATAGGTGACTCCTGGGAGAAGGAAGTGGCTGAATCAATCTTTTTGCATTGTGGGTTAGCAGAGCCTCGATCACTAGCACAGGATCCAACTATCATCGTAACTCAAATGTCTCATTAGTGTTGTTAATTTAATGGTAACTATTCAGCAGCACCAGCTATTTACACAACACCTTGTACTGCAACCCAAAGGGCCAACCCCCTGCTTTGAGGAACATTCAATTTAAACTTTGACACTGGAAGAGAGGGGGGGGGGAACTGTCAAGAATACGGGAATTTCAGCTATAAGAGGTATGTTAGTTTTCCTTTGTCATTTTTTTTTTTCCTCCTACTGCCAGGGAGATAAATTACTGTAGACGCGACCTGGGCATAATGTGCCAGATAATGAACCAAGGCCTGCTTTATTTGACTCTGATCAATATTACCCCTTTGCCAGGACAATGGAGAAGCGGGCGTGCAAGAAATTGGACAGGCAAGGAATTGGAGGTGTCCAGCTTGGAAATGTCAGCGGCTGGAACACATACCAGAAGACTGGAGTAACCAAGATACATCAGGCTGTAGCACTTATTCTCTCAGTCTCTAAAGGTAAAGGCTTCCCTTGCTCGAAAGCCAGTCGAGTCCGACTCTAGGGTTGCGGTGCTCATCTCCGTTTCCAAGCCGAAGAGCCAGCGCTGTCCGAAGACGTTTCTGTGGTCATGTGGCCAGCATGGCTAAACACCAAGGCGCACGGAACGCTGTTACCTTCCCACCGAAGTGGTACCTATTTATCTACTTGCAATTTCGTGCTTTCGAACAGCTAGGTTGGCAGGAGCTGGAACTAGAGACGGGAGCTCACTCCGTCGTGCGGCAGACTCGGGTCTCGAACTGCTGAACTACCGACCTTCCACAGCCTGCAGTTCAGCGTCTTAACCACTTGAGCCACCGCAGCTCCTCTCAGCCTCTAAGGGCACGAGAAAGAGATCAAAGAGGCCATCCTTCCACTACATTTCTACAAGGAACACTCTATGGAGAAGTGTAAGAGCACTGGGGATCCTGAAATGGAGTTGCTAACTTACTGATGTTGAAGTCCAGTGCAACTGCAGAGACCCCTGTACCTCAGAAGTTTGCCAACTATCAAACTTCAGCTGCTATATGCACCATCCTGTTATGCAATTTACCCTATACATGTATCAAATGCTATGCACTGCTTGTGTCTAACCGTGACCAAGCGGTATAGGATTGTGTCAAAGAAGCTTCCGCCTAACAGAATATCAAACTGGAACTCATTGCTTAAAGTGTGCAACTAGGAGCTGTTGTGGCTCAAGTAGTTAAGACGCTGAACTGCAGGCTGTGGAAGGCCGGTAGTTCAGAAGTTCGAGACCCGAGTGTGCCGCAAGACGGAGTGAGCGCCCGTCTCTAGTTCCAGCTCCTGCCAACCTAGCCGCTCGAAAGCAAGAAATTGCAAGTAGATAAATAGGTACCACTTCAGTGGGAAGGTAACAGCGTTCCGTGCGCCTTGGTGTCTAAGTCATGCCGGCCACGTGACATGACCACGGAAACGTCTTTGGACATCGCTGGCTATTCGGCTTTGAAACAAAGATGAGCACAGCAACCCTAGAGTCGGATTCAACTGGTTTTCGAGCAAGGGAACCTTTACCTTTTTATGTAGCTTTAGAAGAAGCGATCCCTCCCTACAATCACAAAAAGCATCTTTAAATCAAGACTTGGCTGCAAAGTGCCCTGACCTGGATAGCCCAGGCAAGCCTGATCTTGTCAGATCTCAAAACCTAAGCAGGGCCAGCCCTGGCTGGTATTTGGATAGGTGACCTCCAAGGAATACCAGGGTCTTGACACAGGAAGGCGATGGCAAGTCACCTCTGAAAATCCCTTGTCTTCAACCCCCCCGAGGGTTCGCCAAAAGTCCGCTTGACTTGATGGCAAAAGACAGACTTGGTTGAAAGGTAAGTTTACAAACCCAAAGGGGAAACTGTTCGGAAGCATGTCGCCGCAAGCTTTAATGATAGTTGCCAGGGGATCCCATTTCTGGAGTTCCTTGTGTGTGTTTAAAGAATACTATCTAAGGAGATGACTGGCTACACCTTAACATGCTGCTCAACCAAGAAAAAAAGTTTACCTACAGTTTCTGTAATCACGTGTAAAGGAAAAGGTACTGTTCCAATAAGAGAGATGAGGGAAATTTTTCTATTCAGTCCTTACTTTCTTTCTCACAACCTGTGTAGCCCCCATAACTTGCCTTACATTATTCTGTTCTCACCTCAAGATTAATGACACACTTACTGGGCACCATATATAGCCCACCATGAGTGAGAACATAACAACGTAAGAGAAGCCAACGTTGGATCAGGACAATGGCCCATCCAGTCCAACACGCTGTCACACAGTGCCAGAAATACCAGGTGCCGTCAGGAGGTCCACCAGTGGGGTCAGGACTCTAGAAGCCCTTCCACTTAGGGGTGTGCAAAAAAATTCGGCCCATTCGGATTCGGTTGAATCGGGCAGAATCAATTTCGGCTGGCAGTAAGACTCCCGCATGTCAGTTTCGTCAGTACAAGCCATTGGGGAGTCTTTGGCCAGCTGAATGTCAATTTCAGCCCCATTATATCCTATGCGCCATTGAAGTCAATGGCAAAAACATAGGGTATATTCTAGGGGGCTGGAGGGGAGGTGGTTGGAGGGAGAGGCTCCAAACTTGCAGGGTAGCTGCTGGAGCCTCTGCCCAAGATACCAGCCACGTTTGAAGAACATTGGACCAGGGGGTCCAATTCTACAGGCCCCCAAACAGGTTGCCCCTATCCCCTCCATTGTTCTCTATGGTGGAAAAAAAGTAACTTTTTTCCCGCAGGGCATGTAAGGCAGAGATGTTCCACGAGGCATTTGACTGAGGACAGCAATGGAACAACATATAGTCTGGCACTTCCATACCCTCCATTCTCCAAAACCTCCCTAGGAGGCTTGTGGAAGCCGAACGTTTTCCGCCATCTTGGAATGGATTGTTGTATTTGTTGATATATGTTCAAGCACTGGAAGAAATCAGCATGGCCCAGGAGCAATGCTCCCTCTAAGCTGTGGAGTCGAGTCTTGTGAGCAAAAATTCTACTTTGTGATTTACTGGCAGTTGTGAGCGAGCGATTTGGCTACTGCATAAATCAGTTTGCTCTGGAGCCCTCCTTCCTGAACCAAGACAAAAATGTGTGAGCTGGAGACTAAAAAACCATGAGCTAGCTCACACTAACTCAGCTTAGAGGGAAGGGAACACTGCCTAGGAGTATGAAGATAAACAAAGGAACCTAACGTCACTGGGGGAAAACAGTAGCACATTTCAAAGGGCTGCAAAAGAACTGAGGGAAACACTTGAAATAAGGTACCTAAATGTTAAGTATTAGCCATGTTAAGGTAGAAAGGGAGGTGAAAGCAGGGAGTGGAGTTATAGATCCAAGAAGAAGACAGGTGGGTATTTCATCAAGTGGGGAAACAGAAGAGGCACTGGAAGTAAACAGGCCGCGTTGTCGGTTTTATCAAGGAAGCAAGAGTCTGCACAGAAGGCCCTGTAAGTAAACAGGCCGCGTCGTCAGTTTTATCAAGGAAGCAAGAGCCTGCACAGAAACTGAAGGAGAATGCAAAGCATCAATCACAGAAGATACGCAAAAGCGTATTAAAGCAGGTGTAGACCAGGGTGGTATAGTAACATTGCTTGGTCAGAAAAATTTAGAAAAGGTTCATAGAACTACTCTGCTAATATATCCATTAAACATTTCAGTTTGCTTTTAAAACTGAGGCGCCTTCCTTTTCACAGCACCATGTTGAGAGCATCCTCCTTATGAACAGAAACAGCAAATGTCCATTTAAGAGGCTTGTAGACCAGGGTGGTATAGTAACATTGCTCGGTCAGAAAAAAATTAGAAAAGGTTCACGGAACTACTCTGCTAATATGTCCATTAAACATTTCCGTTTGCTCTTAAAACTGAGGCGACTTCCTTTTCACAGCACCGTGTTGAGAACATCCTCCTTATGAACAGACACAGCAAATGCCCATTTAAGAGGCGTTCCCAATTTAATATGGTCCACCAGCGAAACCCAGCAGGTACCGGCATTACCCTGTGGGGATTAGGATGGACCCGTTACATTTCAGGCACAACATACTCTTACTGTTATTCATATCTATTCATTACAGGACATGTTCTGAATGGCCACAGAGTTAGTAAAGATTGGCCTCTTGTCAACTTCAACATAGCAAGACGTTGAAAGTTAAGCCTGTAGTAGAGCAGTCATGCTACTGCACCTCTAAATTAGGATGGACCCGTTACATTTCAGGCACAGCATACTCTTACTGTTATTCGTATCTATTCATTACATGACATGTCCTGAATGGCCATAGAGTTAGTAAAGATCGGCCTCTTGTCAACTTCAACATGGGGGGCTTAGCCTCTGAATTTCTTGATTCTCCCCCCCCCCCAACCCCGCTCTCATGAGTTTGTTCAGTGTTTAACCTTAAAAGCCGAATTGAGTAACTATGCAGACTGTAACGGTCCTGGGCTTACAGAACCTTTGTATAAAATTTTAAATGTTTAAGAAAGTTCTTGCAACTACTTTTCTTGTGAAAGTGTTAAAATCATTTGGGCAATGACATCTTCGATGTTTTTCCCATTCAGCTCATTAATGACCTGTAGGAAGCAAACCGAAAGTATTAGAGGACTGTTCTAATAGGGGACTAGCTCAGTATCCCACTCCCTCGATGAAACTGGAAACGTTCATCAACAAATATACAGCAGACACAAATTATAGCGTATGCCTCAATAAAGACTAACCCTGATAAAGACAGGTTATAGCAATTTTAAAAGGACGCAATAAGAGGAAATCTGCTAAGTGACCCAGAGGGCTCACAGATCTTTTAATTATTCAAAACATTGCTGTGCCACCTATTCACCAAAATGGTGTTCCCAAGGCAGTGGACACTAAAATATTTTACATCAAAGCAACATTTAAAGAATATACAACCCACTCCGATCAATAGTCTGGCTGCAGCATTCTGTACCATTTGTAGCTTCCGGAGAGACTTCAAGGGCAGCCCCACATAGAGCACACTGTAGTAATCTAACCAAGGTGTTACCAGAGCATGCTCCACAGTTGTAAGATCTTCTCCCCAGGAAGGGCCACAGCGGGTTCACCAGCCAAAGCAGTTGCTGCCACATGCTCATCCATGAGGAGACCTGAATCTTGGAGTATCCCCCAGGATACAAATCTGCTCCTTTAGGGAACGCGTACTCCATCCAGAACAAGAGGTCTCTCATGTCCTGTGTCAGACCATCCCCCTACCAGTAGCACCCCCATTTTGCCAGTATTCAGTTTAAATCCCCACTATAAATTCTTTTTTTGCTCTTATCCTAAGTAACCCACACATCCCAAGCATAAGGTACCCTAATTCTCACTGACAGCAACAGTATGTCCTCATTTCTCACCAAAGTAAGCCCTTCCTACATTAGTGTTGAATAAGTGGGTCGTGATTGATCATACAACAGTACATTGGCTATTGTGTTTTAGCTGTAATAACGAAGAATTTTTTGCTGCAACCAACGAAGACATTATCTTAGACAGAAGTACAAGAGATAAAGGATTCTACGACGTTTGCAAATTAATTTCTACTACAGCTAATCACTAAACCCAAGAAGGAAGACAGCATTCTATACACATAAGCTGCACCTGTGGCACAATGGCAGCATAGGACATTATGCTGCTCACACAGGGCCAGTTTCCCCCACAAAGATCAACAGATTACAAAACTGTAGCATACTGGGCAACCTCTATGTAAAGCCTTTACAAGAAATCATTCATAGCTTTGGAACTGGATGTCATCAATATGCTGATGACACCCAGCTCTGTTTTTTTCTATACAAATACCTGGTAATATGGTAGATGTCTTAAACTGGTGCCTGCTATGGTTAAATGGCTGAAATTGAACAAACTGAAAGTGACTCCAGACAAGACAGAAGTGATACTGGTTGGAAAGGTGGAAACCTTGAAGGACAATGTGCTTCCCACTTTTGGGGGTGGGGGTCTGCTCGGTTAACAGCCTAGGGATTATATTGGCTCCAGCACTGCTATTGAAGAAAGAAGTTAATGCAACTGCAAATCAAATAACAACCCCCCCCCACTTACTTCAACTCAGTTTGTTGGCCACCAACTTGACAATGGTCAATCTGGCCACCTGGATCCACACCACAGTAACATCAAGACTAGACTATTGTAACACACTCTACATAGGCTTTCCCTTGAAGTCAACTCAGAGTCTAGTTGGTATAGAATGCCCCAGCTCAATTATCATTGGGAGCTAGGCAGAGCATGCACATTACTCCCATTCTGCAGTCATTCCATCAACTGCACATCAGCCATTTAAGCTGGGTACACTCTGGAGCAAGAGACGGGTTGGCAGGTTATGAACTTTAGGGACTTTTGTAAAAAGGTGACTGTCACCAAGGTAACTTAAAAAACCCAAAACGCAATTATAAATTTTTCACTGGCTTACCAAACTGAAATCAGAAAACTGACTAATAATAAATATTCAAACAATTTGATATTAAATGCTTACAATAACCTGTATCCAAATACCTATAAAGAAAATTCTTTTTTTTTTGTACATGGCTGATACATGGATGGACACAAGTTAAGGAAGTTGGGCTTTCTTGCAGTGGTAAGCAGACAAAGCATTCCAAACATTATTCCTCCTGAATGATAAAGCTGTATTTACAGCTAAGGCAAACAAGAACATTTTTTTACCACATTATACATTTATCATTCTCACCTTGTTCATGCGTTCATCATCTGTTTCAATGCCTACACTGTCAAGAATTTTCTTCAGATCTTTTGAACTTGGAGAATCATTGCCTCCAAGAACAGCAAGAAGGTAAGCTGCAATGTAACGCATTCTGGGGGGAAAAGGAGAATTATATTTACACATACACACAGTTAAGTTTAAATTTCACTATGATACCATGTAAAATAAGATCAACTGTATTATTTAACCTTCTCGGGGCATGTACAGGATTAGCTTCAGGATCTGGGATACATTTATACTTAAGAAATAGTCCAAAAACTTCCTGTCATGAGTGCTTCAATTGAATAAGCCCTATATTTTAAGCTCACAAAGCCTCTAGAGGAGACGAGAATCTAAGATCTTGTTGAGGTGTATAATAAATGGCATATACTCTTTGAAAAACCACCAGCTTCCAGATTTTGATTTTTTAATCAGATACCTCTAAATGATACCCAAATGACCCCTCAAAAAGGCTATATAAGTAGATAGATATACATATATGCACACACAGAGTCCACCAAACCCAATTAGTTTGGTGTAGTGGTTAAGTGCGTGGACTCTAATCTGGGAGAACAGGGGTTTGATTCCCCACTCCTCCACTTGCACCTGGCTGGATGACCTTGGGTAAGCCTTAGTTCTGATAAGAGCTGTCCTTGAAAAAGAGTAGTTTCTGTCAGAGCTCTCTCAGCCCCACCTACCTCCCAGGATGTCTGTTGTGGGGAGGGGAAGGGAGAGGAGTTTGGCTTCTCTTATGTTCTTAGGAACTCTAGGTCTGGGGCAAGGGATGCTCTGTCTTCTTGGTGCTTGGAGATGGAGGGTGACAGTGGGAGGGCTTCTAGTGTCCTGGCCCCACTGCTGGACCTCCTGATGGCCCCTGTGTGACAGAGTGTTGGACTGGAGGGGCCATTGGCCTGATCCAACATTGGCTTCTCTTATGGTCTTAGGAACTCTCGGTCTGGGGCAAGGGATGCTCTGTCTTCTTGGTGCTTGGCGGGGAGGGCAACAGTGGGAAGGCTCCTAGTGTCCTGGCCGCACTGCCGGTGGGCCTCCTGATGGCCCCTGGTGTTTCTGGCCACTGTGTGACACAGAGTGTTGGACTGGAGGGGCCACTGGTCTGATCCAACATTGGCTTCTCTTATGTTCTTATAAGAGGGAACTGGACAAGCATATGGAGCAGAGGCCGTTAGCCACAAGGTACAGATAGGGACTCATAGACTGGGGCCAGGGATGCAACTGTATTCTTGGTGCTTGGAGGTGGGGGATGTCAGTGGGAGGGCTCCTAGTGTCCTGGCCCCACTGCTGGTGGGCCTCCCTTCGACGAGTCTGGGGGGGGGACGATGGCCTCCTCGCCGTGCCCTCGCTGCAGCCGCCTCAGCGCCGAAAGGAAGAGGCGGAGTCCGCCGCGTGGATTCGGCCCCGGACGCTCCAGCAATCGGCGCGGGGATTGGGCGGAAAGGACAAGCCAATCAGAAGCCGGGTTGTTCAGAAGCGCTTCTTCCGCCCCGCCCTCGTTCTGTCGCTTGAGGTGAAGAAGGCCGAGCAGTGTTCCCCCTAAACTGAGTCTGCGTGAGCCGGATGACAGTTTTTTTTAAAGCCTCCGGCTCACGCATGTCTGTCTCGGATCAGGAAGGAGGGGGCTCCAGAGCAAACTCATTGATGCAGCGGCCGAATGGCTCGCTCCCAACTTTAATGCCCAGTAAGCAGTTCGAAAGCAAGAAATTGCAAGTAGATAAATAGGTACTACTTCGGTGGGAAGGTAACAGCGTTCCGTGCGCCTTGGTGTTTAGTCATGCCGGCCACATGACCACGGAAAAAGTCTTCGGACAGCGCT
>NW_015171029.1:0-5045 GCF_001447785.1 Gekko japonicus | reverse complement strand
GCCACATGACCGCGGGAACGCCTTCGGACAGCGCTGGCTCTTCGGCTTCGAAACAGAGATGAGCACCGCAACCCTAGAGTCGGACTCGGCTGGCTTTCGAGCAAGGGAAACCTTTACCCTATCTCTGTATAAGTACCCTTAGGTTCTGGCTCACTCTGTATGTGTGCATTTGTATACGGTTTTACAAACGAAACGAAATTATGTAGTTCATTATTTGTACTAATGATGCCAACTTCAGTTGAGATTATCATTTTAGTAACAGTAAACGAATAAGGGAGCTGTGGTGGCTCAAGTGGTTAAGAGCTGAACTGCAGGCTGTGGAAGGTCAGTAGATCAGCAGTTCGAGACCTGAGTGTGCCGCATGACGGAGTGAGCTCCTGTCTCTAGTTCCAGCTCCTGCCAACCTAGCAGTTCGAAAGCAAGACATTGCAAGTAGATAAATAGGTACCATTTCGGTGGGAAGGGAACAGCGTTCCGTGCGCCTTGGTGTTTAGTCATGCCGGCCACATGACCACGGAAACATCTTCGGACAGCGCTGGCTCTTCGGCTTGGAAACGGAGATGAGCACCGCAACCCTAGAGTCGGACTCGACTGGCTTTCGAGCAAGGGAACCTTTACCTTTAAGCAGGGGCGGATGAAAGCTCACCGGTGCCCTGAACACTGACCACACTGATCCCCAGTCCATTTTAGTTGTCGACCTGTCTGACCAGATATACAATGCAGGTTGTGGCGATACAAAAATTAATTCATAGGATATCACAATATACTGTACAAACGAAGCCGAGCTTGGGCTACATAAAGTTCTGCAAAAATGCAACACAACATCTATTGTAATATTTCACAAGTTAAATGTATCAACGTTCCAATATTCATGACCTGAAAGGCATTTTTCTACATTTCATTTTCACGAAATCACTGATAACATCCTTGAAATTAATACCTCTCAGAATGCAGCTCGCCAACAAAAAATAGAAGATAACCCCCAGGTGCACCATAATCAATTTGCACTGGTTTTATCGATTTTTTTTTTTTTTTACAAATCTTCATTCCTTTTTCTTTTCACCGTTTGCCCAACTTTGTGGTGCCCCCTTTGACCCTGGTGCCCTAAGTTATGCTGATGAGCTCCTGCACCTCTTTTTCTACTAAATGACCCCTGGGGACAGGATAAGGAAGGCATAGAATGATTTGATGATTCATTTTGCAACTGTATGTAAGAGGATATTATTTATGTTTCTATGTTTTGCAGGCTGTCTTGATTATATTGTTTTTACAGTATTTTTGTTTGGATTGTTTCAGTTATTTGACTTTGGTCCCAGTTTTCTGGGAGAAAGTTGAGCTTATAATGTTTAACTATTACAGCAGTATGAGCCTGTATTTTAATACGGAACAGAAGGAGGGGACCATATGGGGTCTCTATCACAGATGACCGTTTCCTGCTGCTAACTGCGTCAGACCGTAGCACGCAAATCATGGGGCTGGCGTTGCTTTGAAATATGGGATTTAGGAAAAGCTCTGTTACCAATAGCTAACACTATGAAATTTTAAACACACCATGAAAATCTGGGATATCATAAAACGGCTTGTCCTGAGACTTAACTGTTGATCTGTGGAAAACTAACTGCTTGACTTAGGCAGTATATTGCAAATGTAAGGTGGGGATAATTTTTCCACATTTTCCTCATATTAAGAGAGAAGCACACTGGGTATAACTGAGGAGTTTCCAGCAGGAGAGCTGTTTGGAAATCTTCAGGAGTCCGTAAATTCTTGGGGACTTGGCCAGGCTAATTCCACCACCCTTTTCTTTTGATGAAATATACTGGGTTCAACACGTGAGTAGTGATCAGCTCATGCTTCATTCAGTGATTTAGTGCAACTACAAGACAACTCCAGCAGGGCGAAGCCCTGTTTATAATCCCGTCAAAAGGCACACCCCAAACACACCTACTCCCAACAATAGGCTATTTACACACTAATTGCATCCCAATAGGCGGCTACCAGGATCCTGCTGGTCTATTTGTATTTTCCCTCAAAGCTCACCTTCTTTCTGGCAGCCCCGAGTTGCAAGGAAACTGCATCAGTGCACAACATTTGATTTAATTGGATCCTTATACCGTCAACATTCTGTTCTTCTGGGGAACTCTCAGTGAGTTTCAAGCAGCTTTTTGTTTGTTTAGATTTAGGCTGTGATCACACACACGAGATAATCCACTTTCAAATCACTTTCAATGCACTTTCCAACTGGATTTTTACTGTGTGAACTGGCAAAAGCCAATTCAAAAGTAGACTGAAAGTGGACTGAAAATGGATTATTTAGTGTGTGTGATTGCAGCCTTAGTTAACTTACAAAGGTGTTTTTTTTTTAACTTCCCTATACAAAGAAGTCAAAAGGTAACCAGAATAACAGACAAGTTTGGCCTTGGAAAGCAAAATGAAGCAGGGCAAAGGTTAACAGAGTTTTGTCAAGAGAACACACTGGTCATAGCGAACACCCTTTCCCAACAACCTAAGAGGCGACTCTACACATGGACATCACCAGATGGGCAAGAAAGACCTCGGACCTCGATGTCCTTGACAACCACGACGGGGACGGCAAAGGATGAGATGGTTAGACAGTGTCATAGATGCACCGCACATGAAGTTGAGCCAACTTCAGAGGATGGCGGAAGACAGGAGGGTCTGGAATGATGTGGTCCATGGGGTCGTGGAGAGTCGGACTCGACTGTGCGACTGAACAAATACAAAGAAACTCCACCTGGGCTGTTAGCTCAGTTTTGCTGCAGCTATGATGTTAGCAGGGACCAGCCACTTTACTAGAAGGAATAGTGTATTGCAAGGAAAACATAGTACTCAGGTATTTCTTGTCCATGCACACAGCAATGTTCTTGAACACCTAATTAATAGAACTCTGAGCTCCCATCTCAGGCCCCAGCTCCTGCCAACCTAGCAGTTCGAAAGCAAGACATTGCAAGTAGATAAATAGGTACCGCTTTGGTGGGAAGGTAATAGCGTTCCGTGCGCCTCAGTGTGTAGTCATGCTGACCACATGACCACGGAAACGTCTTCGGACAACGCTGGCTCTTCGGCTTGGAAACGGAGATGAGTACCGCATCCCTAGAGTCGGATTCGACTGGCTTTCAGGCAAGGGAAACCTTTACCTTTACCCTATCTCTGTATAAGTACCCTTAGGATCTGGCTCACTCTGTATGTGTGTATTTGTATATGTGTAGTGTATTCAAAGCTGCCTTGAATGCATGATATGTTGTGAAACTTCTAACTGAAGTGTAATGTAAAACTTGGTCCTGGGCTAGGATCCAAATCCATCCAATCGTGTTACTAGCCCAGGAAGCACCTAACCAATCACTTTCAAGCAAGCTCCCTGAGCGGGAACATCCGTGATTGGTCTTTATGTGAACAACCTTATTGGTTGGTATTTGTACAGTGGGTGTGGCTACATTAG
This sequence comes from Gekko japonicus, assembly GCF_001447785.1. Taxonomy (NCBI): domain Eukaryota; kingdom Metazoa; phylum Chordata; class Lepidosauria; order Squamata; family Gekkonidae; genus Gekko; species Gekko japonicus. The sequence continues at coordinate 1,588 of NW_015171029.1, read as the reverse complement.
CCGGGAATGTTTAAAAGCAGGACAGCTGCAATGCAAAGGCTGTTCTGGCTATCAGATGTTGATCCGTGTTGGAGCTGTGTTCGAGTTGAAGAATAAAGTTGTGTTCTTGCTGAATCACTCTCCGACTGCTTTGTTAAGCGAGCGACTTAACAATATGGTTTTGCAAACTAAACAAAATTATGTAGTTCATTATTTGTAGAAATGATGCCAACTTCAGTTGGGATTATTCCTTTTAGTAACAGTAAACGAATAAGATCTAAACCGGGTCTGTTGGGTGGCTTTTCCGGTTAAAGTTTGGATGTTGCCAATTAGTGACAGTAACTTGTGCTTCCGAAACGGGACAGGGTAAAAGCCGGAACGGGCATTAAACACACAATAGTACTGGGGGAAAAGTGGCATGCATTACAGGCCCTCCAGAACAATATTCTAGAAGTGGAAAAATGGACCTCTTACTCTTTTATTAAACCTTTCTAGGCCAAAATGCCTCCAGAACGGCCATTAAACACACAATAGTGCCGCGAAAAACAGTGGCATGCATTACAGGCACTCCAGAACAGTATTCTAGAAGTGGAAACACGGAACTCTCACTCTTTTATTAACCCTTTCTAGGCCAAAATGCCTCCGGAACACCCCGGAACGGGCATTAAACACAAAATAGTGCCACAAAAAACAGGAAAGGGTTAATAAATGTGTGAGAGTTCCCTGTTTCCACTTCTAGAATATTGTTCTGGAGTGCCTGTAATCAGTGTTCCCTCTAAGGTGAGTTTGTGTGAGCTAGCTCACAGTTTTTTAACCTCTGGCTCACAGATTTTTGTCTTAGCTCAGGAAGGATGGCTCCAGCGCAAACTGATTTATGCAGCAGCCGGATCTCTCGCTCACAGCTTTAATGCCAGGCGCTCACAAAGTAGAATTTTTGCTCACAGGATTCCACAGCTTAGAGGGAACATTGCCTGTAATGCATGCCACTGTTTTTTGCGGTACTATTGTGTGTTTAATGCCCGTTCCGGGCCATTCCGGCTTTTACCCTGTCCCTTCAAAACCCAGGAAACGACCGGCGTTCGTATTTAAACAGAACTGGATTTCCGACTGTTACAAGGAAGGATCAGGAAGTGCCCATTCGGCCGCGACTAGCAACCAAGTCCTTGACCGACACGGCACACGAATAACTTTATTAACTTCTCAAAAGAAGAAGCGCCGCGCCTTACGCCTGCGGAAGCCTCTGCGTTCCCGACGTCCGCATCAAACCCGCCGGCTTCCCACGGGTGCATACAGCAACCCTTCCCTTGCCAACTAGCAACGGTCTCTTTAAGAGGAAAAGAGCGCCTGGGACTGGGAGAAGTTGCCTCCTGCGGCGGCAATGTGCAGAGCGAACTTCGGCCGTTCTCGGTAGGACCCCTTGGCTGTAGCGCAGCGGCCGCGGAAGCGCCCTCACTGCTTTCGTGAGCTCCCCTTTCACTCTCCCGCAATCAATGGGCTTCATTTTAGAAGACGTGAGATCAGGCCCGAAATGTTTCCCCAAACCAGGTAAGGGGGATTTGCTCAGCCGACACGAGGGCGGGACAGTTTCTTTTACGTTTCTTTCCGGCGT
>NW_015171028.1:78499-79420 GCF_001447785.1 Gekko japonicus | reverse complement strand
CTGTGCGACTGAACAACAACAAACAAAAACGGAAGAAACAGGCGCTGCTCAAGCAGGGTTATAGTCTTATATTTGTGTGTGTTTATTAAAAAAAACACACAGGGAGAAGACAGCACCATTTGACAATCAAAACCTGATCCAAGTGTGCCGTGCATTCTGTTTAAAAGAGCCCGTCAGAAAGCGCTCCCTCTGAAACAATCCCACCTTGTTTTTAGAACATTTCTAACCAAACCTGATGAAAACCGGACCACTTGAAAAAGAACGACGACATTCTGAACGTGGGAGAAGAAAAGATGGTGAAGGAGAGAGAGACAAAATTGATCAGACATTCAGCTGGGGAGAAAGCAGTAAACACAAAGCAAGAGAGAGTACAAAACACAGTGAGTGGGGAGGACTGGGTGGGTGAGGGATGATGAGATGGGGGGCGGCGTTTGACCGAGAAAGTTCTGCCCCGAATAAAGAAATATTGGCAACTGTGTACTTCAAGATGGTAAATTTTTTAATAGTGAGAAATAATCTGCTCATCCTTGGGGGTGGTGAATGTTGTGATAGAGGTTTTCGGTCTATTGTGTAAGGGAGAGGTGTAAGGACTCTTTGACTGATTGGATCCAGACGGCTGCCCCCAAAAAGCAGAACATTTTGAAAATTTGAAATGCCCCAAGTATATATATCACTCTCCACGGTACCTAAAAAACTATTCTCAGATACATAGATTTCTTCACTTGTGGGATTCTAATATTATCAGTGGATCATCGGTATAAAGGAGGATTCCTTTTCTTCTGAAAGTGGAGTCCTTTGCATTTACCATAGTTAATATCTAGATCTTCAGAATGACAATTAATGGCAAATTTGTTCAATAGTCTCAGGAGTGGGATGTGAGAGACAGTTTTAACAATTAAAACCAACACTAAAATACACACA
>NW_015171028.1:68605-75426 GCF_001447785.1 Gekko japonicus | reverse complement strand
ATAGCTAGCAATCCACTTCTGGTGATGTTAGGGGGTGTGGCATATGCAAATAAGTTATGCTAATGCGTTATACTAATGAGCTCCTGCACCTCTTTTTCTACGAAATGACCCCTGATGTTGGCCAATATAGAGTTTAGATATTTAGAGCGTATATTAACATAAAAGTGACATCGCAACAAAACATGTAGGACCGTCTCAACACATCCAGATCCACAAGGTCAATATCGAGCCGCATATGCTGTCTTGTTGAATCTGCCATATAGAATGGCAAGACGGCATGGCATCGCATCTGGCTAAAGAGAAAGCTCTGAGTAGTTGTGGCGCCTGTAGGGGGGATAAATATGAAGCCATCCTTCCTACAGTGAGGGGAATCACAAAGCTCAGAGGAGAGCAGGTTTTGTTGGTGAGACTATGTCACTCCCGATGCTCAATACACAACTGTGACGGAATTGAAAATCTGGGACCAGCAGAATGTTGAGATAGATCCCTGCTGAGTCACGTGACCTAGAGGGGAGGGGGCCTTTTGGCTGGAGCACTCCCTGAGTGACAGAAAACTGACCTAACGGACAGTTGGGAGAGGCAGTTGGAGAGTTAGGCAGAGTTTAGTTCACACCACACAACTCAGGGAGAGCCAGTTTGGTGTAGTGGTTAAGTGTGCAGACTCTAATCTGGGAGAACAGGGTTTGATTCCCCACTCCTCCACTTGCGCCTGCTGATGTGACCTTGGGTCAGTCACAAGCTCTGGCAGAGCTGTCCTTGAAAAAGCAGTTTGTGTCAAGAGTTTTCTCAGCCCCACCCACCTCACAGGGTGTCTGTTGTGGGGAGGGGAAGGGAAAGGAGTTTGTAAGCCACTCTGAGACTCCGAGTGAAGGGCGGGGTATAAATCCAATCTCTTCTTCTTCTTCTTAGCAGGAGCAGTTGGCTAACCAAACTTTTGAGAGAACAGCCTGTTAACTGTTGATGTAAAGCACTGTGCTGAAGAGCACTCTGCCCTGATTCCTCTGATATACCGAGGAGGGTAAAAGAAGAAGACCTGAGTGGTCACAGACACCAGAGACACTGCTCCACAGGGACTTCTGAAGTGGCTGAGTCAAGGCTAGATAGAGTGTCTGGAGAGAGGAGTCTGGAAGGCTGGTTAGGCGACCAGTTAGACTCAAAGGGGCCAGACAAATAAAGCCAAAAGTTAACCACTAAAGGAGTGACTGGAGAGTGAGATCTGAGTTGTGTGGTGTGAACTAAGGAACATCTAGGTACCGGACCAAGAATGAAAAGCAGACAACCTAAGCCAAGGCAAAGTGATTTCTTTATTCAACAAAGTATCAGAACATCCTGTGTAAATATATCCCATCCCCCTGTTGAGTTTTCTGTGCAACAATAAAGTAACTGTGCCTGTTGAATGTTACAAGTATGGGTGCCTGACTTTCTGGGGAGCCATATACTGTGCAGTAGTCCTCAAAGAAGACAGCCTGAAATAAACCAACCCCGAAGAGAATAGTATACACTGGGGGTGTAGAGGACTGGTCAGGAAAAATAAAGTCAACTCTGACCAGGTCCGGACACGCAGACCCTCACAGAACTGACTGTATAAAGGGGGTTCGTGTCATAACAACATTCTCTGTTTGATCAACTGGAATGCACCCGCTGATGGGAGCGTAGTCGGTGAATCCAAAAATATATCCATGGCCTTAATTTTTTTCTCAATATACGTTAGCAAGTTTGACATGTTAGAGCATTTGGTATATGAGGCTCCCTGGGTCAGAATTATAATGTAGACGTAGCCAATATTTAAACCATAAGCCATGCTCTGGTTTGGACTAGATTCAGACCTGTTTCTAAGCAAAAACTGCATACGGGACACATTTTGGCAAGCCCAAAACTTTACATAGGCATTTGGACTGGACACAATCGGTGGCACTGTCAAGAGCTTTGATCCATATCAGGATGCAATAGAACCGTTGTGAGATCACTTTGGCATTAAAGATTTTTAAAGCAGCTGGTACAAACTGGTTACCTCTACTGTAGAAAAATTGTGTTATAGCTGAAGCACTGATATTAGCAGCATTCATTGCATGTTTGCATTGGATAAACCAAGACACATTGTATTGGAAATAGAGGCCAAGGTATCTGAAGTGCTCAACCTATTCCATTTCTTTCCCACCAATTATCCATTTAAATGGTTTCCAAGTTTTAGAAAGGCTAGGATTTTTGATTTCAGCTGTAACTTGTTCATTCTTAAAAATTTTGAACCAGGGAGCAGACTGTGATTTCAAGATTAACTGTTTATCTAGCAGAGCATCACACTTAAATACCCGGTCTCTAAGATCGGAACTGTTTCTTGAAGGACTGAGGAGGTCATCAGGAATCTCGATGATAAGTTATTAAGAAAACAAGAACGCTCCAAGTCTTTTGATAACATTGATTTAAATGCCAGTTGACTGAATGAGTCAGAACTGGCAGCTCTGTTCCCCCCCCCCAAGATGTTAGTACACCCTCGCCCTTAAGGAAGGAAGGCCAGTTTTTGCTCTCATCAGGGTGACTGGCGTTCCCTTAGGAAGAGCCAGGATACGCCTTAAAAATGATTTTGAATTGTTTCAATACCAGTGAGAAGAAGAGAAGAAGAGATTGGATTTATACCCCGCCTTTCACTACCCAAAGGAGTCTCAGAGTGGCTTACAAACTCCTTTCCCTTCCCCTCCCCACACCAGACACCCTGTGAGGTTGGTGGTGCTGAGAGAGCTCTGACAGAAACTGCTCTTTTTCAAGAACAGCTCTTATCAGAACTATGGCTTGCCCAAGGTCATTCAGCAGCTGCAAGTGGAGGAGTGGGGAAACAAACCCAGTTCTCCCAGATTAGAGTCCGCGCACTTAACCACTACATCAAACTGTGAGAATATCCTCACTCCATCCCCAAACCTCAGCACCATACAGAAGGTGGGGGATGACCTTACTTTTGAATAATTTTAAAACGGGATCAATAAGAAAGCCACCCTTAGTGGCATGGCATGTAGCCCAGTAAACCTCAAAATAGACCCCACGGTCCTTGTTGCAGATGTTCTGACTGTGGCAATATGAACATTCTAGTTCAAATTCTCTCTAAATGTGGTTCCTAAATACTTAAAGGAACTACACCGATTTCTTGAGTTGCCAAACTTGGCTCTTTACACATACCCCTATTTCTGTATGCGAATGATACAGTATTATTGTCCCATTCCAGAGTTGGCTTAAAACGCTTACTGACCCGTTGCCTTGAGTTCTTTACAACTAACAAGTTACAGCTGAAATCAAAAATCCTAGCCTTCTCTAAAATGGGTTGGCTGTCCTTTACTTCCTTAAAATGCTTTGTACTGTAGCGAGACAACCTACATTATTAGTCAGTTATTATAGACATGCATAATCCTCAAATCATGTGGCTTGCTTTAGATTTCTCCAGTGTGTGAAAGAAACGGTGCCTCTTAAGTCCATGGATATAAAACTGAAAGTTCATAGTAACCAGGAACAGCCCCCCCCCTTCAAGTCAGAGCCTTGTGAATTGCTATTGGGGGGATCTTGTGGGCTCTGAAGTCATGTGACACATGTACTTGGGCCCTAATTCCGTCTACAGTATTTTTCTTTTATGCACTATTTATTCCCTCTCTTCCTAAGTGACTAAAACGAAAAAACGTTTACAGGCTGTAAAGGGCCATGGTTTGCTGCTCTGCCTTTGCGAGCACGCATAACAGTGGTTCCACGTGCTCAATTATACAGACTGGATTTTTACATGCCAAACACTGCAGTTTAAGTCTTCGAAGAAACCATGCACAGCACATATATCCCCCCCTTTTCTGTTTCCCCCCAAGGAAATAAGGCAACCTCTCTTGCAGCTTCCTCACGAGACCGTCGCCAGACTCGCTCGAGTCATCTAAGCTCCCACTTCATCCCTCTAAGCTCCCTGGCCTACCATGGGGCTAGTTTGGAGCAGGAGTGAAGAGGATGTGGGGGTGGGGGTGCGCATTGATGGCTTCAGAGGGACAGGCATTCCAGTCCTCTATCAGCATATCTAATGAGTTGCCGGGAGGCATTGGATCCTTCAGAGCATTGTGGAACCCAGGTGGGTCCGTGGCGCTCCATCAGTCGCAATCAGATCTATGTCCATCCCCCTGACAAAGACCAAGTCCGGTGTGTTGACTGCTTGATGTGTGGGACCTGAAACAATCTGGGAGAGTTCCAGTGCTGCCGTGGAAACCACCGGGCCCAATGCCTGCAAGGAGCCGGCAACATCCGCATGGATGGTGAAATCCCCCAGAACGATCAGTCTTGGGAATGCCAAGGCCCGATGCTACCGCCTCCTAGAGGAGGCTCAGGAGGCTGTCTGGCAGTGCACTAGGCGGTCGGTATAGCAGCCCGGTCTAGGATCTCGAAGTGGAGGAGGAGCTTCTCCAAGCTGGTGCAGCAGGGGACCACCCCGTAGGAGCGGGTGTAGAGGGTCTGCTTCAGCTCCAGCACCCGGCTCAGGGTGGCCTTGCACTCACTGCTCAGGTGGGAGGCGTCAAAGCCCAGGTTGACGTCGATGGTCAGCGAGCGGAGGCGTGGCAAAGCTGAGAGCATGTTGGAGAGGCAGAGGGAGGTCAGGGGGCAGCCGGACAGTCCATTCTGGCTCCCTCCCCCCACCCTCACAAACCACAACCCAAAATACAACAACCCCAATTCACTAACAATTAAAATGCCTCAGTAAAACCTAGGATTTCCTAATCAAGCACCCCCCCACACACCCTTCTTCCCTAATAATAATGTTAACCCCATATAATGTACCCTACATGTAGTAGGCCAGTTGGAAAGAGAAAAACTATGTATCTGTCAAAAATTGGGAGGCAGACAATTGTGAAGCCACCTGGGTGGATATTTTACAGCCCAGAGTGATTGAAAAACCCTCCTCGGCGGTAGACTCCTGGCCTGTCAGGGTCTGGGCATGGTACAGCAGCTTACTCCTCGAGGAAACCACCCCGGGAGAGGTTCCTGGTTTTTTCATTAGAGCAAGAGGTCTGCCGACCGCTGGATCAATGATGGTGTTTTAGCCGAAGAAACTATCCCTCCGGCATTTAAACCTGCCTGGGCTCCCTGCCTGCCCTTCCCCAGCTCTCTCATGGCCGTGGAGCGGCCGGAGAAGGCCAGGCAGAGACAGGGCAGGCAGCTTAGGGGAAAGAGAGGCATTGGAACGTGCCTGCCTGGTGTTTCCCTCCCTTCCCCAAGTGTCTCTGCTGCAGTGGAAAAGCTCCGGGAGGGAAGGAGGGGTGTTCCCCTGCCTTCCCTTGGCTTCCCCAGCCAAACCACAGAGACAGGCCGGCTGGGAAGCCAAGGGAGCCCACGGGAACACGCCTGGGCTCCGGGGGCAGTAAGAGAAGGGGAGGCGGAGAGAGGAGGCTTCCCCTGGTCAGTTTCGCTCCCACCGCCTGCCAGCTCTGATGCTGAAATGGCTGAAACCTAGAAACTGATGAAGGAAGCCCCAGGGGGAGGGAAGCTGGCATTGGGCTACCTGAGAGCCAAACCACCCCCCCAAAAATAAATACCGATAAGGCACACCCCTAGTTATTCCCTTTGTCTTCTCGATACTCACCTTGTCACGTTCTGGGGCATAGGTGGATCAAACCCAGAACGACCCCTCAGTGATGTTTAGCGTCTTGCTTTCGCGTTGGGAAAGATGTCCCACATCTCCGTGGATGGCCTGCGAATGCCTTCAAGGGGAACACCCTGGCGTGGTTGGAGTGAGCCTCGGTGCCCCCTAAAGCCTGAGGGGGCTCTGGAGACCAGGGGGTGTTGTCTCCACAGGGGGGAAGACGGTTGGTCTCAGTTGAGCCAGTTCCCGTGGGCTAGGCAGGAAGGTGCGTTGCCAGGGTCTCCTCGATGGCTGACTGTCCAGTTTGTCGGAAGGCCTCGATGGTGTGTTCTCCGGTTTGGTCTCTGGTTTTTTCTCCAGTTTGTCAGAAGGCCCAGACTTAGCCCCTGACCGGAGAATAGATGGCAGCTTCTCCCCCCGCTGTGTTCCGCTGTCTGGTGGCTGAGTTGTTCTTTCTTTAGGCTCGGAGAGACTCAATCGCCACGTTGATCTATACCACACTCCACATTGTGACAGCCTCCTCCGATCTTCGGGTTTTCTTGAGTCTCCAACAGGCTGCTGTGGTCCTGATGTTTCAGGTTTTTTCTTGTCTTCATCTAGAAATTATTTTTTCAAGAAGAAATGAATGGGGCATTCAGGTTAGGAACCTTCCGACGACCAGAAGCAGCACTCAGCTCACAGACAAACCTCCAGCTGCCTTAACCCTCTGCCTTTTCGAGTGCTGACACCCTCGCTCTCAGCAGTCCCTACGAGGGCCTTGTCAACGTCCCTTCATATCGTTAAGCCCCTCCTGAGGAGCACAGCGGGACGACCTCAGGCCGAGTTAAAAACGGCTGGCTTAAGGCCTCTCCCTGAGTTTGTGGCTGTGGCCACATCTGGCCCCAAAGGTCCTGCTCAGGGCTCAGGTCACAGCCGCTGTGCTACACCATCTCCTCGATGGGTTGCTCATGCCGTTCATGGAAAAAGCTATCTGAAGGACCCACCGGTGTTTTCTTGGGGACAGTCTGTGTTCTCCCTCCCCTCCCTCCTGTTCTCCTGGGTGAGCTGCTTGCCCCTTTCCTAGTGCCTAGCATGGTGGCCCTTGAGAGGGGATCTCTATGGACAGAGCTTCTGGGTCTGATGTTGCTACCGACCTGGAGAGCTTGCTGTTAATATCCATTTGCCCTAAGCACGTCAAGCTAAGCCTGTTTGTTCTTTCGGCCCCCAACTGGAAATCCCTCCTTTCTTAGCA
>NW_015171028.1:48346-67751 GCF_001447785.1 Gekko japonicus | reverse complement strand
TCCTCCCCACAACAGACACCCTGTGAGGTAGGTGGGGCTGAGAGAGCTCTTGACAGAAACTGCTCTTTTTCGAGAACAGCTCTTATCAGAGCTTGCCCAAGGTCATCCGGCAGGTGCAAGTGGAGGAGTGGGGAATCAAACCCGGTTCTCCCAGATTAGAGTCCACACACTTAACCACTACACCAAACTGGCTCCTGTGGAGCAGCGGGACGACCTCAGGCCGAGTTAAAAACGGCTGGCTTAAGGCCTCTCCCTGAGTTTGTGGCTGTGGCCACATCTGGCCCCAAAGGTCCTGCTCAGGGCTCAGGTCGCAGCCACTGTGCTACACCATCTCCTTGATGGGTTGCTCATGCCGTTCATGGAAAGAGCTATCTGAAGGACCCACCGGTGTTTTCTTGGGGACCGTCTGTGTTCTCCCCTCTCCCCCTCCTGTTCTCCTGGGTGAGCTGCTTGCCCCTTTCCTAGTGCCTAACATGGTGGGCCCTTGAGAGGTGATCTCTATGGACAGAGCTTCTGGGTCTGATGTTGCTACCGACCTGGAGAGCTTGCTGTTAATATCCATTTGCCCTAAGCATGTCAAGCTAAGCCTGTTTGTTCTTTCGGCCCCCAACTGGAAATCCCTCCTTTCTTAGCAATCATCCCTCTGGCGTCATGTGCCCATTTGGCCGAACACTTGTGCCATGGCAGGTGCTCTCCACTGGTTCCCTCCCGAACACTTACTGCAAAGGGCTGCAGCCACGTGGGTTTCTCTGGTGGCTTACCGAGGTGCAAGTTTGTATACTGGTCTTTCGACCACCATGGAGGCAGGCAATATTGTATGCTGTATCTTGGTGCCGGTTTTCCCTGGACACTGAAACTCGATGTGGCCTCCGTATGGTTCTTTGGAGCCCAATTAGCTGTTCCAGACTGTGGACATTTACTGGGCTTGTCTAGAATTAAAAACAACAACGACGAAATGGATAGAGCTTTCAGGTTATGAACTTTCATAACATAAGCAACAGTCAGCTGACAGATAACCCCAAAGCTGCCTTAACCCTCTGCATTTCGGAGTGCTGACACACCTGATCTCAGCCTGTGAGTGAGTGTTTGGATCTGACTCCATCTGGAGCCCAAAGGTCCTGTTTAGGGCTCAGGTTATAGCCACACTCACGCTATGGCAGGCGCTCTCCCTCAGTTCGCTCCCCAATCCTGACTCCCAAGGACAGCAGGGTTCCTCTCTGAGAATCAGTGTCCCAACCACACCCATTCCTTCTCCAACGAAAGGAAAACAAAACCTTGATGTATAAAGATGAGGCAGGACCGTCTTTGCCATATGTTTTCCTTGAGCCTGTTTAGAGGTATATTGCGGAATACTATTGTTGATCCAAAGAGATAGGGGAGACCACAACTCTCTCTCTCTCTCTCTCTCTCTCTCTCTCTCTCTCTCTCTCTGTGTGTGTGTGTGTGTGTGTCTAGGCGAGCGCGTGTTGTGTGTGTGTCTAGATGACAGCACCAGGCCAGAAGGCGTCAATGGTGTCGGTTTTTCCTTCTGAAGCAGTTGCACCTCGTGCAAGCTGAAGGTTAAATCCACAAGGCGCCCGATGTTTATAGAGCCTCTTAAGAGGGGGGTGCTGAAGGAGAAGGTAGATGGCATTTCGAGGCCTGATTTATTTAACATGTTGTGCTAATACAAAAGACCCCAAAAAAGACAAACCATCCTAGGTAAGGGGGCCACTCCATCAGCTCCTCCTGAGGAGAGGAGACTATTGTATGCGATCTACTGGTTTCATCAGGGTGGGAAATGCTATTAGCGTTGAAGCGTCTAGTAACCACTTGTACCGGGTTGGCTAGTGCTGACTATACACAGTGGATTTATTTACACAGATATTTACACAGTCTCTTAGCACTTTCAGACTCCAAATCTTATTGCCATCTGACAGAGTGCTCCGCATACAAGGCATTCACCAGAGTGAATGAATACTCAAGTACTATACACAATATATACATACACAGCACCAATCAGAGCCTAGTGCTGAATCATGGTGACATCATTGTGGCTGATGCAACTTAGATGCAACCTGTACCTGGTGACATATCATGTGACTCTCTCTACTGTCATGCCAGATCAGGATGATCTACACTATTTAAACTTACCAGGCTGTCATCTTGTCCCCATACAGAACAGTATGCCGACACGCCTCCCAAGATGACGCCTATGATACATATAACAGTTTCTTCAGCATTTTAAATCTACTTACATTTACACATTTTGTAAACAGATCAGCTACGTTTTCATCAGAATTACAGTACTGTATATCAATAAATCTGTTACAGACAGCTACTTTTACATTCTGATACCTAATTACAATGTGCTTGCTCCTGGTTTTTAATCCTTGGCTATGAGCCAGTTGGTTTGCTGCAGAACTATCACAATAGACTTTAATAGGCAATTCACACAACACATCATAATCCTTTAATAATTGATGGGACCACTCAAGCTGTATGATTGTGTCACTTACAGCGGAATATTCTGACTCACACGAGCTTGTCGCTATGTGCGTCTGCTTGATGGATTTCCACCCCACCAATGCACCAAAGACAAAGATTGTGTAACCCGATGTGGATTTCGAATCTGGTCTGTTGCCCCAGCTGGCATCACTGAACGCATACAGACCATCATCTCTGTTGTTTACCTTTAACACAAGCTTTTCATTTGCAGTGCCCTTTAAATACGTCAACACACACTTTGCTGCCATCCAATCTTTCTGATATGGGCAGTTACAGTGCTGACAGAGCCAATGTACTGCAATAGAAATGTCAGGCCTGGTAGAACAAGATAGATACAGTAATGAACCTACCAGAGACTGATATACCTCTTTGTGTGGGAATGGATTCTCATTCAGCTCTTTGCAATAACTTGTGGTCATGGGTGTGTATCACCGACATTTGCATCACCCATCCCAAACCTCTGGACCAAGTCCAATATTTTTTTCTCCTGACAAAGAGCAAAATTACCTTGTTCATCCTTTGTTATTTGTACTCCCAAATAATTTTGGATCTCTCCTAGATTTTTCATTTTAAACACTGGTTGCATTGTGTTTATGAACCAAGACAGTTGTTGTTGATCACTGTAAACATAACAAATATCATCTACAAAGATAAGAACATAACAAACACCGTTTTGAACCTTGATGCTGTACAAGCAAGGATCAGAAACACTCTGTTTGAACCCTTGGTTTGTCAATGCTTTACTGAGACAATTCCCCCACTCATGCCCACTTTGTTTCAAACCATACAAAGCCTTATGCAACTTGAGAACAGAGTTACCCTTCCCAGTGTTAAACCCTGGAATCTGTTGCATGTATAATTCCTCCTTTAGAGTAGCATTTAAATAGGCAGTCTCAATGTCAAAATTATGTACTTTCATCTTTCTTACTGATGCCATGGCTAGTGCCACTCTAATGGTTTCATTTCTTACAGTGGCTGAAAACGTGGCATCGTAATCTAATCCTTCGATCTGATTATAACCTCTCGCGACGAGGCGAGCTTTGTGTTGAATCTCCCCGTTTGGCTTTTGCTTCAGTTTGTATAGCCACCGACAACCTATTGCTTTCTTTTTGTCTGGCAACACAGCTGTTGTAAACACATTGTGCTCTTTTAGAGATTTGTACTCCGCCTCCACGGCTGTTACCCACACATCTCTCTGTTCCTTTTCCAGAGATAACACTTCTGCATAACTATTTGGCACCTTAGTGTACACATGGTTGATGCCATACCTCTGCGGTGGTACCCCTTTTGTTGACCTGCTAGACACCCGGGGAATGACAGGCGAACTTTGTGCAGAACTAGAGGCTTGATCATCAGGAACTACACCCTCCTGCTTGATCTCCTGCCCTCCTGCTGCATCATCAGATACAGGAAGCACTATTTGTTTGGGGGTTTCATTAGCATGAACACGTGATCAGTTGGTCTGTTCACAGAACCTGGCAGACCTGCTGAACTCCAACATATTTTGTGCATTCACGAATCTGTAGGCTTTCATCCCTGTTTGATAGCCTATGAATGTTAACTTCTGTGTCCTGGGGCCACCCTTTCTCCTCTGCTTGAGAGGAATATTTACCCACGCTTTGGATCCAAAGATCCTCAAGTGTTGTAATGATGGGTTTTTACCATACAGTGCCTTGTAGGGTATGTCATCAATTGACCTGCTCCACACCCTATTTACATTGTATGTGGCACACCTTAGGCACTCAGCCCAGAACGATTTTGGCAACCCTGAATCTATTAACATGGAATGCATAACTGTTTGAACAATTCCTGCCCAGCAATGCTATTTTCCTGGGGACACGCAGTGTTCGCGATTCTGTGTTCTATACCCTGAGTTTGGAACCATTTTTTCAACTCTGAGGATACAAACTCTCCCCCAAAGTCTGTTTGGAACTTCAGAAGCTCAAAGCCTAATTGCTTTTGTGCACTCTTAGCCCATAATTTTATGGTTTCACAGACCTCAGATTTCTTTTGTATAGGATAAGACCAGCAGTACCTGGAGTAATCATCCACCATCAAAAGAGCGTATTTGCGCCCAGATATGCTGCTAGGATAAGGCCCAATGACATCTGCATGTACTAGTGCCAGAGGTCTATTGGTGCACCTATCACTAGCCTTTGAAACTGGGTGAGTCTGTGATTTACTCTGCATGCACACATCACAGTCAAGATACCTTTGAATTTTTTTCAACTTGTCTGTACCCAGACATGTAAATGTTTTTGCCAGGGTGCTGAAAGACATATGCCCTAACCTTCTTTGGTACATATGTATACATTCACCATGCAAGGGCTGATTGCTTACCACTGATTGAACTTGCCCAGGCTTGTTCTCTAGAACATACACCCCATTTTGGACCATTCTTGAGGCAAGAACCTTGTCAGCTTTTAGTATTACACACTTATCCCTCTCAAATCTCACTGAGAACCCAGCATTTGTTACTTCGCTGACACTTAGCAAATTATGCTCTAGGCTAGGTACACAAATCACATTTTCAAATGCATGATTTAAACTAGGAAAATAAACCTTCCCCTGTACATCAGCTACTGCAGGGGCCCCATCTGCAAGACTCGCATGATCAGGGTCAGCTGGCTGAGGGTCAGTCAGCAAACCCTTGTCTCTGACAAATGTTTTGGAGGCGCCAGAATCGAGGACCCATTGATTCTGCTCCAAAGACTCTTTTGCAGTGACTAATGTTGCTTGAGGCTTGGCCACATGCTGAGGCTTGCGTGCTCCTCCCTCCTTGAGAACGTTGGTGGCCTGTTCTTTCTTCCGAGGACAAAACCTTTTTATATGCGCAGAGGACCCACAGCAATAACAACGACGAGTCTTTAAGACATGTAGAGGCTGGCTGGACATCTGCTCTTCCCCTCCACGCTGTGCATCGGCCGGACACCTGGATTTGTTGGCTCAACTCCCGGAGCAGTTGGCGCTGTTCCCGGACCTGTTGGCCTCACGCCCAGGATGGCCGGCTGCCAATTCCTGGCAATGTAATTGTTTGGCTTGTTCTTGCAACACACAGCCACAACCATAATCCAGCGAAAGATCTGCTAATTTTAAGTTTTCCAATGCCGACATGAGGGGATTGTATTTTTCAGACAAAGAACATAGGATTAATATCACCTTGTCTTCTGCTGCCACCTCTTTTCCTCTCTAGGCCAATTGGTTAAAGCAGTCTGTGAGAGTATTTAGGTGTTCTCTCACATCTTGGTCATCTGACATTACAGTCCTGTACATCTTTCTCATCAGAGCCATAATTGAGCCCGATGTTGTCTGAAGATATACTGCAGCCAGACTTTCCCACGCTGCCTTGGCTGATGCTTTGCCCAACACATAGGCTAATTGGTCATCCGACACACTCAGCACTATCAGTGCTAATGCCTTTTCTATTTTAGTGTCGTCTTCAGTTGTAGGAGCAGCTGGGGGGGGGGGCTGAAACGTAAGTTCGAAGCCCTTCCTTTATGAGGAAATGTTTCATGTGCAGTGACCACACTGAGTAATTAGTGTAGTTTAATTTTTCCACAAGCAAGGCCGCCGGAGCCAAAGCCATGTTGGTACTCACTGGATTCACTCCTCCTTATCTGCTGCTGGGCGACGTCCTCAAACTCCTCCGCCTCCTCCGAGCCGGACTGGGTTGAGCTGTCATCCGTAGACTGTGTCTGGTCCTGGAAGACGTCCTCTTCCTCCTGTGCAGACGTGCACTCTGGAGCTCACCACCTTCACGCAGGCAAAGCCTCCACAGCTTAGTGCAGTCTATTCCACATTCAGTCAGCGGCTTAGCGCAACTCTGGGCCCATAACCCTGTTAGTGTTGAAGCGTCTAGTAACCACTCGTTTTTCATCCAGGTCAGTGGCGTGGCAATGGGCAGTGCTGCAGCACCATCCATTGCTAACCTTTTTATGGATTCCTTTGAAAAGACATACATATTTAATCAGATGGTCAATCCTTTCTATGAGAATATGAAATTATATGTGTGTTACATTGATGATGTCTTTGTCCTATATCTAAATGATGTTGGTAATATTAATGATTTTGTGTCATGGATTAATAGTCTACATCCATCCTTGAACTTTACAGCTAATTACAATGTACAGGAAATACAATTTCTAGATACTTCAGTTTACAAAGATACTAGTTTGGCAAACAGATGAAGTAATCTTACCTGGATTTAGGATGAAACTAAAACATTACAGTTCGTGTAATACAAGTTGGGTTGTGTATCTATTAAAATGTGTGTGTGAAAAAATTTATATTGGGTCTACTTCTAGACCTATCAGAACAAAAATTACAGAGCATAAATCCAAACTGAAGGCTCAGAACCTGGATACCCCATTAGCAATTCACTTTAAACAGTTTAATCATTGTTATGATAGCTTTCAATATGTTGTATTAGAAATTGTACAGAGAACTCCTGGAGAAAGGAGCGAGAGATGTTTTGGATTCACCGGTTGAACAGTGTATTTCCTAATGGACTGAATGCAGAAATTGACCTTTCATGTTTTTTGTAAACCATATGATGTTTTTTGTAAACTATATTATGTTTGTGTAAACTACATGAGGTTTCCTTTAACGTGTACTGCCTCCCACTACCCACCACCTGTTAGCAATTTGCAAGGTCCCTTTAATTACCCTCTGGTAACATGAACCAGAGAGAGATACCTAGGATCCACAGAGACGCCTAGGATCCAGAAAAAAACACTGTGTGTTAATTGAGATCAGCGTCCTATCTGAATCGTGATGTGAGTTATTACTAGGCTGATTAGTTGTAATTTGAAATATTTTGAAATATCTTATATGTGTTCATAACAAAGATAAAATTATTATGTTGCAGATGCTAAAGACTTGTTGTCTAGCTTTTATGAAAATGAGAGCTTTGGCACCTCTATGTAAGTAAGCAATAAGATTTTTGTATTGTCTCTTGTTTCTTGTGATTGGTGTTATACATATTCTAAAAATTGCATTTTTGTGTACTACAGAAAATTTCCTGAAGAAGATTAATTTTTTGAAACGTTGGTAAATAATCCGGAGACGACGTTGTACCTTGGTGTATATTCTATTAAGTTGTGTATCATATTGTAATGCTTCAGAGCACAATACATGTACAGCAATTCTTATAAATCGTATGACTGTTGATTGCGGGTCAGACTAACACGACTGTTGACCTTATATTAGTAACCACTCGTACCAGGTTGGCTAGTGCTGACTATACACAGTGGATTTATTTACACAGATATTTACACAGTCTCTTAGCACTTTCAGATCTTCATGCAATCCGACAGAGTGCTCCGCATACAAGGCATTCACCAGAGTGAATGAATACTCAAGTACTGTACACAATATATACATACACAGCACCAATCAGAGCCTAGTGCTGAATCATGGTGACATCATTGTGGCTGATGCAACTTAGATGCAACCTGTACCTGGTGACATATCATGTGACTCTCTCTACTGTCATGCCAGATCAGGATGATCTACACTATTTAACCTTACCAGGCTGTCATCTTGTCCCCATACAGAACAGTATGCCGACAAATGGCTTTACCTTTAGACTGTGGCCGTGGTGAGGATCTGGTGGGAGACGACAGCAATTCCTGGAGACCCTCACCCACACCTGCCCCTGACTCTATATTGATCTAATGGCAAGTCTAGTCTCAACATGTAATCACTTTAATGGACTCAGGAGCTGAAGTCACCCTCATTCATGGGAATCCAGACAAGCACAGGGGCACACACAGGAGGGCAGAGAGCAAGGTGCAGGTGCGTTTAGCTCTGGGAAGATCGGAACCTTTCTGGGAGACTGTGTTGGTTTCTCAGGTTCCAGGATACGTTATTGGCATTGGTTTATTTAAGGGGAAAGAATTCTAAAGTCCTACAGGTCGGTTTGCATTTGGAGTTCGCTCTGTCACAGTGGGGAAAGGCCAAACAGACTCCTTTGCAAATCCCCCCCCAAGATAAGCCAGGAGGACACAGATTCATTGGCAATATACCAAGGTTGGGCTCCCTGGTTTCCCAAGTGGAAGAGGGAAGGCTTTACCATTCACAATCGTCCATTATCAGGACAGGACTTATGGCAATGTGTCAATAGCCCTTTGCCGGGCATGTCAGTGGAAGAACACACTTTTGGCGCTCCTGCCGCCTTATACAACCAGGCCCGTGTGCAGGCTGCTGGGTCCACTCAGGAACAAGGGGGTGAAATGTTAATTCTTGCTCGATGGGTTCATGAGAAATCTGGGCATCTGGGTGCCAAAGCCAGTCAAGAATGGGCATTGCAGCGAGGCGTTCCTTGTCCTGCCCCTTCTTTCAACTGCTGCCAAACTCCTCCACCTGTGAACATCCACTCAAGATGGCACCCTGCTGACTAGGTTGGGGAACGGTGAACTTCCCGTTCTGGGGACAGGACTTATGGCAACACATCGATAGCCCTTCGCCACACATATCAGTAGGTGTAGAACTGGTAGATGGAAACACTTTTGGCACTCCTGAAGCCAAAAAGTGAAACCTCACTTCAGCCCAGCCAAGCATCTTTTGGACCAGGCCGGTGCTGAGCGGCCTCCAGAAGATACACCTGAATTGACCGGCCGCTGATATTTTCAGGGCAGAAATGGGCGTGGGTATCCTTTTGTTATTCTCTGTTTTACGTTTGTGATTCATATAAGATAAAGTTGCTTCCCCTTCCAACACTAGTTTGGTCATTGCTTCTTGAAATCCTTAAAAGAACCATTTGCCAGAAATGGGCAACACAGCCTAGCCTCCTCTCTCACCCTTCTCCCCTCCCTCCCCCTTCTTCGCTCCCCCCCCCCCCCCCGGTCTGTTGTTTCTAAACGTTGTCATAATTCACATTTTAAAGGATTAGCTAAGTTACTGTAGGCAAACAACCTGACTAAGTCCCACTGGAATCCGTCGAGTGAGTCTTAGCCTTCCCTCAGCTAAGAGCCATTGACTTTACTGAGACTTAGTTGTGACGTGATGTGTTTTGCTTGTGTCTCTCCAGTTGCATTCCTAACATTCTATTTCTCTTCTCTCAGCCATCATTTCTCCATGAATTTGTTTCTCCTTCTTTCACCTGCTGCCAAATTCCCCCACCTATGAACATCCACTCAAGATGGCACCCTGCTGACTAGGCTGGGAAATGGAGAAATGGGAGAGTCCTTTGGAACAGGCTCTTAGTGGTCAGGGACCTACATATCTTCGGGACCACCTCTCCTAATGTGCCCCTGGAAGAGCATTACACTCAGGAAATAAGAATTTCCTGGTGGTCCCCAGCCTGAGAGAAGCCTGGCTGTCCTCGGCCAGGACCAGCACTTTCTCGGCCCTGCTCCCCCCCCCCACCTGGTGGAACGCTCTGCCGGAAGACGTCTGTGCCCTGCGGGAGTTGCTACCGTTCCGCAGGACAAGCAAGGCAGAGAGGTTCCACCAGGCCTTCACTTGAGGACAGCGACAGGGTGTCCTGGGCACTCTTAGATCATTCCCCATCCCTCATAACCCCTCCCCCAGGGAGGCAGGGGAGCTGGAATGCCTTCCGCCATCTCATATGCTGTATGCCCACTGTTCTTATTTATTGGTAACTAGAAATAATGCCCGTTGCGGAAATAAATACAATGGGATCTAGAAAGAGGCTCTGGGAGAGTGCTCTGGCTTTGGGCAAACAGTGTCAGTTTCCTGTGGCGACCTCAGCAGGGTTTAATGACAGAGTCCACTGTTTTCTCCAGAGGGACTGATCTCTGCTACCTGAAGAGCATTTGTATGTTTGAGTTATCTGTAGCCCTCACCTGGAGAGTGGTAACCATTGTTACCCATTCTCCTCTCCCCTATGAGGTATGTTATGCAACTGAAAATCCCAACTGCCTTGCGGGGGGGGGGAGTTTGAGGTGTGGAATGGACTGAAGTCCAATCAGCTTCCATATGCAAAAGACCAGGTTGTCGCAGCAGTTGTGGTGTGGGCGGGACCCGGGCTTTGCCTTCTGATTGGTGGCGATATATGCTGAGGAGCAGTGCCATCAGCCATACACTAAGGGAGTGCATTTTAGAATTAGAACCTTGGCACCCACTATTCAATTATATATAAGGACAGATTCTCACCAGCTCCAGCTCCCAAGAAGGCCAGATCACGTGTTGGACATGCAAAGCTGCCTTATACTGACTCAGAGCACTGGTCTAGCAAGATCAGTATTGCCCACTCAGATTGGCAGCACTTCTCCAGGGTCCCAGGCAAAGGTCTTTCACATCACCTCCTACCTGATCCTTTCAACTGGAGATTCTGGGCACTGCTCCTGCCAACCTAGCAGTTTGAAAGCAAGAAATTGCAAGTCGATAAATAGGTACCACTTCGGTGGGAAGGTAACAGCGTTCCGTGCGCCTTGGTGTTTAGTCATGCTGGCCACATGACCACGGAAACGTCTTCTGACAGCGCTGGCTCTTCGGCTTTGAAACGGAGATGAGCACCACAACCCTAGAGTCGGACTCGACTGGCTTTCGAGCAAGGGAACCTTTACCTTTTTACCTACTTAGTATACATAACCCTACCCTGAAAGCAGCCTTCACATCCTTGTGTTTTGAATCAATGCCAAGGGCCATATTAGCCGGCCACTACAGTAGAACACCTAAGGAACAATGCTTTTGTATTTGTGGCTCTTCTGTTATCGAGGATCTTCCCCGTTATATTCTTGAATGCTCGATGTATGCCCAGTCTAGGTTAAAATTTCTCTACCCGATTCCGACTTACTTTTCTACTCAGATTCTGGGAAGACTGTATTCTTGTTAGCTGATTTTGACGCCAACATATCCCAATAGAATGTCTTTATATGCCTTGGCTGCAAAGAAAATATGGGCTAATGCTGTTCTTATGGGAACTAATTAATATTGATCTTAGCAGATACCTTTTCATTCCGTTTTACTCTGATTGTATGGTTTTATTATATCTTATATTTTACTCTTAATCGGTTTGTAATGGCTTAAGGCTAAATACAAATAAATCTCTATTTCATTTCTCTTCCGGAGAGAAGAGGCTGCTGATGGATTGGCCCCAGTGGCAACTTGTTACCTCCAACTCAGCTACGCGGAGATCAGGATTGGCTGACTGAGGACCTCTCCTGATAGGCTGTACACTGACACTTCCGTTGTGTATTGCTCCCGCCCTTGCCTGCTCAGCTTGTTTCTTCCTTCTGGACATTTTCCAGTTTGGTGTATTGCCTAGGGGCGTGGACTCTAATTTGGGTTTGATTCCCCACTCCTCCACATGCAGCTGCTGGTGCGACTTTGGGTCAGTCACAAGTTTGCTCAGAGCTGATCTCTCACGAGCAGTCCGGAAGAGCTCTCTCAGCCCACCTACCTCACAGGGTGTCTGTTGTGGGGAGAGGGAGGAGACTGTAAACTGCTCTGAGACTTTGAGTGAAGGGTGGGGTATAAATCCAATCTCTCCTCCTCCTCCTCCTTTGGCTGAACCTTCATAAAATAAAGCCATCTGCAAGTCACTCAGCCTATGTTAGGAACTTGTGGAACACTAAGGAACTGACGCTGTAAGGTGCTATGTATGGGGAACTTCTTCAATGTTACACCTCTATTGTCTTCTTCCACCGGCTGAGCTGGACTCTCTGGCTACCCTGCAAGCAGTGTTCCCTCTAAGCTGAGTTAGTGTGAGCTAGCTCACAGTTTTTTAGCCTCCGGCTCACCCATTTTTGTCTCCGCTCAGGAAGGAGGGCTCCAGAGCAAACCGATTTCTGCAGTAACCAAATCGCTCGCTCACAACTTTAATGCCTGTAGCTCACAATGTAGAATTTTTGCTCACAAGACTCCACGGCTTAGAGGGAGCATTGCCTGCCAGATAAGGGTTTCCCTTCCAGAACTGGGAGCCGATAAAAATCAACCAGCAGAGATGATCCAAGAGCTGTTAAGGGCTATCACAATGGAGAGATCGTCACCGTAATGGCCACCCTTCGAGGCTGTGATTGGGAATTTGGCAGCTCTCCCTTCACACGCTTTCCTTCACACGCATCCCCAAACTGAGCTGCCTTAAACTTAGTTTATCCCATAGGAAATAGGTACAAGGTAGAACGTTTACAGTACAGATAAACTCACTCACAAGGAAAACAGAATATTTTAGTACATGCTTCAGAGCTGAACTGCAGGCTGTGGAAGGTCAGTAGTTCAGCAGTTCGAGACCCGGGTGTGCCGCATGACGGAGTTAGCTCCCGTCTCTAGTTCCAGCTCCCGCCAACCTAGCAGTTCGAAAGCAAGAAATTGCAAGTAGATAAATAGGTACCACTTCGGTGGGAAGGAAACAGCGTTCCGTGCGCCTTGGCGTTTAGTCATGCCGGCCACATGACCACAGAAACGTCTTCGGACAGCGCTGGCTCCTCGGCTTGGAAACGGAGATGAGCACCGCAACCCTAGAGTCGGATTTGACTGGCTTTCGAGCAAGGGAACCTTTACCTTTTCCTTTTACTCAGTGCTGTCAAGCTGCCATCAAGGCAACCCCAGGGAGGGGGCTATCAAGGCAAAGGAGAACCAGAGGGGGCTTCCCATGGTCTTCCTCGGCAGTCTCCCATCCAAGTCCTTGCCCTGCTTAGCTTCCAAGATCTGATGCGACTGAGCTACATGCCATGCCACTGTCCAGCCCACCCTGGGCTCCAGGGGCAGACCCTCCCGTGGCCATGATGTCTCAAGACGGGGGAGGTCCGACGGCTCTGGGAGACGAGGCTTGTAAAGAAGAGGGGGGAGTGTTGGGGCCTCAGATGGGTAGGGAACGGAGTTGGACACCACTCTGCAATTCCTCCTTCCTGCTGCCACTCCTCCTTGTCCTCTGCAGCAACGCCACCCAACTCCATTGCTGGCGGGAGCTACTGGCATTGCGTGGGGGGGTGGCACATGGGGGGGGCGCTAGAAGGGATCCTGCCTAGGGTGCAAAATAAGCTAGGGCCAGCCCTGGGGGTGTGGGTTAAGTCCCGGCATCCCGGAGATCTGAATGCAGGATTCACCAGTCCTAACCTGGCACTACTCTTCACTGGCTCTTGTGAGCCTCAAAAGTGCTAGAAGTACTTTTTGATTTTAGAAATTAATTATTAATCAGACAAGCAGGGTACCTGCTGTGATTTGCGAGGGGTATCTCTTTTCCCCCTCCTGTGCTGTTCTGTCTTTCCCTTCCCTGAAAGCCCCCATCGCCTCTCCTCTTTTCCTGCCTCCTCCTCTCCTTCCCTCCCACCAGCCAACTTACTTTTATTTGCCCCGCTGTCCTGAGCTTTCCCTCCTTACCTACCACTGCAGGGCCGTTGGAAGCTGCCATGTCAACTGCAGGGCCCACAGGTGCAATGCTCCCTCTAAGCCGTGGGGTCTTGTGAGCAAAAATTCCACTTTGTGAGCTACTGGCATTAGAGTTGTGAGCGAGGCTATTTGGCTACTGCATAAATTAGTTTGCTCTGGAGCCCTCCTTCCTGAGCTAAGGCAAAAATGTGTGAGCCAGAGGCTAAAGAACTGTGAGCCAGCTCACACTAACTCAGCTTAGAGGGAACCCTGCCCAGGAGCCATGCTGGTGGAAGCCTGGTCATCTGGAGCCGTGAAGATGGCGAAGATCCAAGAGGCTGCCTGGAGTCCAGTATACTCTGCTAAGTAATCTGCATGAGATAATGTTATTGTTTGGGAGAGGGGAAATTTAACCTCTCAGTGTAGTGTTTTACATTTTTTGAGGGTTTCTGCAAACCTGGGAGGCCCCCAAGTTTGCAGAACTATCTGTGTTCTTGTTATACTTGCCCTTCAACTGGGGGGGCAGGGGGGTTGCCCGCTTTAGGGGCCCCCAATCTGCCAGCCCAGATCGGGCTGGTGGGGGAACCACGCCCCCAAAGTGCCAGGATCACACCAACGTGCCTGGTGCGATTACATCACCTGGAGGTGACGTCATCGTGCCAGGCACGTTGCTGGGGGGACACTCTAGTACTCATCTTAGTACCATAAAGTTTCTGGTCGAATGCTAGAGCGCCCCCCGACGACGTGCCTAGCACGATGACATCGTTTCCGGGTGATGTCATTGTGGCGCACGCACTACGCGTGCACGCCAGAAGGTCACAGAAAGGAAGCTCCATTCCCCCTGCCGGCAGCAGGTAGGGACCTGGCAACACTTGTTCATGTCAGCGTGGGCCCAATCCACAGATTTAAGTAGCCGCAGATTAGCCTGCCCTTCGCTTTTAGAATATATATAAACGATTGATATCGCAAATGAGTCAATATCAATATCAATAAAACGATTGATAACGCAAATGAGTCACATCCAGTGTTCCCTCCAAGCTGAGTTAGTGTGAGCCAGCTCACCGTTTTTTAGCCTCCGGCTCACACGTTTTTGCCTTCGCTCAGGAAGGAGGGCTCCAGAGCAAACTAATTTATGCCGTAGCCAAATCGCCCGCTCACAACTTTAATGCCAGTCGCTCACAAGGCAGAATTTTGCTCACAAGACTCCACAGCTTAAAGGGAGCATTGGTCACAACCAGACAATAAGACAACAATAAAAGAGACAATAAAAGAGATGGTGTGAGAGCTTTTCAGTCACACAGACAACTTCCCCCAGGCTGGGTATACAATTTTTTTTGGTGGTGGTTGCTAAAGGAGGCATAATATGTGTTTCTGAGTGGGAGCACAGTGTCAGACCTTAGTTATCACCAGAAAGAGAAATCCATATGTATGTAGAGGGACTCAGCAGGAGGCAAAGCCATGAATGCTGGTTGGGGTGATTTGCATTTAGTGTGAAGAAGACTGACCTGCTCTCCGATTGCCTCTGCCTACATGCTAGCTCATTGCTGTATCTGCTTACGTCTCTCCCTGCTCACTTCCTGTCTTGTTCTCCACCACCACCACTACCCCCCCCCCGTGGGCCTAATGACCAAGCCTCCTGCCTGTCTAACTTGGCTGCAGCTCAGTCCCCAGGTCCTGCCTGCTCCTGACACTCGGGCCACGCAGAGGCATGCAGGGACAGCAGAGCACTTGGACTCCCTGTCAAATCATAAAAATCTACTGAGGCCTGCATCGCGCATTTACTTATTTCTCCCGTCACTTACCACTGGGTTTTGAGATGTTGAGAAAGCGACTGACTGCTTCGCCATCCCTGGGAGGGCCTTCGCGGGGCTTCCTTGCACTCCCGCCGGCCTTGCAGGTCCACAGCCGTGCCCCTCATGGGGCTCGGCAGTGGAGCTGCAAGGCTGGAGGTGGCGGCCGGGACCGTTGGGGGCGGTGTGTGTGGCCTTATGGGACACTTCCAGTGATGTCAGGGGGTGTGGCATATGCTAATGGGTTATGCTAATGAGTTCCCCTAGCTCTTTTTCTACGAAATGACCCCTGCATCAATATATAGTTAGGAACCAGGGATGATGCAATCACCAACATGCACTGCATAATACTGTTGCCAAGGGAGGGATATTTTTTTTCCATGGTGGGAGGGGGTAAGGAGGAGAGAGAGCAAAAAGAATGGGGGGGGGGATAACAAGGTCAGCACTACCAAATACAGAATGACAGGTATACATTTTCTCAAAAGCAGCAGGTCCAGTCAACGTCTTCATTCAGTCCTTGAGGAGTTAATGTCTGTAGATGATGTACCCAAAATATCTCTCTTTTTTGAAGAAGTTTGAGCATGTTGGAAGTTGTAGTTTGAATTGTTTCTATAATCCAGAATTTCAGCTGTTTTTCAGTATGCCCAAAGTCAAGATAGTGATTGACAACTGAAGCATTCCTTTTTCTTTAATCTAATACAACTCTTACGCTCACCAGTTCTTACTCTCAGCAATTCCTCCAGCGGCGCACAAGACAGTAAAGGTACCTGTGGTGACCAAGCGCTGGGCAGCAGGAGACACGGAGGCAAGGCCTCAGAACTTGGAAGGGAAGCTGGGAGTTGATATATGTATTGGGACCGAAACATCGCAGGACTGTGCTGCCAGAGAGAGGGTGAGCTTGAAGCCGAATAACAATAGACCAACAGGATTCTGGCAGTAACCAATTAAGGTGTAAAGTTTTGTAAACAGCCTATCGTTGGGAGTGGGGTGTGTTGGGGGGTGGCCATTGCAGGCAATATAACCGGGCTGAGGCTCTGGTCTACAGTCTGTTCTTGCCGAAATCTGATCACTAGACTGGGCGTCTGCTCCTCCATGGAACCCACTATTTAACAGTAACATTAAACGAGACTGCCAAAAATAAAAACAAAAGGGGTAAAAACAGATATTGATGATATTTACTTGTCCAGTGGTATTTATTTGTTTGCTAATGATATCTATTTGAATAAGAGAGAGAGGTGGAAAGAAAGAATGAAAGAGGTGGAAAGAAAGAGAGAGGAACAAAGAAAGTAAATAGATGGGGAGAGGAAAGAAGAAAGCGAAAGAGAGAAAGGGAGAAAGAGAAAAAGAGAAAGAAAGAAAGGTGGAAAGAAAGCAAATAGATGGGGGGGGAGAGTAGGAGGGGAAAGAGGGGGAAAAGAAAGAACAGATAGATGGAGGGAGATGTGGAAAGAAAGCAACTTTAGATGTGTCCTCCATTATCCCCCCACCACCAACTGGCTTGGCTTGTAGAAGGGATTTAAAGAGACAAATGTTTTCTCCAAGTTGACCGGCAGGGGGCTTAGAGAATGCTTTTTTTCTCTGCTCCCTCCCCACCTCAAGCCTATTTAGGGAGGGGAACACTGGCTGGGGAAGGGAAGACCGATCGGGAAGTCATGCTTTGCTCCCCCAACCACCCTGCCAGGATCCGCACAGTATGTGTGAAAGAGCCGCATGTGGCTCCCGAGCCACAGTTTGGCCACCCCTGCTCTAATTCAATCTGTATCCTGAAAACGCATGAACCTTTAAATGTTTTTAAAAGAATTTTGTCGAAGAGGTTCCGGAACTCCATTCCGGCATATTTCCCCCAGGGGGATAAAAGCCCTTAGCATATATATTTAGTATTTAATATTGTGTTTGGAACATGTTCTGCGAAAGAATGCAAATGTCTTGGCTGGTGGAACTTTTAAGTACAAAGACTAGCTGTATTGATCCCTCTAAGCTGTGGAGTCTTGTGAGCAAAAGTTCTACTTTGTGAGCTGCTGGCATTAAAGTGGCGAGCGAGCGACTTGGCTGCTGCATCAATTAGTTGGCTCTGGAGCCCCCCTTTCTGAGCTAAGGCAAAAATGTGTGAGCTGGAGGCTAAAAAACTGTGGGCTAGCTCACACTAACTCAGCTTAGAGGGAACCCAGACCAATACGGCATTTTCTATCCCCCTTCTACCCCTCAGCTCCCCC
This sequence comes from Gekko japonicus, assembly GCF_001447785.1. Lineage (NCBI taxonomy): Eukaryota > Metazoa > Chordata > Lepidosauria > Squamata > Gekkonidae > Gekko > Gekko japonicus. The sequence continues at coordinate 49,987 of NW_015171028.1, read as the reverse complement.
CCCTGGGCACATGGTCTCTCGACTCCACTGGACCCACTCCCTGGGTGGATGGTCCCTCAGCCAGGCTGTACCCCAAATGGGACCAACCCCTTGCAAGACTTGTGCCTTCCTAGAGCTGCCAACGCTTACCTCACCCCCCACATCCGCGACCTCTCCCTTCCCTGCAGGCACAGTCAGTAATCCTCCTTACCTGTTCCCCCATCCCTGTTTAAAAACAGGGCCATGAGCAGCACACGCCCTATAGTGTGGGGGTGTCAAACTCATTTGTTATGAGGTCCGGATCTGACATAAATGAGACCTTGTTGGGCCGGGCCACGTGTGTCATAAAATGTGATGCTGGGTAGCGGAGAGATAAACTTCATAAAGGACACAAACACAAAGGGGCGTTAAAATAAAAACATGCTTAAAACATTAGCACGCTTGCAATATTTTGTTATTTAACAGTGTCTGATAATTGACACCTCGTCTCTGAATTATTGCATCAAAATGTCTGTGCTGTTGCAAGTATGCTGTTGCTGAGTATGCTGTTCAGGTGCCCTAAGCACGGACCAATTTTGGTGCCCCCTCCTCCTTTCCACACACTGACCCAGTCCGTTTTAGTTGTTGACCTGTCGAAGAAGGTCGAAGAAGACGGGGACGGCAAAGGATGAGATGGTTAGACAGTGTCATAGATGCAACGAACATGAAGTTGAGGAAACTCCGGATGATGGCGGAAGACAGGAGGGCCTGGCGTGGTGTGGTCCATGGGGTCGCAAAGAGTCGGACTCGACTGTGCGACTGAACAACAACAAACTGACCAGATAGACAATGCAGGTTGCAGCAATACAAAAATTTATTCATATGGTAACGCAATATTCTGTACAAACTAAGCTTTTCACCCTTTCCCCAACTTTGTGGTGCCCCCTTTGGCCCTGGTGCCCTAAGCACCTGCCTAGTCTGCTTAATGGTTAATCTGCCCCTGATCTGTAAGCTGCAAACCTATGATGATGCAGCAGCAACAGAACTGGAAGAAGAAGCAGAAGACAGCCAGTTCCAGTGCGGGCCTGATAGAAGCCCTCCGGGGGCCTGATCTGGCCCTCGGGCCGCATGTTTGACACCCCTGCTATAGGACATCCCCACTTGCAAGACTCCAGCTGCCATTTTGCGTTAAATATTTCCACGGCAACCAGAGGAAGGAATCTGTGGAGAGTTCTACAAGTCCTCATGTTTTTCCAGCTTGCAGGCCAGGAGGACTAGCTAGTCAGACTCCCGTGCAGTGTCGGGGAAGGGGGAGAGGTGGAGAAGGGCGGCAGCAGAGGTGGCTGTTGTGTTGCAGGTCAGTGGGCAATACCCAGAGAATGATTGGAACGTGGAATCTGCTGCCTGAGGGTGTAGTGATGGCCACAGACACAAAACAGTTTTAAAAGGGGATCAGATAGATTCATGGAGGATGAGTCTATAGGTGTCTACTAGCCAAGCACACATATAGACTCCAGTGCTTGGTAGTACATTGCCAGTTAATTTTGTTCACTGTTCGGGGGGGTGGCTGTTTAAAAAGGGAGTGCGGTGAGTCCAAGTGGGGGCGTTGATTTGGCCATGTGCATAAGCACATGTGCAAAGCTGTTTTTTTAAAAAAAAAAAAACTTGCGCTGTGCCACCCAA
>NW_015171028.1:47664-48203 GCF_001447785.1 Gekko japonicus | reverse complement strand
CATGTGGCCCCAACCTTGGGTCCCCCTTCTTTTTATTCCGGGTTCCCCCCCCCCCCAATTCTGCATTACATCCCCTCCCTTCAGTGGTCAGCCCGGTTTCAGCCTGCTGTTGCCCCGGGTTATTTGGATGCTGTTTTGACATAGACTTATTAGAACACTGAGAAACCCTGGAGCGGCAGGCAAATGCGGAGAGGTCCCATGGTACAGATTGTACCACATATTCTGCTCAACATTTGAATTTGGTCCAGAGGAGGAGGAGGAGGAGGAGGAGGAGGAGGAGATTGGATTTATACCCCGCCCTTCACTCGGAGTCTCAGAGCGGCTTACAAACTCCTTTCCCTTCCCCTCCCCACAACAGACACCCTGTGAGGTAGGCGGGGCTGAGAGAACTCTGACACAAACTGCTCGTTCAGGAACAGCTGTGCCAGAGCTTGTGACTGACCCAAGGTCACATCAGCAGGTGCAAGTGGAGGAGTGGGGAATCAAACTCGGTTCTCCCAGATTAGAGTCCGCACACTTAACCACTACACCAAACTGGG
>NW_015171028.1:16187-47653 GCF_001447785.1 Gekko japonicus | reverse complement strand
GTTAGCGCCCCCCCCATTAACCCCAACCCCAAACGGGGGGGGGGGGGGAGATAAGCTTCTATTTACGTTAGGCTATCAAATGCTTTGTTTCTAAGGTCTCATTCTTTTGAATTAGCTTGGATTTCCTTTAGCCAGTCAATTGAACAAATGGTAACTGTTCGCTTTTACAAATGAACCCTTTGGGCTGCTTTTCAGTTGAAGAGATGTAAATATGGGCAGATTCTCTGTTCATTTGAAACGAATTTGGAGTCGGTTTCTCCAAGGTCCAAGGGGTTATCCCCCTGATATGGAATACGGCTTGCATCCACACGCTGCTTTCATGTTAATGAGATTCAGCCCAATTTGATGGAAGAAAATAACATGACATGTACTTGGTTTGCTCCTCTGAATTTCAATAGGGGCAATGTGGCACCAACCCCCTCCCTTTCCTTTCTTTAGAAATGCAAAACTGCATTAGATCTTATTAGCAAAGCAAAAATTTCATTAAAGGGCGACTCAGCAATTGAAGAACTCCCCACTCCCCGTTATTAAGAAGTGTAAACTACATAAAGGGGGAAGATGGCAAGGCCCCACTTTCTCCACCCCATTCCGACCCGTTTAAATTTACCAACGCGTGCTGTGCATCGGAGACGCAGCGTATTTGCAAACATTTTGTCGGCAGAATCAATGCTCCTGAGGTTGGAGGCACAAGCAAAGTTTCAGTGAGAGGTAGGATGCAGAGGCCTGTGAAATTTCGGGGACAGAACACCGCCTTGTGATTCCAGGCCCCCGGGAGGCAAAGCTTGCTGTGACCAGGTCCAGATCCTTCTCCGTGGTGGCCCCCACCTGGTGGAACGAGCTCCCGGAGGAGATCAGGGCCCTGCGGGACCTTATGCAGATCCGCAGGGCCTGCAAGGCGGAGCTCTTCCGCCAGGCTTTCGAGTAGGGGCCGCCACTTCTACTACTACCACTTCGACTACTACCACCACTGAAACAACGGGGTTGGGAGCGGTCCCCGGAAGAACTGCCATAATTTTGCATGGCACTGATGCTGCTGGACTGGCTTGGAGCATCGACAGGACAATTTCACCCTAACGAAATGATCGATACCATCTTCAGAGACCATCTCGTTTGTAGGGAGCACTTTATTTGTTGTGTCGTGATTTAATAGTTTTTCCTGTTTTATACTGTTTTTATGTGTGGGCTTGTGCCCCCGTGTAAGCCGCCCTGAGCCCGTTCGCGGGGAGGGCGGGGTAAAAAAATGGAAAAATAAATAAGTAAATAAGAGATGTTCAGAGGCGGTGTGCCGTCGCCTGCCCTCTGCATCACAACCCTGCTATGCTTTAGGGGTCTCCCATCTGAATACTGACTGGGGCTCACCCTGCTTAGCGTCTGAGATCTGATGAGATCGGGTTAGCCTGGGCCATCCAAGTCAGGCCAGTACAGTACCACCACCACCACCTCCACCACCTCCTCCTCCTCTTCTTCTGAAAAAGCCCTCATCCTGTTTGAGGCTGAGTAGATGTCCCTTGGGCCGGGGATCACCAGGAGGTGCTGATCAGAAGAGTGTAAAGTACTCCACATAATAATAACCAAGGCAACACTATCGACACAGAGGGGGGAAATGCATGCCTCTGGTCCTCTGGATCCCCAAATGAGGATTTGTCTGCAATTTGGTGTAGTGGTTGAGTGCACGGACTCTAATCTGGGAGAACCGGGTTTGATTCCCCACTCCTTCACTTGCACCTGGCTGGATGACCTTGGGCAAGCCGTAGATCTGTCCTTGAAAAAGAGCAGTTTCTGTCAGAGCTCTCTCAGCCCCACCTACCTCACAGGGTGTCTGTGGTGGGGAGGGGAGGAGAAGGGAGATTGTAAGCAGCTCTGAGACTCCCTTGGGTAGTGAAGGGCGGGGTATAAACCCAATCTCCTCCTCCTCCTCCTTCTCTTCTTCTTCTTCCTTCATGCAGGTGCAGAGTGATCATGCCGACCTAGGCTTTCTGTGTACTAATACCCATTTTACAGGCCTTGTTTCTGACAAAAGTCTATCTGGATCCCTTGTTGATGGCTTTTTGTAGGCTGGGGGTGGGGACAGATCCTTTTTCTGGGAACAGATGGAATGTTTTTTAAATGTGTCATGCTTATAATTGACAATTCTGGATCTGCTGCTGGCTGAAAGGGGGTTTAATGCACTTTTTTGTCATTATATTGTCTCAATATATTTTTTTAAATTGTACATCACTTGGGGGGTGGTTGCAGCAGTGAATGCAGCCTAGAAATGCCTAAATGAATAAACCGTTGCCCTTCCGTAATGCAGCTTCAATGTTTCTGCAAATGGTATATCTCTGGTTTGAACATACTCTGCCCCACCTCGTTAGTTGAAAAGCCCAGTCTGGGTCATAAGAACATGAGAGAAGCCAATGCTGGATCAGGTCAATGGCCCATCCAGTCCAACACTATCACATAGTGGCCAAAAACACCAGGTGCCATCAGGAGGTCCACCAGTGGGGCCAGGACACTAGAAGCCCTCCCACTGTTGCCCCCCCCCAGCACCAAGAATACAGAGCATCACTTGTCCCCGACCGAGAGTTCCTATCTACACCTTGTAGCTAATAGCCACTGGTGGACCTCTGCTCCAGATGTTCATCCAGTTCCTAGAGAGTCCTAGAGAGATGTATGCTGAGGCTTCATTAGTATGTCTTTGATAAGCACTACCCAGCTGTTCATGGGGTAGAAAGTCAGATCTGTCCCCTCCCCACTGGAAACTTGGCTTCATCCCAGCAAGGATATAGTGGTTAGTTGTAGTGGTTAGGAGCATGGACTCTAATCCGGGAGAACCAGGTTTGATTCCCCACTCCTCCACATGCAGCCGCTGGTGTGCCCTTGGGTCAGTCACAAGTTGTCTCAGAGCTGTTCTCTCACGAGCACTTCTCGAGAGAGCTCTCTCAGCCCCACCTACCTCACAGGGTGTCTGTTGTGGGGAGGGGAAGGGAAAGGAGATTGTAAGCCAGTCTGAGATTCCTTTGAGTAATGAAGGGTGGGGTATAAATCCAACCTCCTCCTCCTACTACTACTTTTATCATCAACTGTCAGTTGGCTTCTGATCTTCCCCCACCCAGCTATTTGGGGGAAAAGAGGGAGGCATGGAGGGAAGGTTGTGTGAGAACAACGCATGTATAGTACCAGGGCTGGGACACAATGAAGTTTCCAAGAAGGATCAGAAATGAATTCACACCTTGCTGACAGGCAGCAGCGAAATTTCTTGGGGATAGGAGATCAACTGAGAGTCATCTTCTGATCTCCCAGGTCAGCCGGGAGTCAGGTTCTGTTCTTCTTTCTTCTTTTTCTGTCCTTTCCTTCCTGAGAAACAATGCTGTGTCCCAGCAGTGAGACGTTTCCCAAGCAAAGCCACCTCTCTGATGAACTCCGTGATCAGCTGGAGGGGGTTTTGATTCCCCCCAAGCCATGGCTGGGACACAATGAAGTCTGGGGGTTGGGTGAGATCAGAAGTTGACTCACAGCTGAGAGTCACCTTCTGAATCCCTACTCCCAGACTTCATTGTCTCCCTGTATGGCAGCAAAGATTTCTTGGTGCGAGATCTGAAGTTGACCCTCAGCTGATTCCCACTTCTACCACCCAAAGTAAGCAAGAATAGTGCATCTCCAAACCTGCTTGGCAGCTTTTTGAGTTGTTCAGCGCAGAGTCAAACAGATTCACAATCAACTCTTTCACCTAGCAGAGTAATTTGCTCTCTCCCAATCACTGATTGGGAAGGAAGGCGGCATGGTAGAGCCCAATCTCGTCAGATCTCAGGAACAAGCAGGGCTGGCACTTGGATGGGAGACCACCAAGGAAGGCTGTGCAAAGGAAGGCAATGGCCAACCACTTTTGCTTTTCACCGGCCTTGAAAGTGCCTTGCTAGGTGCACCATAAGTTGGTTGCAACTTGACGGCACATAAGCTTGTAATCGCGGTTCTCTCCCATCTCATGTGGCTTCGTGAGTGCGTGCTCAGGTTAGTTTACTCTTTCGGTGCTAAAGACTTAGCCTCTCCTTCCGTCCTTGCAGTATAGAAATGCATTAAGTCAACCAATCAATAAAATAAATGTATTTCCATTCTGCCTGCAGGGCAAGTGGGATGGCTGTGGCTGAAAACAATGACGAATAGCCATGATAGCTAGACAGAAAAGAAGATCCATGTACAGAGGCAGTAGACCTCTGAGAATAAGAGTTGCTGGGGGCAAACAACCAGGATAAATGGATGCTTCCCTGCCTCCTTCTGAGCTTCTCAGATGCATCTGGCTAGTTTGGTGGAGTGGTTAGGAGCATTTGGTGTAGAGGGCCAGTATGGTGTAGTGGTTAGGAGCGCGGACTCTAATCTGGGAGAACTGGGTTTGATTCCCCACTCCTCCACATGCAGCTGCTGGAGTGACCTTGGGCCAGTTACAATTTTTTTCCGAGATCTTCTCTCAAGGGCAATTCTCGAAAGAGCTCTCTCAGCCCCACCTACCTCACGGGGAGTCTGTTGTGGGGAGGGGAAGGGAAAGGAGTTTGTAAGCCGCTCTGAGACACCTTTGGGTAGTGAAGGGTGGGCTATAAATCCAATCTCCTCCACTTCTTCCTCCTCCTCCTCCTCCTCCTCGAAGTGTTACCAACAGGATTCTGGAGCTAATGGGCCTTTGTTTCAGCCCAACAGGGCGCTCCTTAAATGGTTACATTTGGACAAATTGCTAAGAATGCACCCCTTCCTATGACGTATCTTTTACAACACTGGGGAAATTGAGTAACAAGTCTGTAATCTATCCAGTCCAGACAAGTCCAGACAAGTCCAGAGACAAACGGCAAGCTTCGCTCCAAGAGACAATGGACTACGCGGATCCTAGCCCGCTCCAATCAGGGGGCTAGGCTCCCAGCCGAGAGCCTATGGGATTCTCGGCCACTGTAAATAACCTATAGGGAAGATGGGGTGTGTTTTGGGTGGCGGTTTCTCGGGGGATATAAGCCGGCCTGCGAGCCGGCCAAAGTCGTCTTGTTCCGGATCGAATACAGTACGCTTTGCTGAAATCACTCTCCGTTTGCGTACTTTTCAGTTACCAACAGGATCCTGGAACGAATGGGCCTTTGTTTCAGCCCAACAGGGCGCTCCTTAAATGGTTACATTTGGACAATTTGCTAAGAACGCACCCCTTCCTATGCCGTATCTTTTACAACACTGGGGGAATCGAGTATCAAGTCCTTTGTTATTGCACACAGGAGTGAGCGCCACAAGCACGCAACAAAGAAGGGCATTTGGTTAGGTGCGGGCAAATCGTAGGGCATTTCCCCCTCTGTGCTCCACTTTGGGCTCTCGGAATGCTGAGCATGCTGGTTTTTCTCCTCTCCCCCCCCCCCGCACTGCTGCAATCCCTGTTGGGCTAATTTGTTGTCTGGAAATGTTTTTTGCATGGCTGGGCATCCAGCAAGTGGAGGATGATTGTCCCCGGGAGCGCTGCCTCTCCTCATCTCATCACATTACATAAGCATCCCATGTCTAGAAAAGCTGCCGTCTCGTCTCCGTCCACGCTTCTTCGGTTTCCCCTCTCCCCCCCAACTCCTGATGCCTTAGGCCACCACATCTTCCAGCAGTGGCTGACCTCCCCTTCCCCGCATCCTTCTCGGACTGTGCTCCTTTCCACAGAGGTAGGGCTTGTCTTAATTCCATCAAATGATCTTGTACGGCTCGAGAGTATCCTGTACACTCAGCTTCCCTCAGCCCTGCCGTGTTGTCATCGGGCTATCTCTGTGACGGGACATCATTTGGGAGAGCAGCCGATCGCGGGGCCAAAACGAGCCTTTTGACGGTGATGGCCGACGACAGCCTCAACCCTTGGAGCTACGAGATGTTCACAGTAATACCGTCGTTTGCCCTTCAAAACATCTCTGAAGCAGTCCCCCCCTCCCCCCTTTCCAGATTCTTTTTGTGTAATGCTCGTTCAGGTTTTATTTGGAGGGGATAAAAGTTAATTTGCAAAACACAGAGAGAAATCCATGCGGGTAAAGGGAACGATACCTCCAGGTTCTGAGAGAAGCTAATCTTCTTCTTCTTCTTCTTCTTCTTCTTCTTCTTCTTCTTCTTCTTCTTCTTCTTCTTCTTCTTCTTCTTCTTCTTCTTCTTCTGTTTATCTGCCCTGTCTTCAGTTTTCCCTCCTTCCCTCCCCCTGGCAGCCTCTCCTGGGAAAAACTACAGCATATGGAACCCTGTAAGAACTGGTAGACAGTACCTCACTTTCCCCTCTAACTCTCCACCCCACATTATTTCCTCTTTGCCTCCTCTTGGCAACCAGGGCCGTCTCACCTGCTAGGCGAACTAGGCATTTGCCTAGAGCACGGACCGGCCTGAGGGGCGCCAAACAGGACGGGGGGTGAGGCGAAACTTTCCTCCACCTCCCTGAGCCCCGGGGTGGTGGCCTTGGACTCCTAGGGGCAAAATCCACCTCGGCGCGCCCGGCCATGGGGGAGCCAGCGGTGGTGGTGCTGCTGCGGCGAGTCAGGGCTGCGTGGAGAAGGAGGCTGCCGCTGCTGCGAGCCCCTTGGTGGTGGCGGTGAAGGCAGGAAGGCAGTGAAGGCAGGCAGGAGGGAGTGACCAGTGGGGGGGAGGGAGGGCATGGGCGTGCTGGGATGGACCCCCCTGGGAGACCCCCCTCTCCAATCCCCCCTGTCCTCCAGGCCGGCCGGTGGCACCAACATGGCTGGAGGTAAAGAGGAGATGCGGCACCTCCCTCGCCTCCTGCACAGTCCTCCCCTCCCGTGCATGGCAGGCACTGGCATCTGAGCTGGGGTGGGGGGGAGAGGAAGGTGTTATGGTGGGAGGAAGGTGCGGGGCGGCCCTCAGGACTGTTGCAGCTTGTGAGGAGTTGCCCGCCCCTGGCAGGGCCGCTGGGTTGCAGGCGTTGGGGAAGGACCCGTGTGTGTGTGTGTGTGTGGTTGGCCTGCGGCGCTGGACACCCTGTTGAAGAGGCCGGGGTGGCCCTTGGTGGGTGGGACGGAGGGGAAGGGGACCCAGTCGGCGGGCGCTGTTGTGCTAGTCGTGCACCCCTGTCAGGCTTCACTTTCGGGAAGCTTTGTTTTCCCCCCCCACATACACATGTCTCCAGGCCCCACCGGGAGGTTGGCATCTGTGCCTCGCCTAGGGCGCAGAAACACCTGGGGCCGGCCCTGTTGCTGTAGATTTTCCGGGATGTGTGGCCGTAGACACAGAGAGTATTCCATCTTTCTGTGTTATACCTCTGAGGATGCCAGTCACAGTTACTGGCGAAACGTCAGGTTCTACAATGCCAAGACCACAGCCACACATCCCGGAAAATCTACAGCAACTAATGGTCAGTATTGTCTATTCAAACCAGCTGTGGGTCTTTAATAACGGCTACTACTGGGTCCTTTTACCTGGAGATTCCAGGAATTGAGCCTGGGACCTTCTGTGTGCCAAGAAGATGATCTACCACTAAGCCACAGCCCCTCCTTATCTTGCTTTAAGAGGAGGAGGAGGAGGAGACTGGATTTATATCCTGCCTTTCACTCAGAGTCTCAGAGCAGCTTACAATCTCCTTTCCCCTCCCCACAACAGACACCATGAGGTAGGTGGGGCTGAGAGAGCTCTGAGAGAAGTGCTCTTGAAAGAACAGCTCTGAGAGAACTTTGACTGACCCAAGGTCACCCAGGTGGCTGCATGTGGAAGAGTGGGGAATCAAACCCGGTTCTCCAGATTAGAGTCCACCATTCTTAACCACTACACCAAACTGGCTCTGTTATTATTGTGTTAACTTGAGCACTGGTCACATTACTCTGTATTAGTCAGACCTCACCTGAAGTCGAGTGGGTCTATTCGTTCTCATGACTTGAATTTGATGCTTGTACCAACATGGATGGTATGGCTTTTCTCTCCCATGGTACATTAGGAAGAGAGTGGAATGAGCAGACAACATTCCTGTTTTCTCTCGGTGAAGAAAGGACTAAAAGCAAGAAAGGGAAATGTTAAAAAGGAGGGAGAAATGTGCCATGATACGGAGGGGTTGGTTCCCACGGCCAAGGGCCAAGAAGAGACAATAGCTTGTCAATCAAATATTAAGACTCTCTTCAGGGGAATGGAGCTGGTCCCAATCCCAAGTGCATGGAGGTTTCTGGTAGGCAACTGTCCTTCAGAGAACAGCTCTGGCAGAACTATGGCTTGCCCAAGGTCATCCAGCAGCTGCATGTGAAGGAGTGGGGATTCAAACCCGGTTCTCCCAGATTACAGTCCGTGCACTTAACCACTACACCAAAGTGGCTAGATCAAAACTAATGGAAGCTGCACAAGAAGAATGCTCTTGCTATCTCTTGCTAATTTTCTTGGGATGGGTCCTGAAGAATCTTTCTATGTCTAGAGAAATAATTCTAAAACAAAGGGTCCCCCCCCCTCCCCTCTCTCCTTAACAGATTTAGCTTTCTAGTCCCTGGAGATTTTTCTTTTTATCAACTGTTTGTTTAAATATTCTGGCTCATTGCCAATAATATACATCAAAGTCTCATTATGAGGAATATTTCCACTCTGCTGTCCTGTATATGAAGCCAAAATTATTGCTGTTCTTCTTGCAGACTACCTGTTGGAACTCTGCCATAACAGTCATAAAGCCCCCCTCCCAATGAATTAATTTTTAAAATGTACTCCACTGTTATTATCGCGTTTAGAAGGAGATCCAAGACGGACAGATGGAGAATGCTAATACAGGACCTAGTCGTGTTTCATCTGGCCCCCTCTGACACAGATTTAAAATGTGCAGAATGACAGAAGCACGAGTATTAAGAATGCTTGAACAGCCGCCAGTTTGACTCGTGTCCTGCTCACCAATCACAATGAGGCAGTCAATTTTTCAATAGACTGCTCATCAGTTTGTTGACCGATTCATGACTGCACAACAGGCTGTGTCAGCATATTCCGTTCTAACAATACAGAACACAGCAATCGCCTCTTTGCACCTGTATGTTTTCACTAGGAAAATGTCAGTGCAAACAAGTTCAGTAGTTGAACTTACCGTGTCCAGAGGTGGCACTCGTATCTCAGCATATCACATAGTCTGTTCGGTTCATTCAGAAGAGCCACAAAATGCCTACCAAAGTATCGAGTTTCCCCAAAACCCCACATGTGCAACAGCACAGCCGATTCAAACCAATCAGCAGCCATTAGTGTTACTAAGGACTACTTATGAACACCATAAGGTAAGATTTTATTGAAAAAGAGAATTCATTCGTGACTGATTTATAGGACTTGTGTGTGATCTAATGGTTTATCTAAGCAAGTGCCTGTTGAAAAGGGCGGTCATCTAGCAAGGATCAGGATGAGAACACACATGTGGGAAAAGCCACCTGCCCTGTACTGCAGAGTTAGTAAGGAATGCAGTGAAACGACATGCCATACAACCACAAAATGATGGACATGCTGTCAAACTGATCACTGAAAAACCCGTTCTCTGTTCATAGCCGGTGAACAAGGTGCAAGCCAAACCAGTGGGTGTTCACTTTCACCTAGGATGACACCTAGCTAGACTTCTCCTTCCCAGGGGTCATTTCGTAGAAAAAGAGGTGCAGGAGCCCATTAGCATAAATCATTAGCATAACTTATTTGCATATGCCACCCCCCCTGACGTCACTGGAAGTGTGTCAGAAAGCAACACCCACCACTCAGGCTCCACTGGACTGTTTTGGATTGCTAGCTATTGGGGGAGGGGGAACGTGCAGATCTGTCCTCGCAGAGGAGGGAGAGCTTGTACCTGAATAAAACTTGGTCTTAAAGGTGCCACTGGACTGTTTTGGACCAAGGGGCCAGGGGGGCTCTGCAATTTACCTGGCTGCTTCTTGCTCTGACTGAGGGCTGCTGGGAGAAGGGGGTGGGGCTTGTTGCATGTGCCCGCCCCCGGGCTCTTCACTGCCGGAGCTCCGCTCCTGTGCACTCCTGCAGGAAATGACCCCTGCTCCTTCCCCCTCTTTGCTGACCCACAATTGTTTACATAAACAGTTAAATCAGTCACAAATCATATATATCAGTCAGAAATAAATACTGTGGGATTTAAAAAAAAACACAAACCCTAACATTTGGTGTTCGTCTAACTAATCCTTAGTGATGATAGAGCAAAGTTTGAGTCCAGTGGCCAGTTTGGTGTAGTGGTTAAGTGCGCGGACACTAATCTGGGAGAACCGGGTTTAATCCCCACTCCTCCACTTGCACCTGCTGGATAACCTTGGGCAAGCCGTTGTTCTCATAAGAGCTGTTCTCTCAAGAGCAGTTTCGGTCAGAGCTCTCTCAGCCCCACCTACCTTGCAGGGTGTCTGTTGTGGGGAGTGGAGGGAAAGGAGTTTGTAAGCCGCTCTGAGATGCCTTTGGGTAGTGAAGGGCGGGGTATGAATCCAATCTCTTCTCTCTTCTCTTCTTCTTTAAGACCAAAGACCAACAAAGTTTTATCCTGGATATCAACTTTTTAAAAAAATATATATATATTTTTATTGGTATATTAAGAACAGTATATATACACATAATATATATTTAGTTTAACATTACTCGGTACAGTACTACCTATGGTTATCAAATGACACTTTGTTCCCCTCCGTAAGTTAGTATTTATAGTCGAAGTAATAGTTGTTTTGAGTATGAATGCAGAGTGTGAACCTATTTGTATATCTGATTGTTTAGTATATCTCACAGGTGTAACCATTCATGGTATGCAGTGTTACTTGGGAGTATACCTCCCCTTGACATATAATTCAGTATCGGTGACCATGTTCTAATATATCTCATACGCGGAGCTGTGCTTGTCCTTTGTGATCTTTGTACAGAATCCGCGATTTTAGCCATAACAAACCGTTGCCATAGCTTATCGTGCCACCCTGCCAAAGAAGGTGGGGTTGGTGATTTCCATCCTGCAGCTATCGTCAATTTGGCTTTCTGATACCCAGAATTAAACTTTGTTGGTCTTCAAGGTGCCACCGGAGTCAAACTTTCCTCTGCTGCTTCAGACCAACATGGCTACCCACCTGAATCTTAGTGATGATAATTGCTCATAATCTGTTTGATCTGGAAGCTTTTTCATGTGTGCGTTTTGTGCTAAAAGCTGAAGCAGATTTGTTTGGTAGGCATACTGAGTAATTTGGGGCCAAATCAAAGAGAGTCAATGATCAGCTCATATGTGATCATCCCAGGCAACGAGGGTTCACCAGAAAATTTACAGCATCCCTTTGTACTGTATGCTTATGCACTGAGTATGAGCACAATGTTGGAAATGTTAATCATCATGACTAAGTCCCATTGCAAACAATAGAATGAGATTGAGCCAAGAGGAGTTAAAATCCCACTGGTATTAAGTCATGATCGCTGGATTGTGAACAGTGCCCTTGAACGTCAGGAAAAAATGGTCTGTTGTTTTACAAATGTTGTTCGAATCACAGATGGTTTGCATAGGAGCATAATCATATTCTTTTCTTCATCTATCATTATTCATATCTTTATTTATTTTGTTTACACTCTTCCTTTTCCCCCAGTGGGGACTCAAAGAGACTTGGGTTATTCTCCCATTTGGTGCAGTGGTTAAGAGCGGCAAACTCTAATCTGGAGAACTGGGTTGGATTCTCCACTCCTCCGCATGCAGCCTGCGGGGTGACCTTAGACCAGTCACCGTTTCTCTCAGAGCTCTCTCAGTCCCTCCTACCTCACAGGGTGTCTGTTGTGGAGAGACGTAAGGGAATGAGGTTGTAAACTGCTCTGAGACTCCGAATGAAGGATGGGGTATAAATCCCATATAAATTTTTTATTATTATTATTATTATTATTATTATTATTATTATTATTATTATTATTATTATTATTATTATTATTATTATTATTATTATTCCTCTTCCCCCTCCCCCTCCTTCCTCCAGTGTGGTATAGTCATTAAGTGCACGGACTCTAATCTGGGAGAACCGGGTTTGATTCCCCACTCCTCCACGTGCACCTGCTGGTGTGACCTTGGGAAAGCCATAGTTCTCTCAGAGCTGTTCGTGAAAAAGAGCAATTTCTGTCAGAGCTCTCTCAGCCCCACCTACCTCACAGGGTGCCTGTTGTGGGGAGGGCGCATGAACTGACTGTGTGGCCAACAAAGCAGTATATGCCTTCTATCACGGCTGGTTTTAAATTATATATGGCCTGTCCACAGTGGCCTTGATAGACGAATGCACGCGACCCAGTATGATGTAAACAGGCATCATCAATAGCTGCTCAACCCGCCGCCACATTGAATACCAGCGCTGCACACTGCGCAGCTGCTTGAGATACTGCTTGTTTCACATTGCAAGCAACTAATCAAGGGGATTATATGAGGTCCTCCATTCATCGGTGAATTAGTATTCCAAACACAGTCCGTTTGATTTTTTTGAGCGCTTGTTTTGGGAGCAGCCGAACACCTCTAATTACCAGCATCTTGATGCTGTTGTACACTACATCTTACCTACCTGTGCAGAATGGAACCCTGCTTGTATTTTAATGTACAGCTGTCTGTCGTTCAGTTATTTGTGTATATTTTACAGCGAACTTTTTCAGACGATAGTCTGAACCTCCCTGGGATTAGCAGGATAAAGAGGCATGTTTTCACTCCAAACGTACAAATGAATTCCTCCTTTAATCTCTATCATTTTTAAACAACCCACGCTACTCATCTTTTATCACTTCAGTCTTTCTAACGGATACCGCTTGTCTCCTAGATGCATCTTTGAAAAGCTTTTTGCGAATTTCTGCACCATTGAACTTTTCTTCCTTCCCCCACCCATTTCCCCTCCTTTTATTAATAGTACTTCAGCTTCATTTTAGTGTTCTTTGGCTCTACTTTCTTACAGACCAAAACTATATATTTGGAATAGGTTTTTCTCTCTCAGAACATATTATCTTATGTTTAAGTAGCCATTTTCATCTCAAATGGGACAGAATGGTTTTATTCTAGTACGGTGACCTAAACAACCTTCAAGAGAAAAAAATTGAATCAGCACACAAATCTAATATAATTCAGGGCTCTTTTTGTAGCAGGAACTCCTTTGCATATTAGGCGACACACCCCTAATGTAGCCAATCCTCCAAGAGCTTACAGAGCTCTTCTTACAGGGGCTACTGTAAGCTCTTGGAGGACTGGCTACATTAGGGGTGTGTGGCCTAATATACAAAGGAGTTCCTGCTATCAAAATGGGTGCTGAGTCACATTTAATTAAGTAAACATTTAGTCACATTTCACGTCCATATTTGTGGCCATAATTCTTTTTCAGGAATCTTATCGGGGGTCAGCCTCCCTCCTCTGAATAGAATACAATATGCTATTTTTCTTTCTCCTCAGACTTTTAAAACCAAATTGTAATCAGATGGATTTATGTTGTTTTTGAAAGAAATTTGAAATCATCTCTGAAGGTTTTGAGGGAGGAAAAAACTTTCACGTGCCAAAACAAGACAATGAAAGTGAAGAGGAGGGGAAGAGTTTACAATATTCAGTATTTTTTCCTCAAAAAGGACAGGAACTCAAGTCTTTCACCAAAGGTGAGACTATGAAAAATGGAAATAAAGAGTTCTTCTGAGATCCTTATACATCTCTGGTTTTCATGAGATTACATACCATTGGGTTACAATCTGATCATTATTATCTACAAAATTCAGACTTTATTTTTACTCTCTGAGCATACTATCCCTACATTTCCAGCTGGTTCCATTCCACTTCAACAACAGGACTCCGACTAGAGATGGGCACAAATGGGAAAAATGCCGTTCATGCTGGTTCGTGGCCAAACCACGAACCGAACCATGAACTGAACCAGGAGGCTCATTGTGAACCAAACTGGTTCATGATTCATGGCCCCACAAAACCCATTGAAAGGGACTGCCGTCCCTTTAAACAGGGTTTGCAGGAAGCCATAAAACCAGCTGAGCAACAGAGAGCAGCCTGCTCCACACTGCTCAGCTGTTTTGGGCTGTCTTTGTCAGGACCCACAGCAACAACGAAGTACACACTTGCAGGAAGGTTTTACTTTTATTGACGCTATAGATGCATGGACAGGAACACTGTTAGGAATGACAGGTAAACTATACGCATGTAAGGTTATAGTACATTCATATCAGCACTATCCAATTAGTGTGGTTCCCGCGCGCGCCATGAGGCTTGAGAACCAACTGCTACCCAAAGCAAAACAGGTACGAGCTTCCCACGGCTCATCCTGACCAAAGCCAAAGCAATCACCCCAGCAACTCCTCCAGTGGCCTTGAAAGATACTCGTTGCAGCAAAGTGGCAATTAAGTGCAGGAGAAGGAATGCGCATGAAAGGGAAACAAAAGAAACACGTGGCAGCTTGCTGACAGTCTTGTGCCTCCCCTTTAAAGAAGGGGATGGCAAAGGATGATATGGTTAGACAGTGTCATCGAGGCAACGAACATGAAATTAAGCAAACTCCGGAGCACGACAGAAGACAGGAGGGCCTGGCGTGATGTGGTCCATGGGGTCGCGAGGAGTCGGGCTCAGCTGTGTGACTGAACAACAACAAGACAGGCTGAAACAGCTCCTTGCTGCTCCGCTGTTTGTGTGGCTTTCTGCTCTATCCACAAACCACCACAAATTGCTTCAAAGGTTTGTGGAAGTTCATGATGGTAGACCCGTCACAAACTTCAGTTTACAAACCACGAACAGGGCAAAATTCGTCATGAATTTTGCTCCACGTTTCAGTTCGCGCCCAATCCCTAACTCAGACATTGAACACCCACGAACACATGAAGCTGCCTTATAGTGACCCAGTGTTAAGTCCGGCGCTTAACAATGAGTCGAAGAGTGATTTCAGCAAAACTCAGGTTTATTCAGCTCGATAATCAACTTCTCCAACACGGTACAACTCCTCATAGCCCGAACTGCTTGTCCATTTCAGCTGCTCGGTATTTAAACATTCCGGGCTAATGTAGCCACACCTACTATACATATTTCAACCTATCAGGTTGATCGCATAACAAACCAATCATAAGCTTTCCCGCTTACATACAGTTCAAATGTGATTGGCCGCAAAGTCTTCGGCGCGAATCCCTGCCGAAGCCTGAAGCTTAACATAGCTTCTCTATGGGGATGATTCACATTCATCCTAGCATATTCAGGGCAGCATCTGAATACACTACACCCAGAGTCCCAGACCATTGGTCCATCAAGGTCAATAGTGTCTACTCAGACTGGCAGCGGCTCTCCCGGGTCTCGGGTAGAGGTCTTTCACATAATCTGCTGTCTAGTGCTTTTAACTGGAGATGCCGGTGTTTGAACTGGTC
Source organism: Gekko japonicus (assembly GCF_001447785.1). Classification (NCBI taxonomy): domain Eukaryota; kingdom Metazoa; phylum Chordata; class Lepidosauria; order Squamata; family Gekkonidae; genus Gekko; species Gekko japonicus. The sequence continues at coordinate 32,365 of NW_015171028.1, read as the reverse complement.
ACCCTCTGCGTGCAAAGCAGATGCTCTACCAGGGACCCAGGGCCCTTCCCCAAGTCCCTGCAAGCCAGCTTGCAGAAAAGGAAGTTACGGGTTTTCCCCCTTGCTGCACTACAGTGCCGCTAGAGTAGATAGACCAGAAAAAGGTATTGCAGATACCAGCTGAGCAAGGCTCAGATCAGGGGCTCTCCGTGTGGTGCCATGATGCCCACGGATACCTTTCTTGGCATCCATCAAGTATTCTCAGGAAGTTTGCAGGGCCGGGTGAGGCTTTTGCCCAACAAGGCTTTCGATTGGCCACTGTAGAATTGATTGGCTGTGCTTTGGCAGCAAAAGCAAAAAAATAAATGTTAAGTTGGCAGCAGCTGCCAACCCCAAAACCAGGAGCTACTCTATGTGACCGAAGGTAAGCCACAGCCCCCTTATTGTGGCTGGCTCCGCCCTCCGAGGCAGCCGCAAAAAGGGACAGCCATTTTGTGGCTGCACCCGCCATAGGTAAAGGTAAAGGTTCCCTTGCTCGAAAGCCAGTCGAGTCCGACTCTAGGGTTGTGGTGCTCATCTCCATTTCCAAGCCGAAGAGCCAGTGCTGTCCGAAGACGTTTCCGTGGTCATGTGGCTGGCATGACTAAACGCCAAGGTGCACGGAGCGCTGTTACCTTCTCACCGAAGTGGTACCTATTTATCTACTTGCAATTTCTTGCTTTCGAACTGCTAGGTTGGCAGGAGCTGGAACTAGAGACGGGAGCTCCCTCCGTCATGCGGCACCCGGGTCTCGAACTGCTGAACTACCGCCCTGCCACAGCCTGCAGTTCAGCGTGTTAACCACTTGAGCCACCGCAGCTCCTTGCTGTGTCAGAATTCCCAAAGTGTCTGCAGGGTCAAAAATTTTGCAGGGCCTCGGCTCAGATGATTCAGCAGTCGATAGGATTCCACGTGGACATGTAAAGAAGCAAACTCTGGCCCAGCTCCTCGGACTGAACAGCTGGCTCTTTAGGTACTAAGAAGAAGAAGAAGAGATTGGATTTTATACCCCGCCCTTCACTACCCAAAGGAGTCTCAGTGCGGCTTACAAACTCCTTTCCCTTCCCCTCCCCACAACAGACATCCTGTGAGGTAGAAGAAGAAGAAGATGATATAGGATTTATACCCCACCCTTCACTACCCAAAGGAGTCTCAGAGCGGCTTACAAGCTCCTTTTCCCTTCCCCTCCCCACAACAGACACCCTGTGAGGTGGGCGGGGCTGAGAGAGCTCTTGACAGAAACTGCTCTTTTTCAAGGACAGCTGACAGAACTACGGCTTGCCCAAGGTCATCCAGCTAGGTGGAAGTGGAGGAGTGGGGAATCAAACCCGGTTCTCCCAGATTAGAGTCCCTGCACTTAACCACTACGCCAAACTGGCTATATATTGTTCAAGCAACTAGAGGTCCTATATCTGAGCAGAAGTGGAGACAATCTGTAGCCAGTTAAGATTCCTTGCTTGTAAGAGAGAAGAAGAGATTGGATTTATACCCCGCCCTTCACTACCCAAAGGAGTCTCAGAGCGGCTTACAAACTCCTTTTCCCTTCCCCTCCCCACAACAGACACCCTGTGAGGTACACGGGGCTGAGATAGCTCTGACAGAATTGGCTCTTTTTCAGGGACAGCTCTGAAAGAACTACAGCTTGCCCAAGGTCATCCAGCAGGTGCAAGTGGAGGAGTGGGGAATCAAACCCGGTTCTCCCAGATTAGAGTCCGTGCACTCAACCACTACACTGAACTGGCTAACTGAGCTGTCTGATGACCACCCATCACTGAGAGGCTGATTTGACTCCAGACCACCAGGAGAGACAGTGAGACATGCTGGTGACCAGAATAGTAGATCAGCCACTTTGGGTCAGATTGATATTTCACTAGGTATATCTTTCCTCTGCATAGGACTATTGAATAACAGCCCTTGGACTGCAAGAAGATCAAATCAGTCAATCCTAAAAGAAATCAACCCTGACTGTTCCCTGGAAGGCCAGATAATGAAAATGAAGCTCAAATACTTTGGCCACCAAATGAGAAGGGAGCACTCACTGGAGAAGACCCTGATGCTGGGAAACATTGAAGGTCAAAGAAGACGGGGACGGCAAAGGATGAGATGGTTAGACAGTGTCATAGATGCAACGAACATGAAATTGAGCAAACTTCAGAGGACGGCGGAAGACCGGAGGGCCTGGCGTGATCTGGTCCATGGGGTCGCGAAGAGTCGGACTCGACTGTGCAACTGAACAACAAAATCGAATAACATTGGACTATTCAGCATTTTGTTCCTATTTTCCAAGAAAATATTTATTACACCGCGTTGTATTTTAGTTTAAGTTCATAAACTTGTAATATTCCGTACACTGTTTAGCATGCTTTCATGCAAGCAGTCGGTAGCAATACGACAACATTCACAAAGTTATAACTAATATCGTATGTTTTGCCCTGACCTCGATGGCTCAGGCTAGCCCGAACTTGGATGGGAGCCCACCAAGAAGTCCAGGTTGGCTACACAGAGGCAGGCAATGGCAAACCACCTCTGAACGTTTCTTGCCTTGAAAATCCCATTAGCGGTCACCATAAATTCGCTGCAATGGCACTGTCCACCACTACCAGTGCACATTTCTCATGCTGGTTTTTACTGAGGGTGATTTCCCACAAGCGCTGCTCCGCGCTCACTCCTCCCTTTTGCCTCTATGGTACGTGTCAAATTCACACAAGCTGCTGTGCGGCCGCATTTCGCCCCGCAGCTTCATGCGATAATCAATCTTATTCAAGCAATCCTCAAAAAACAGGATTGAGTAGACGCGGGGGAAATCGCATGAAGCTGCGGGGCAAAATGCGGTCGTGCAGAGCTTGTGTGAAATTGACACGTACCATTGGGCCAAAGAGAAGAGTGAGCGCAGAGCAGCGCTTGTGGGAAATCACCCTGAGACTTATTATAGAGCTGCGGTGGCTCAGTGGTTAAGACACTGAACTGCAGGCTGCGGAAAGTCGGTCGTTCAGCAGTTCGAGACCTGTGTACCGCATGACGGAGTGAGCTCCCGTCTCTGGTTCCAGCTCCTGCCAACCTAGCAGTTCGGAAGCAAAGAATTGCAAGTAGATAAATAGGTACCACTTCGGTGGGAAGGTAACAGCGTTCCATGCACCTTGGTGTTTAGTCATGCCGGCCACATGACCACGGAAACGTCTTCGGACAGCGCTGGCTCTTCGGCTTGGAAACGGAGATGAGCACCGCAACCCTAGAGTCAGATTTGACTGGCTTTCGAGCAAGGGAACCTTTACCTGTTATTATTATTATTATTATTATTATTAACTCATGTTTATTATGATTTGATCCCCTTTGCCGTGGAACTACTAGCATTTAAAAAAGAGATGTATTTTGCCTATGGTCCACTTTCGGCATTCATTGAGGCCAGCAGGTCCTCAGAAGTTTATTACTTTGACCCTTTAGACCATCCAGATGTAACGACCCTAACACCCAAGATCGACTGAAGCATTTTGGAAATGGAAATGCATTTTAAGGAACCACGCAGCATCCATACTCACGCCTCATAGCATTATGTCAATGCCTTTGTGAGAACAGACAAACACCTAACAATGGAGTGATCTAATTTTGAACTTGTGACAAAATGATCTTTCCCCCCCAACAGTACTGCATGTATATTCCTCCTTGTAATTGGTGATCAATTTAAGACCCAAATGAAGGAAGCTTGCTGACAGTAATAAGACTTTGTTATCATACAATACAATGAAGGAAGCTTGCTGACAGTAATAAGACTTTGTTATCATACAATACAATGATTTTGGTCTCATGTTCAAACACTTGATAGAGTCATTGTACTTAATAGTGGTCTCCCTTTATCAGAATACCACCCTAATTCCAGTCCTTTGTACAGCTTTTCTTATTCTCTTGCTGCTTATTATCAGTAATTAATATTTAATCAGCTACTCATTTAAGGATCATGATGAATCCATCCTACTAAAAAAGTTAAGGGTCATCAGCAACTAATCTTAAATGATCATAACATGTAATTGAAAACCATTTGCCCCAGTATTTCAATCGGATGAATGTTAATTAGTAACCGCTCTCTTAATTAAGGGTCATAGATAATCAATCTTATTCAAGCAACTGGACTAAAGACAGCCAAATCCAGATCTTAAAGGTTGATGGACTTTAATTAGAGACGATTAGCGCTCAATGATTCGAATGAGTGAACGTTGATTAGAAAACACAGCTCACGAAACCTTTTCCTTGACCGTTTCTTCTCCATTGCTCCGAGGTGCCACACATCTCACAAAGGAGTCTTCTGCTAACTGAAGGATCGAATGGAATATTCTTCTGTGAGAAGAAAGGCATGTCAGACGAGTATCTGGGAGACCCAGATTTGGATTCCCACTCTACCACATGCAGCTGCTGGTGTGACCTTGGGTCAGTTACAAGTTCTTTCAGAGCTGTTCTCTCATGAGCAGTTCCCCAAAGAGCTCTCTCAGCCCCACCTACCTCACAGGGTGTCTGTTGTAGGGACAGGGAGGGAAAGGAGATTGTAAACTGCTTTGAGACTCTGAGTGAAGGGCGGGGGGTAAATCCAATCTCCTCCTCCTCCTTCTCCTTTAATGGAGGCTGTCCAGAATTAGGTACAGGATAGGAACAGATTGACTTACCTGAACTATGTGCTTCAGTTTAGTGCATTCTGCCACTCCTCCTGCTTTCTTTGCATGTAAATGTTAAGAGTACCCTTCATAGCCCCAGTACAGGAAAAATAACATCCAAGTATGGGAAAGAGAAGGCAATCTGTATCGAGGGAAGACTGTAGCCACTTGGTGTTTTCACAGGAAAGTCCATACATTGGCTTGGATCCACTGGAAGATTTCTGCATGTGTTACAGTTCAGCATGTGACCAGCAGTGCTCCCTCTAAGCTGAATTAGTGTGAGGTAGCCCACAGTTGTTTAGCCTCTGGTTCACACATTTTTGACTTAGTTCAGGAAGGACGGCTCCATAGCAGACTAATTTATGCAGTAGCCAAATCACAACTTTAATGCCAGTAGCTCACAAAGTAGAATTCTGGCTCACACATTTTTTGTCTTAGTTCAGGAAGGATGGCTCCATAGCGGACTAATTTATGCAGTAGCCAAATCGTTGGCTCACAACTTTAATGCCAGTAGCTCACAACGTAGAATTTTTGCTCACAAGACTCCACAGCTTAGAGGGAGCATTGGTCATGAGTTCAGTATATAAGCATATCAGACAAATAACATACCTCCCTCCATTTGTCTGTTGGCCAAAATGGTTGTCTATCACCATGGGACTAAAGTCTGGGCATCTGCCTCTGTTCCCTCTTCTCTTCCAAGATACACGCAAAGCATTCCCCCCCCTCCATCCTACTCCCAACATGTAAGCTAGCTGGCTTCTATCAAACTATACCCTCTTTGCCTCTGTTCCTGCCCAGTTGCCCTGCCTGTCAGCCAGAAGATGCAAGCAAAATCTTTCCTCCACTTACCTAGCCCCAAATAGAAGAATAGCTCAGGAAAAGAGTATCTGTATTTATATAAAATTGGATCTCCTGTCCAGTGAGAGAGCTCAGTGATTGGCAGGAGGTGGAAAGGCTGAGCAGAGAAATGCCAGTCGGGATGATCCTGTTGCTGATATCCCCGTCACACATATTACTGATGCTGAGTCCCTATTTCCTGTTGCCCAGGAAATCATAACCAGATGGCAAATGCCAGGATAATCAAAAGGCTTCTGCCTGTTTCTGAATTTGGAAATAACCTTTGATAAGGTTCAGGGCATTTTTGTTATTCACAAACAGACTGCTCCCTGTCTCTAACAAGTAACTATAGGAAGAACACAATGGATCACGGGAAGGATACAGAATGAAATATTTTATGTGGCAAAACAGAATGAGTGAGACATGTCCAACCTTGGATACCATTAATTTTGTGTCACTACGTTTAGCATCTAATTAGCTATCAAGGAAATTGATGTTGTTAATCTTATGTGATACTTTTGACACTTGGACTCGGTCGCCTCGTTGCACCAGTGAAGTCCTTAAAACGATGGCATCGGATAGATTGCGCTGTCCGCTTCATCGGTGGCATCTGATACAGAAGTGATCACAAGCTCACAAGAATGGATCATAAGGTTAGCTGGGTTCACGAGCACGTCTATTCAGAAGGAAGTCCCTGGCAACTCCCCAGCAGGTATGCTGAAGACGGCAGTCTTAAGAACATAAGAACATAAGAGAAGCCAATGTTGGATCAGGCCAGTAGCCCATCCAGTCCAACACTCTGTCACTCAGTGGCCAAAAATACCAGGTGCCATCAGGAGGTCCACCAGCGGGGCCAGAACTCCAGAAGCCCTCCCACTGTCCCCCCCCCCAAGCACCAAGAATACAGAGCATCACTTGCCCCAGACCAAGAGTTCCTTTCTATACCTTGTGGCTAATAGCCACTGGTGGACCTCTGCTCCATATCTTTATCCAATTCCCTCTTGAAGCTGTCCATACTTGTTTGACACCCCCGATTTAGCATGTATGAAAGCATCCAGATGCAGGCCGCCTCCTATTAAGAACATAAGAGAAGCCCTTGTTGGATCAGACCAATGGCCCATCCAGTCCAACACTTTGTCACTCAGTGGCCAAAAATACCAGGTGCCATCAGGAGGTCCACCAGTGGGGCCGGGACACTAGAAGCCCTCCACTAGATGTCTTAGCCTTATTCAGCGGGGTTCTTCCTATGTCAGGAGTTGTATCAAGCCCCACCTTTCACACAGTGGTTTAGAATTTGTATGGGCTTGCCAAGACATCTCCATCTTGGAGAAAGTGGCCCTGCCTTAGAAGAGCCACTCTAAAGAACCTGTGGACTGCATGCCTGTTGCACCACCATAGAAGCATGCCTCTTTTCCCTCCACAGAGATGCGATGGAACCTCTTGGTCAACGTTGGTTTCCTCAGCTGAGCCTGGCCAGGCACCCCATGAGGGGGCACTATCTGAAAGCGGAGATAGTGACTGACTTTATCTATTGCCTGTCTCCTCATCTGTTTACTTTGTGGTCAATTGTCCTCGCTCCTCTTCTGCCTCCCATCTGCCAAGAGAGAGAAGAAAACAAAAAATGAAGAAAAGCAAGCTTCTTCTTCTCCAGTTGCACCATCTCTATCTCTGCCCCCTCGGGTTGCCAATCTCCAGTTGGGGGCAAGAGATCCCCTAATTTGGAACCCCTCCCCCCACTTCAGGGCTGTCAGAAAGCCAGGGGGGGGAGATGGCCGATCCATTATACCCTATGGAGACCAGTCTCCATAGGGTATAATAGAGAATCAATCTGTGGGTATCTGGGGCTGGGGGGGGCTGTTTTTTGAGGTAGAGGCACCAAATTTTTAGCATAGCAGGTGGTGCCTCTTTTTTTAAAAAAAACCCAAGTTACAAAAAGTTTGGACCAGGTGGCCCAATTCCGTGAGCCCCCAAAGAAGGTGTCCCCATCCTCCATTGCATTTAGAAGGAATTCGGTCCCTCTAAATGTGACGGCCAGAACTCGCCTAGGGACATCACAAAAGTAAGAACATAAGAACATAAGAGATGCCAATGTTGGATCAGGCCAAAGGCCCATCTAGTCCAACACTCTGTCACACAGTGGCCAAAAATACCAGGTGCCATCAGGAGGTCCACCTGTGCCATCAGTGGTCCACCTGTGCCACCTGTGCCATCAGTGATTCCCCATCCTGGCTCCTGGCTCCACCTCCAAGTCTCCTGGCTCCACCCCTCCAGATATGTCCTGAGTTGGACCTGGCGACCCTAGCCCCTCCCCATTACCCACCCTGTTGGTAGAGAATTCTTCAGAATCCTTAGCAAAGTGGTTTGAAAGGACCTGGTGAATGTAATATTTAGCCAGGCTGTAAATTGTACCTCAGATTCTCCTCCTGAGATGTGACCTTCCCCTCCTCTCAGACGCAAGCTGATTTCGCTGAAAGCCAATGGTCTTCAAAAACCATGATCTAGAGCGCCTTCTAACGGTGCTGTCGATGCTTCCTCCATTTTCACAGTCCTGGTGCTCTTCTAACCCATTGTTCTGACATCAGTGATCCATCTGCAGGAAGATGGCTCTTTTTGGCAGCCATCTTGCTGACAAATGCCTGTCAGTTCCTTTCTCATTAAGAACTGCTGGGCTATTTTTCTTCACATCCCAGCCCTAATTGCTGTCAGAGACTGTTATAGCATGATGTACAACTTTTCTGCGCATTCCTCAGTCCAGAGGAGCTGGCTATTATCTGATTTTATACCTGTAGTGATGGACCTGAGCTGTGCAAACAATCACACAATATCTTTCGGGATAAGGGTTTGCATCACATAAATACACCAAAATCCCCCAAATCTTATTGCTTCTCGAATACAGTTGCTGTGAGGCCTCCTACAAGGAAACATGCTCTGCATCTAGAATTATCCATGAGACGGGCATATAATGGACATTTTTTAATTAACATTTTATTGAATTTTTCACAAAGTATATTCAAGTAACCTTATAATTTGACATTAAATACAGAACATCGAACATAAACAGTATGCTAACTTATCATGTAAAGGTGTAGAACATGTACAAAGATTCCACATCTGCGAACTATGTGCAATAGAAATCAGAGTAACCAAACATCAAACTTGTGAGTATGTAATAACTTGGTGTTAGGCTTGCCAAGTCCCCCCGGGGGGCGGGGATACCCCCACCCCAGAGGCCCGTTCCCCACCGCCGCCGGTGGATCAGACCCTGGGGGGAACCCCACCCCGACGTGCACGTCCCCCGGAAGTGATGCGACCATGCCGGGCATGCTGGGGGCGGGGCCACGGTGATCCAAGGGAAAACTTCTGAGTGACGTGGATGTGGCGCGTGCGCACACTCCAGCCGCCAGCTGGGAGTCCCCCGCTGTGGTGAAATTCAGACTTGGCAACCCTACTTGGTGTTTCAGAGTTCCGTGTATCTTAGAGAGACATCCTAGCCAGAACTTGTGGGCGGCCAGGCTAATCTTTGTTATACCCCTAATGTGTAGATGAAACCTATAGAGAAGCTCAGTATTTACAACCATTCATGATACTGAGACCAAAATGTTGGAACAAATTCTTCTTTAGTGAGGAAGTCCAGAATGGGATTCCACTTTTCCATGAATTTAGTGGAGATCGGCCAAAGTGCGGCGTTGTTCAGTTTGCCTCCATCAAGAATTGATCCCATAACTTCTTGTCCCAAATCAGTGTTCCAGGCGGCTTTGTGATGGACATTTTAAGAGACTGGTTTACACGAGGGTTGCTGGGCTTCGTGTCAGGATCCACAGCAAAACAACGAAGTACATGCTTCCAGGAAGGTTTTACTTTTATTGAAAAGCCATAGATGCAATAACATGGACACTGTTAGGAATGGCGGGCTACCTATGCGCATAATAGGATATAGGGCATTCGTATGCCCCCCCCCCGCAGCAATACCCAATTAGATGGGCTCCCGCACGCAGGAGCCAGGAAAGTTTCCAACGGTAGCAAAAGCTGGGAACCAGAACGATCCCACGAAAGGTAGACACCACACTCCTCCAGTACCTCTTTACAGATAAGCGTTACAGCTGGTAAGCAATTAAGCGCATGGAAAGGAATGCATAACAATTAGAACGTCTCTCCCTACATGGCAGCTTGCTGGAAACTGGCAGGACTGTTGTGAGGAGCAGTGTCATGGAGGAAAAAAATTAAACAGGAAAAAATAAGATAAAAAAGGAAGATCTGACCATGGAGTTCCTGGCACTTCCTTGCAGGCCTGTAGCTACAGTGGGGCACCTTGGGGCTAAGTCCCCTGACTTATTGGCAAGCCCCCACGACTTACCATCCAGCCCTGGGCCACCGAGTGGAAAGAGCCTGGTATTTCTGCAAAGCTGTCTGGTACGAAGGGCTGGCAATGGTGGCCACGCAGAGCCAGACAGCACCTCTCTATTCCCCACAGAAAGTCTATTCCCCCCAGAAAGTACTTGTTGCTGGTGGGCTGCGCTGCACTGTCTGGTGCGAGGGGCTGGCTATGGGGGAGCGAGGGGCCACTGCGAGGAGGAGGAGGCTTAGTACGCCCTTTAACGGGCTTTCGAACCGCTGGGTGGGCGGGAGCTAGGACATAGACCGGGAGCTCACTCCGGCCACAGTGGGTCTCGAACAGTTGTTCGGCCAGATGTTAATGCAGACTGCATTTACAGCCTGCGCCACCGCTCCCTTGAGTTGCATATTTCCCCACCTGTCAATCGGACCAAAGAAAGTAGCCTACCCTGCTACAGAAAAGCATCGATTGCATGTCTCTTATATTCAGTGGAACACTCACAAAGCTGCCTTATACTGAATCAGAGCCACGGTCCATCGCAGTCAGTATTGTCTACTCAGGCCGGCAGCGTCTCTCCAGGGTCTCGGGCAGAGGTCTTCCACATCACCTCCTGCCCTGAGCCTTTGAACTGGAGATGCCGGGGGATTGAACCTGGGACCTCCTCCATGCAAAGCACAGGCTCTGCCACTGAGCCATGGCCCCTCCCCCATACCCTCCAGGGCCTCAGGCAGAGGTCTTTCACATCACCTCCTGCCTGGTCCTTTTAACCGGAGATGCCGGGGACTGAACCTGGGACCTTCTGCATGCCAAGCACAGGCTCCGCCACTGAGCCATGGCCCCTCCCCCATACCCAACAGAGCCTCGGGCAGAGGTCTTTCACACAGGCCCATTTCCAGGATTTTTAAAGTCAGGGGGGCATTTAAATTCCTTAGGGGGCACTGGCTAATCAAATTAATCCAGGGGAGAAGGCTGTGACGCCCTGGGCTGGATGGGAAGTCAGGGGGCCTTGCTAGCAAGTCGGGGGCCCTAGCCCCGAGATGCCCCACTGCAGCTACGGGCCTGCTTTCACACCACCTCCTGCCTGGTCCTTTTAACTGGAGATGCCGGGGACTGAACCAGGGACCTTCTGCATGCCAAGCAGATGCTCTACCGCTGAGCCACAGCCCCTCCCAAAAATGATGAAACACACAAGAAACTGTCTTATAGTCAGGGCTATTTTGGGGCAGGAACGCACAGAAACGGAGTTCCGGCTGGCTCCCAAGTTGGCCACGCCCAGCAGGAACTCATTAGCATAACAGGCCACACCCAACAGCAGAAACTCATTAGGATTGGCTACAATTAGGGGTGTGTGGCCTAACATGCAAAGGAGTTCCTGCTCCCCAAAAAAAGCCCTGGGTTTTGACAACAAACAAGGTAAAAAGAATAAGAAGCAAAAGGTGTGGCTGGATTCTGGTAACATGGGGGCGTGGCCTAATATGCGAATAAGCTGTGCTGTCAGGGGTATGGCCTATTATGCTAATTAGTTCCTGCTGGGCTTTTTCTACAAAAAAAGCCCTGCTTATAGTGAATCAGACCCTTGGTCCATCACAGACGATATTGTCTGGCAGTGACTCTCCAGGGTTTCAGGCAGAGGTCTTTCACATCACTTACTGCCTGGTTCTTTTCACCTGGGGATTGAACTGGGGACCTTCTGCATGCAAAGTAGAGGCTGTTCCACTGAGCCATGGCCCTTCTGTTTCTATTTCATCTTATATCTCAAAGATGACAACAGTACAGAATTAATAGAACTGGCTATTGGTCCTTCTAAATGTTTCTTCTTTTTTGGGTTTTTTTTTTTAACTTTTAACAACCTTTTCACCATCTTACATTCATTATGGAGTATTCAAACATGCATATTGATTATTCGAATTCTATAGTTTTTCACATTTTCTCTCTTTCTGGTTTCTAGGTGCCACTTTTTTGGTCAAATGACCCTGCCGTGGGTAAAGGTCACATTCCGTTCACTCTTTCAATGCCTCCGCTCTTCTATCTAGGGCCGTTAATCGCAGCTAAACATTTTTCATTTTATTGCACCTCATTGGATCTAAAATTATCTTCCCCCTTTTCTCTTTTCCACAATATTTAATACCGAGTCACCTTTCGGAGGCCATCGAGAAGAGCCGGTCAAGGGCAAACAACAAAAGATAATACTTATGAATCATATTAACTGTGTCATATAACCTAACTCGACGGAGCTTCTCTTTCCCAATAGTCCCGGCATTTCTCAGCTTTGTCGAAAATGCCCTGTATCTTTGTGATGAAGTACAGCGATCGAGAGCATCATCTGCTGCCCTCCTGATGTGCTTGGGAAAACATCGAGTACTAAAGCAGCAGACCGTTGGGGGAATTATTAAATACATCCTTCCGAAGCGCGTGCTGTCAAAAGGAGCTGCCTCAATGGGAAGCAACTATTTGAGTACTCCATCCTATCTGGAACTGGGGTGGCCAATCTCCAGGTAGAAGAAGAAGAAGACGATGAGATTGAGTTTATACCCCGCCCTTCATTCGGAGTCTCAGAGCGGCTCACAAACTCCTTTCCCTCCCCCTCCCCACAACAGACACCCTGTGAGGTAGGTGGGGCTACTGAGAGAGCTCTTGACGGAAACTGCTCTTTTTCAAGAACAGCTCTTAACTGTGGCTTGACCAAGGTCATCCAGCCAGGTGCAAGTGGAGGAGTGGGGAATCAAACCCGGTTCTCCCAGATTAGAGTCCACGCACTTAACCACTACACCAAACTGGCTCTCAGTTTGGAGTTCTCCTGAAATTACAAGTGATGTACAGACTACAGAGATTGGTTCCTCTGGAGGAAATGGCAACTTCAGATGGTAGACTGTATGGCAGTACAACCCTGTGGATATCCGTTCCCCCCCTTCCCCAAGCTCTCTGCCCCAAAGTTCCAGGAAGTTCCCAACCCAGAATTGCCAACTTTATATCTTTGAACACTGGATGCTGGAGTGTAGTTCTTGGGACCCACTTGGAAACCGCCATTTTGCTTCACTTGTTTGGAATAGGATGAATAGTTGGGAATCCAGGAATGTCCTTATTGGATTTATTTACTTGCTTCATTTTTCCACAATGGAACCTGGAGCCAGTTTGGCGTAGTGATTAGGAGCATGGACTCTAATCTGGGAGAACCGGGTTTGATTCCCCACTCCTCCACATGCAGCTGCTGGTGTGACTTTGGGCCAGTTACATGTTCTTTCAGAGCTGTTCTCTCAAGAGCAGTTTTTGAAAGAGGTCTCTCAGCCCCACCTACCTCACAGGGTGTCTGTTGTGGGGAGAGGAAGAGAAAGGAGACTGTAAGCCACTCTGAGACTCCAGTCTCCTCCTCTTCCTCCTTCTTGTTCTTCCTCCTTAACTCGCCTTCCCTCCAATTTACCCTCACAATGTTGCAAAGTAGGTTAGCCTGAGAGAGTTTGTCAGGCCCAAGGGTACCCAGACAGATTCAAACCTGTGTCTCTCAGATCCTAACCCAATGCTCTGACCACTACATCCCACTGGCTCTGAGGGTTTCCAGTGCAATTCCAAGCAGAAATGTACCATTCTAAGTCATGTGAAATTAAGGTGTGTAACTCTGTTCAGGAGAGAGTCGCAGTGCCTCATGAGAGCTGAAACCAGCAGTGGAAGGCAACCCCTCCCTCCTTCACAAGGCCAGACAGATAACACCGTCTGGCAGTACTGGCTCTCACGGTCTCCCTAGCAATGTTTACAGCAAGCGGCAGAGCAGCGAGCAAGCCAGGATCAGAGAGGGGAACAAGCAAAACATGGCAGCTAGCTGACAGTGCCCCCCCAAGCAGCCCTCTGTTGACTTCCAACCCCCCTCCCCCATAATATCTCCTATAATGTACCCTGTGCCCAAACAGAGAACCATCTGTGAAAGCAACTGGAATGTTCCAGTTCCAAAAACTTGCCTACTGTCTAGGATATGTTTTATGGTTTGCTTGAGCAGATTGTCGGCAGGATGCCGAGGACCCTTTTGATACCCCCACAGCCCATCCTCAATTACTACACTGTAGGTTTTTCTGTTGAGTTAAATTTTAAAAAGATAAAATAAAAATAAAAATAAATCATTTGCCTTGGAAGCCCAGAAGCTTTACACAATATCCCCAATCCTCCATGTTTCCTGGTCAAACAAATTACAAAGAAAGTGTTCCAAACCTTTTATCATTCGAGTTGCCCTTTTCTGCCCTTTTCCCAAAGCTATATTATCCTTTTTAAGGTGTGGTGACCAGAACTGCACACAGTATTCCAAATGAGGTCGCACCATTGATTTATATAGGGGCATGATGATATTGGCTGATCTGTTTTCAATACCCTTCAAAGGGGACAGTAGGGGGTCCCCTTTGGCCACCAAAAAAGGCTCTGCCAAGGAGTAGGGGACCTGCATGTTCAAAAGCCCTGTGGGAGGGGAATTGCAGGAAGGGGAACTTTGGTGAGATAGAATGAAGAAGCCGGTTGGATCCAGCCCATTCTTATATTCTTCCAACAGGAACACCGATGTATATTATCAGAACCTCAGCGGCGTATTTCTCCCTGATTCTACCCCCATCTGTTGCTCCTTTTCAGTGTGGTTAGAGCCATTGGGGTATAAACTCATCTGTCAGCTTTTTGAGATGTCATTCTTGCTACAAGCAAGAGCCTGGGCAACACTGCCTGAAGCCTGCCAAGCTCAATAGTCTTCCATAGAGACAAAAAGAAGAAGAAAAAAATAATTCATCTCAACAATAAAAGGGAAGGGAGTGGCGGAATATATTCTGGATGAATAGGGTATTAGCACGCACTCTCATTTCAGCAGATGATTTATAATTAAAAACAATAGGCCCCATCTCAATGTTCCGATGGAGCCCCATTCTCAATAAGTAGTAGCGAGAGAAAAGGGACTCGTATGTTGAAAAGTACCATTGTCTTCTTTGCATTGTAATAGGAGCGTTCTCCATGGCTGCTCGTCCACGAAATGCAAAAAAGCCATCCACTTAACAGGCAGCACCTTGAAATAATGCACTGCTTTCTGTATTTATAGTCACTGGCATTAAGGGTCTTTGATCAAGATTTGTACCGCTGACTTCAGCGAGAGAAAAATGTGTTTTACTATTATTATTCGGATATCAATGAAATAAAAAAAATTGGGAAATAATTCTCATCTCCTATGCTTGCCTTCACTGGCTTAACAGCTAAGTATGTTATATCTTATGCAGTTATTGTAGATCCATAGCAAAAGGAAATCGTTTGAGACTGGAGAAAAAACAACACTAACGTCCCTGTCTACTTTTTTGGCAAGAAATGCACAATGGAAAAACAGAAGCGAAATGTCTAACACGAACCTGAAGATTTGTGACAACCAACCCAACTGAATATTTATTGGAAATTCGGCTGGAGTGACTTCTGGTTTTGGCATTCTGATGGCGGCCGCAGACCTCAGGAGCTCCCGAGGATGCGGACTGTGAACTCATGGCAGGGAGGGGGTGCAATTGTCCATGCCCCCCAGGAGCTCTGTGAATGGGTTTCTAGCAATGGGGATTAAGTTTGCCTCTCCCCCCAGCAGGCAGCTGGCAGATCGAGGCATTCTTGTGCCCCGACGGTCCCCCTGATGAGTTCCCGAATGGGACAAAGAGCAGCACACCAGAACAAGCACTTGGTGAACTAGCGAAATTTACTGATTAAAGTGGATAATCATTGAAATGTGAGTTGGAGTCTCAGCGAAACACCGAAGAGCTAGTCGAAAACCCACCCTTTAAAAGTGGGGGGGGGACTAAGAAAAGCTAAGCAAACTTTGGCCATTACGTTAAGGGGGGTGGACTAGTGAAGCAAGACAGACTGAAATAAAAAGCATTTAAGAACTTACCAAGCTGTTTTAAAGAGAAGAGACTGTGATAACTTTTACTAAAAGTAAACCATCCCCAAACATGGCGCCCACGAGGAATGATGAGAAAGACAAACAAGTGAAACCTTAGCTTCTTGCCGGAACTGCTGGCCCAGCGAGTCCTGTTCCTAGACAGGACACAACTACAGAGCTGCAAAAGATGCTGACGGAAGCATTGCGACCTCTGCTGGAGCAAGTAACGGCATTGCATAGCAAATTCGATGCACAGCAAATTCAATTAACTGAAATAGCCAAAAAAAAACCAGACAAAACTGAACACGAAGTAAAAGAAATGGATGCCAACACCAAAAAACTAAAAAAAACAACTGCAGGTGAAGGAGAAAAAGAGATTGATGGAGGAGTCTCAACTATTACAGCTACAAATGGAGAGAGCAAGCTATGTCTTAAGATTTCAGGGTGTACCGGAAGAAAAGACTGAGAATCTGAAACA
>NW_015171028.1:0-15803 GCF_001447785.1 Gekko japonicus | reverse complement strand
GTGAATTTTTGCACCAACACAGTCGTCCATCAGGAGAAGTAGAAGGCGAGAAAGAGGACAGCACGAAAGAAAGCTAAGAAGAAGAGCAGCGGTATCTTCAGATGAGAACTCAGATTCCAAATTAGGGGCAGCTGCCCTGAAGACAAGCTATCTTTTGAGAAAGAAAAAGTATAAAAAATGAAATGTTATTACACTCTGAAAGCTCGTACAATGTATTGTTATAATTGTTTCTTGGATTGCTTTTTAAGAAGTCAGAAGTGGTGGTGTTTAAATTTATTTTATTGTATAGACTACTAGATGACCACATTCAATGAACTTGAATCGAACTTTGAGCTAAAAGCTAATTTGTTAAGCAGTATGTATGACCACCATCTCTTGGGGTTTTAGTGGGTTTTCTTTACTTTCTCGCAAAGTATGTAGATCCCTTCCCCATTTTTCGTTGTAGTTTATAGAAAATGCAAATTAAAAAATCCCCTATGGGGGGTATTGTGTAGTGGGTTAGACGCATGGAAGACCCGCTGAGGCATGCATGATACCCTGCACGCATTACTAGTACACAACAAAGACAAAGACAAACGGCTGGCTGGCCAACTATATACACACCTGGGGACACACCCCTAGGTCCCGTTGGTGGGTTTAAATCTCTCGCCACGGTCCCATTGGTCCCCCCAGTGGAGGAACCAGGAGCCTAAGCCCCATTGTTCTTCCAGAGTCAAGGTCTGGGGTATTCGCTAGCCCCTGGTGGTGGTCAGCGGACACAACAGGGGGCAAAAAAAGAAAGGAAGGAAATTCGGCTGGAGCATTATCACAAATCCGTAACTTGATTTAAGAATGGTTCCATGGTATGCGATAAAATATTGGGGGACCATGGGAAATGAAGGTGTGGAGGATAGGAATCACATTTCTTTAAAATAATCAGTAATCAAGTCCGGCTGCTTTTGAGGTTTCCTGTTATCAGACACTTAGTTGCTTGTTCAAATCCGACTCTAGGGTTGTGGTGCTCATCTCCATTTCCAAGCCGAAGAGCCAGCGCTGTCCAAAGACATTTCCATGGTCATGTGGCCGGCATGACTAGACGCCGAGGCGCACAGAACACTGTTACTTTCCCACCGAAGCGGTACCTATTTATCTACTTGCAATTTCTCGCTTTCAAACTGCTAGGTTGGCAGAAGCTGGAACCAGAGACAGGAGCTCACTCCATCATGCAGCACTCAGGTCTCAAACTGCTGAACTACTGACCTTCCACAGCCTGCAGTCCAGCATTTTTACTACTGAGCCACTGCAGGTTTCTTTGTTCTATTTTACCAACAATTAATTACCGGGGTTGCCAAACAAAAATGGCATCTCCAAAAATATGTAGGGAATCAACTTCCTACCATAACTCAGATCAATTTTTGATCTTTGAAGATGCTCATGTACTTTTAAACTATTTGCCTTTCTCCTGGTGAACAAATAGTCGAGGGAAAGGGACCCTCTGAGCCCTTACATATATTTTATATCAGAAATTTTGTTCTGATTTATTGACTTGGTGCATTTAAATCCTGACTTTCTCTCTAACAGGGACCCAAAGTGGCTTACATGATTCTCACCACCTCAATTTTATCTTCACAACCACCTTGCAAGGTAGGGTAGGCTCAGAGCCTGTGACTGGCCCAAGGTCACCCAGTGAACTTCTGTGGCAGGGGTGGGGATTCAATCCTGGGTCTCTCAGCTCCGAGTTGGACACTCTAAATATTACACCATCATGCCCACCTCCAGTAATCCAATGGACTGAGGAGTTTACAACTTTATCAACATTTGAATGTATGGCAAAGAGATGACAATGGAGCATAGACATATTTGTAGATATTTGGGAACCTTTTATAGAAGCTCATCTGTAGACCTGCCACCATTGTTTTATACACACACACACACACACATGCATGCATGCACACAAAAGGGGGGACCTGCAAGAAACTTGTGGGGAGGAGGCATTCCCCCATCTTTGCTTCCTTCCCTCTCCCCCTCCCCTACCCCCCTCTCCTTCTCTCCCCAAGCCAACCCCTCTTTCTTTTTCTTTACAACCCTTCACCAAGTTGATCCCTCTTTCTTTGTCTTTCTCTCTCCCCCCCCCCCAAGCCAATCCCCCTTCTTTCTCTCCCCCCAAGCAAATACCCCCTTCTTTCTCCCTAACTTTGAGCCCGGCAGCAGTGGCAGTGCCTGGGAGGCCGAGCTAGTGCAGGCTCAGCCACAAAGCCACCCACCGCTTTCCGTCCCTCTTCACTCCCAGCTTCCCAAAAGCAGAAAAGCTCGCCCCCTGTTGTACTTTTGGGTGGGGATTTAAGTATCCCTCATATCCTTTTTTAGAGTTTTTAGATTTTTCTGCACACATGGGGAGCGCCCCAAGTGTGCAGGATATCTCTTTTCCCTCCATGTGCCCCCGATTTGCAGAAATAAATATCCACACACAGGAGGCCATGTTGGTAATTATACACACACACACACATATAGTGCGATTAGATAGATAGATGATAGAAGATAGATAGATGATAGATAGATAGATAGATAGATAGATAGATAGATAGATAGATAGATAGATAGATAATGCTATATATTTTAATTATGCCATGCAGAAAGAAATTATATGTTTATGTATGTATGTGTATCTATGTAACTCCAAAACAGAAAGAAACTATATGAGTATGTATGTGTATATTTTTGAAATATAAATGATTATTTTTTAATTAAATTCATAATTTAATAATAATACTAACCCCAAATGGAAATAAATTATATCAAATAAAACTATATATATTCTCCTTGGGGTAAGTAAAAATAATGTTTTGTTTTTAAAAGAAATTTTTAAATAATTTAATTTGCAACAGCATGAGATAACATTATCAAACTTTTTCCCCCAACCAATCATTTGCAGAAAAGAACCACAGCAACAATTCAGAGTAAAAGGGAAATATATAATGAGATAAAAATTTGAAAATAATAATGAAATAATTAAGAATTGAACGTTTTTACAGGAAGCATTAAAATACAAAGTCTTCATTAAAAAATCGGTCTAATAATAAAAAGGAAGACTCTGCAGTCCAGACATGAATGACGCATAACCTCGAGGGAAGCAGGCGCGGGTCAGGCATATCGTGGGCAGCACAACCCGTCAGCTTTTTTGTCCTTTATGACAGCAGCAGCCAATCTTGCCCTTTGGAAAGTAACAAATTTGTCCCTGTCCGCCAGTAATATGACTAATTTCCCCTGATCTGACCTTCCTGGGAAATGGGATGCTATGGTCCGCAAAAATCTATTACACTCTACTACTGGGAAGGGCTGTGACTCACTGGCAGAGGCTCTGCTTGATATGCAGAAGGTCCTGACATCTCCAGTTAACAGGATCAGGTAGCAGGTGATGTAATAGACCTCTGCCTGAGACCCTGGAGAGTTGCTACCAGTCTGACAATACTTAGACGGACCAAGGGTCTGATTCAGTATAAGACAGCTTCATGTGTCCCCAGCCCCATAGCCAGGGCTTTTTTGGGGGGGGGGGTCCAGGGAGCCACAGGGCACTGCTAACTAAATTAAATTTAAATCACCCTCCCTTCTCTGTTAGGGAAGGGCAGCGTGAGGGGAAGAGAGAAGCCAGGTGCACAGGTGCATAGGCCCCCGCCACAGCCTGCCCAGCCGCCACCCCCTTTGGCAGCTGACTGACCTGCATAGACTCCAAGGGTCCTCAAGTATTCTACTGAGAAGCCAAGCCTGGCCACTGATCTCAGTACAAAACTGTGCCATGGGTTACTTTTCATCTCTCCATACGCCAAAGTCAAAAGGCCTGGGGAAGTAAAGAAGGGCAACTCGAATGATAAAAGGATTGGAACACTTTCCCTATGAGGACAGGTTAAAGCGCTTAGGGCTCTTTAGCTTGGAGAAACGACGACTGAGGGGTGAAATGATTGAGGTTTATAAGATTATGCATGGGAAAGAGCAGGTAGAGAAAGAGGTACTTTTCTCCCTTTCTCACAATACAAGGACTCGTGGGCACTCCATGAAATTGCTGAGCGGTCGGGTTAGAACGGATAAAAGGAAGTCCTTCTTCCCCCAAAGAGTGATTAACACTTGGAATTCACTGCCACAGGAAGTGGTGGCGGCTACAAGCATGGATGGCTTCTAAAGGGAATTAGATAAGCATATGGAGCAGAGGTCCATCAGTGGCTATTAGCCACAAGATATAGAAGGGGCTCTGGGGCAAGTGTTGCTCTGTCTTCTTGGGCTTGGGGGGGGCAACAGTGGGAGGGCTTCTAATGCCCTGGCCCCACTGGTGGACCTCCTGATGGCACCTGGTATTTTTGGCCACTGTGTGACAGAGTGTTGGACTAGATGGGCCTTTGGCCTGATCCAACATTGGCGTCTCTTATGTTCTTATGTTCTTATTTTCAGCTGGTAATTAATGGTTGTTTTATAAACGAAGGTCGTTATCGAGGGTAGACTATCTACTAGACTACTAGTAGACTATCGAGGGTAGACTATCTACTAGAGATAGTCCTATTCTGATCATAACAGAGGGTGGTGGGACAACTAACAGCCAGCGTGCAAATGTGTTTTGAGTGATGTGTTTTGCGTAATTTCTAAAGATTGGAGATTTCCAGAGCCCCAAATTGTTGCTCTGGACAGAAGCGGGGGCAGTAGTTTCGTTTTATAAACTTCTAAAGTTGGAGGAATCGGACCGCCTCCTCTACACCTATAAAACCTAAGAATACCAAGGACGGCTTTTTCAAGATTATACTAAGCATAGTCGATATGGGCTGTCCCTAAATATTTAAAGCTAGATACCTATTCTAATGGTTTCTGGTCCATTGTCCATTCATGATAATACGATCTTCTACCAAAAAAACCATATTCCGTGTAGAACAAAATTGAATTGGTCTTTCCACCTACTTTGATTGGAAAGAAATGAGGACCTGAAAGGAATTCTACCATATCATTTATGTATAGATTAAAAAGCAGAGGGGCCGAACTACAGCCTTGGTGGACCCCTTTTGTACTTTTAACGGAGCTGGACAATTGGCCATGGACACCTAGGTCCTTTCCGCATCTGCCTGCCACTCCGGGTTTTCTCAGTGTTCGAGTCGAGGCAATTTAAGGGAGGGTAAGGTAATGCAGAATGGGGGGGGATGGAATAAAAAGAAAGTTGAATTTAGTTTTAGTACAGAGTGGGGGGAAATCCTCGATTAAAAAGAAGGTTGAATTCGATTTTAGTACAGAATTGCTTGGAGGGCACATGGATTAAAAGGAGAGTGCAGAAAGAGCCCTAGTCTGACTTTTAAAGTAGTGTTCGTTTTATACGCTCCAGCAGTCTGTTATATGCATAGTACTTCGTTTTCTCCATAAATGGTATCTTGAGATGGAATCAAATGTGGCTTTGAGATCGGTAAATGCCACATAGGGGAGCGGTGGCGCAGGTGGTAAAACGCCTGCTGGTAACATCAGTGAACAGCTGCTACAGCTGTTTGAGACCCACTGCGGCCAGGGTGAGCTCCTGGTCCTAGTCCCAGCTCCCGCCCACCCAGCGGTTCGAAAGCAATTAATATAAGCGAGTAGATGAATGGGTACCTGCCCTTAGGTGGCAGGGGGCACCCACCCTGTACGGGTGTGTGTGGCAGGAGCAGTAGAAGCGACAGCAGCAGCGGCGGTGATGGTGGAAATGGCGGCGATGGAGTGGCATAGCGTCGTAAGGCAGGTAAAGCGATGGGGTTGGAGACAGAGGCGGAGCTACAGAAGTGACGCAAGCGCATCGGAGCCGTACAGACGTAGCTGGGCTGTAAGCCGATACGACCCACATACCAGATGAGCCCGCCGAAAGAAAAAGAGAAAGAAGAAGCCGCCGGACCGGACGACCACACCAGGAACCGAGCACTGAGTCACCTGAAAGATCGCCCGGGAAGAACAGCCAAGAAAAACGGCGAGCCCTGCCACCTGGGTGCCGGTAGGCAGCCCCAACCCCTGTAGACATGTAGCCTTAGCTAGGGATAAATTTGAAACTTGTAAGCCACTCAGAGACCCTTCGGGGTTGGAGCGGGGTAGAAATCGAAGATATAAATAAATAAATAAATAAAGGTCCCGGTCACACGTGCCAGATAACGTGGGGGGGGGGAGATGTGGCTTTTTGCGCCGTCGCAATTTGACCCGACCTGAGGCGATCAGATGCAACAGCGGTGTACCACGTTTCTTCCCGTGGGCACGTATTTTCGGTGCGCTTCAACAAGGAAGCACAGAGGCAAAAGGAGCCCACTAGAGAGATCACGCAGAGCAAGTCCGCCTGCAGCCCCTTGCAAACTAGTTGAGAGTAGACTTTCACAGGTACTTTTTAACTCCGCATCTTTGGGAGGCCAGTACGGGTGGGCGGTGTGTGCACAACGCTAGCCAGATGTTTCTGTGTGATCACGCCCTTATAATCTGCCTGGCAATCGTGGCTCTCCCGTGGCAAATTCTGCGTGTGATCGGGGCCATAGCTAACTAAATGATCCATTTGAATATTTATTGATCAGGTGTTGCAGTAGAAGGCAATGGTCCAGGGTGGAATGTCCCTTTCTAAATACAGTTTGCTCTGGTGCTAAGAAGAGCCAGTTTGGTGTAGTGGTTAAGTGTGCGGACTCTAATCTGGGAGAACCGGGTTTGATTCCCCACTCCTCCACTCGCACCTGCTGATGTGACCTTGGGTCAGTCACAAGCTCTGGCACAGCTGTCCTTGAAAAAGAGCAGTTTGTGTCAGAGTTCTCTCAGCCCCACCCACCTCATAGGGTGTCTGTTGTGGGGAGGGGAAGGGAAAGGAGTTTGTAAGCCGCTCTGAGACTCCAAGTGAAGGGCGGGGTATAAATCCAATCTCTTCTTCTTCTTCTTATTTTCAGTTACCCATATCTCCAGCTTCAATAGGAGATGTCTTGCATAAAGCTTTCCTATTACACCCAGCATGCTGATTGGACTATAGTCAGCTGGATCGGTGTGCTCCTACTTCTTATAAATTGGAATCACAATAAAAGAGGTCCATTCCTGAGGGAACCTACCAGACCTATCCAGATGAGTAAATAGGGTGGCTAAAACAGGCGCCCACCCATCCTGGTTTCATTATGGAGACTAATACGCCTTTGATATTTGTGTCGTGGGCCAGCTTGACCAGCCTGAGCCCAGTCTGGCTGAAGACTCCTCAGGAGTCGAGGAACCACATGCAGCCAGCTCTGAACCAGCTGCCTCAAGATTCTGCCGGCAGCTGACCTTGACCCACCCACCCACAGCTCAGAAGTAGCTGACAAAGCACAGCTGCAGGAAAGTAGCCCACCAGGCTCCCCCCCCTTAATGGAACAGTGAAGGGAAAAGCTCTGGCAAGACTTAAGGACATGCAGACAAAGTGCTCGCCTCTTGGCTTGGTGCCAGCTGCTTAATGATAGCAGTTCTGGATAAGTGCAGGAGCACCTCCAAGCAGATGGCTGTAAATCAGGCTTGTTAAGCAACACCTATATAAATCAGACCTGGAGAACTGCAGATTGTGGAAGCAACTTGTCAAAATCCTGTGAACTTTGCAGCCACAACTCTGGACTTTGCCTGCCTCCTGTGACCTTTGGACTGATAACTCTGCTTTTTGGACCTGTCTGAACCTTGCTGATCAATGACTTCGGACTGCCTTGACTCTGCTTTCCTGAACAACCCATGGACTCTGACTGCTGCTTAACTGGTATTTCATCTCTGGACTGGACACTTGCCTGTGACCTAGCTCTTTGGCCTAGCTCTGTTGCCTTACTCTGCCTGTATTCCAGGACAACTTGGTCTTAATGAAACTTCTTTTAAGACTGCCACAGGTTATTATCTACCTTCCCAAATCGATTTCTGCATCTTTAGGTAACAGGGAGGCCTGTTTTTAAAAGCTTTTTATATTATCTGTATTCAATTTCCACCTATGTAATATCCATTTAAAAGATAGCAGCTGATGCTATTTCTGACATTAAATCAAAAACTCTTGTGTTTTTACTTTCAGGTCAACGAGCAAACTTCAAGAAACACAGGGACAACTTCAGGATCCAAAAATTTCCTGTCAGGTTTGGGGTGATTTGGGGACTGCTCTGTGATATCATTCATTTGTGACTCAAGGCCTCACACTTTAGCTTTTAAAAGATCAACATCTGACTAGATGCCCCACTCACAATGTACCGTAAGTCCTACTATGTTTGAACTCAGCCTGTTAAAAATTCCCACCAGCAAAAAAGAAAGATCAAATAAGGATGTCTCACACACAGGCAAGGGCGAGCCGCTGGCTGCCTTTTTCTAACAATTATTTTTCTCTTCTTATTTTAGCAACTAATTTTCTGTAGGAGCTCTGAGCTGGGAAGGAAGAAGAAGAAGAGATTGGATTTATATCCCGCCCTTCACTACCCAAAGGTGTCTCAGAGCGGCTTACAAACTCCTTTCCCTTCGCCTCCCCACAACAGACACCCTGTGAGGTGGGTGGGGCTGAGAGAGCTCTTGACAGAAACTACTCTTTTCCAAGGACAGCTCTTATCAGAACTACGGCTTGCCCAAGGTCATCCAGCAGGTGCAAGTGGAGGAGTGGGGAATCAAACCCAGCTCTCCCAGATTAGAGTCCGCGCACTTAACCACTACACCAAACATTAGATGCTAGAGTTGCCAGGTCTCGGGGGGGGGGAACCCCACTCGATGGGCCTGTTACCCGCTGACCCAGATCGGGCCACCAAGGGGAACCCCACCCCCAAAATGCCGGGATCAGGGAAACGTGCCCGGTGTGATGATGTCACCTGAAGGTGATTCCATTATGCCGGGCACGTTGCGGGGGGCACTCTATCATTTGAGGGAAAACTCTATCATTTCCCCTAATATGATAGTGGCCCCGCCCCCAACATGCCCAACACGATGACGTCACTTCTGGGTGATGTCATTGTGGTGCACACGCTTTGCGTGCACACTGAGGAACTCCAGGACAGGGCCCGGGACTCCCCCGCTAAAACTAAGGTAATACTTGGCAAGCCTATTAGATGCCCAGATATGGGGAAATACTCAGCAGGCTGAATAAAGCACTGTATCTTCACTGTATCTGTGAAGCACTGAATAAAACACTGTATCCTTCACTGTAGCTGTGATTTCAATCTCTCCCCCTACCCCTCCTTCTCGATGTTATTGGATGTTGGACCCGTAGTAATTCTTAATGTGCAGAGCTCTCACAAAATGGGCCTGTTCTCATGGAGTGAGTGTAATGTGTAGCCCGGCTCTGAAATGCAAGTATGCTACAGTCCAAGAGCTTTGGATTCCCCCCCAGTTTGAGCAAGTACCAACTTGCTGTTGAACCTCAGGTAGTTTCCTTTTTCCTGGCTGATGTTAGTCCCACTGTTACGCAGTCTAGGTCCAAATTCTCGTGTTTTATAATATCTTTGAGAATCTCTCCTATGTATTCATGTGACAATCTCATACTTTCACTAGTGGCGTGGTTTTCTGTTATCAATCATTCTGTAATCATAATTGTACTGTGGCTTTTTTGTGTGGCTCAAGACCTCAGGTTGAAGGAACTTATTGTTAAGGGACAGAAAGTATGCTCCAATATTACAGAAAATTTTGGGACAACCTGTACCCAAATGTTGGAGATCAAATTGACCGGATCTGCAAAATTAACCCCCAGACCCAAGGCGGCATGCATCTACACACAGACAGGGCCGGCTCGAGGTGTTTCTCCGCCCTAGGCAAGGCTGCCTTATGGCGCAGATGCCAACCTCCCGGTGGCCTGGAGACCTCTGGAGCCAGCCACCGTTTTGCTGCCGCCACCACCGCCTCCCCCCCGCCGCCGCCACCACCACCACAGGGGGGAGGAGGGGGGAGGCACAACTTGGTGCCCCATCCAGGGCCCGGCGCTCTAGGCGAATGCCTAGTTCGCCTAGTGGGTGAGCCGGCCCTGCACACAGATGCATATTTGTGCAATTAATTGGATACAACCAACTTTTCATCTAATGAAAATGGAAGAAGGGGTCCTTTTTGATCACCCAAAAAGATTCAGAGAATCAGGGGGATCTGCATGTACAAAAACCATGTGGGATGGGAGGGAGATGGTATGGAGAAGAAATTGGGTAAGAACATTTGGCCTGATATTTCCCCAGGAAAGGAAAGAAGCACTTCTAGTTAACTAGGTTGACTTTATTGATTTAAAAGGTAGAAAGATTAGAGGAAAGAGGGAAAGGCAATTTACTGTAGTGAATGTAAACAGTGATTAGCAGGGAAATAATTTGGCGATCCAAATCCAGTGGTAAATCAAACAATTCCTAATGTTCTTGTTAATTGAAGGTATCACCATTGGAGATGGGAGAGGAAAGATGGGGAGGGTGTGGAAGGACTTCCCAACTTAGGTGTTTGCAGAAATGATTCCCAAGTTGACGTTATCGTGAAAAGAAGGAACATTCCTATCTTATTGATAAGAATTACACACACAAGCACTTCATTTCTACAGACAACTTTATTTCATGTTGACTGTTATGGCTTGCTTTCATATGGACTTTTACATGCAATATGCAATTGGCCAGTTAAACTTCTATGTTAAACTTTCCAGTTAAACTTTCATATGGACTTTTACATGCAATATGCAATTGGCCAGTTAAACTTCTATGTTAAACTTTCCAGTTAAACTTTCATATGGACTTTTACATGCAATATGCAATTGGCCAGTTAAACGTCTAATTTGAAAATTTTGAAACCACAGAAATTCTTCTCATTTCTTCAGATTTCTCGGGGGAGGGGAGGTTCCCCTACAGATTTTTCTTTTCATAAAGGTCTAGAGATGTTCAAACCCACTCTTAAGAAATTATGCTAGTCTTAGAGAAGCTGTTTGTAGAAATGCATGTAAAATTATCTTCGCTCAAATTTCTGTCTGGATTTTACATAAATACATGAAGCTGCTTTATATTGAATCAGACCATTGGTCCATCAAGAATCAGTCTTGTCTACTCAGACTGGCAGAGGCTCTCCAGGGTCCAGGCAGAGGTTTTTCACATCACCTACTGCCAAATCCTTTAACTGGAGATGCTGGGGATTGAACCTGCGACCTTCTTCTTGCCAAGCAAATGCTCTACCACTCAGCCACAGCCCCTGAGATCTGAGTCATCTGGCCTTACTTGTCAAGTAGGATTTGGTGTAGTGCATGGTTAAGTGCATGGACTCTAATCTGGGAGAACCAGGTTTGATTCCCCACTCCTCCACTTGCAGCTGCTGGATGACCTTGGGCAAGCCATAGTTCTGTCACAGCTGTTCTCTCAACGACAGTTCTGGAAAGAACTCTCTCAGCCCTGCTACCTCACAGGGTGTTTGTTGTGGTGGGGGGGGGAGAGAAAGGAGTTTGTAAGCCGCTCTGAGACTCCAAGTGAAGGGCGGGGTGTAAATCCGATCTCCTCCTCCTCCTCTTCTAATTCTAATTTTTCTTCCTTGTTATTCTTAGTACTTCCATTTTCTTTCTGAATTTTATTTCCTTACTATTTCTTTATATATTTTATCTATTTACTTCATTTATAGCCCAACATTTTCTCTGAGACTCTAGGTCCAATTTTATATTTGTGTCTCTCTCTGCGTGTACATCATTGTATCAAGATTCTGTTTGTGTCATGTTCTGTCAATGTGCAATAGTTCACATGTACATCCATAAAATGTTGCACACAGTCTTGACACAGCCCTATACAATCACATCTAGGATGCCGTGGGTAGTGTTTTTAGAAAGGAAAATCTGTTTGTATCTCAACAATGGTGGGTGCAGATGATCAGTAGAAATTGATAAATCGATGATGCGAGCTCATTTGGAATACTGTGAACAGTTCTGGTCACCACCATACCTCAAAAAGGATATTATAGCATTGGGGAAAGTGCAGAAAAGGGCAACTAGAATGATAAAAGGGTTGGAACACTTTCCCCATGAAGAAAGGTTAAAGCACTTGGGGCTCTTTAGCTTGGAGAAATGATGGCTGAGGGGGTAACATGATTGAGGTTTATAAGATTATGCCTGGGATAGAGCAGGTAGAGACAGAAGTGCTTTTCTCCCTTTCTCACAATACAAGAACTCGTGGGCACTCCATGAAATTGCTGAGTAGACAGCTTAGAACAGATAAAAGGAAGTCCTTCTTCCCCCAAAGAGTGATTAACAGATGGAATTCCCTGCCACAGAAGGTGGTGGCAGCTACAAGCATGGAGGGCTTCAAGGGGGGATTGGATAAACATATGGAGCAGAGGTCCATCAGTGGCTATTAGCCACAAGGTATAGATAGGAACTCTCAGTCTGGGGCAAGGGATGCTCTGTCATCTTGGGGCTTGGGGGTGTGTGGCAACAGTGGGAGAGCTTCTAATGTCCTGGCCCCACTGCTGGACCTCCTGATGGCACCTGGTATTTCTGGCCACTGTGTGACAGAGTGTTGGACTGGATGGGCCATTGGCCTGATCCAACATTGGCTTCTTGTATGTTCTTAAAACTGCATCAAACTGGGCACACAACAACTCTGGAATTACAGTAAGAAATGTTCCCGGTTAAAATAAGAGACAAGCAACACAGCGCAGTGAGAAATTTCAGATTGAACTGCAGAAAGGGGAGAATTTATCCCTACTTTTTTTTTTGGGGGGGTCCCCTAATTCCAGAGATATTTCTCCTGAGGAGGAACTCCCCAAATTCACCTCAGATTTTGTTTTCACTGGAATGCTGCAGGTAACTCCAGTTTTACCTGTCTAAAGCAGGACATCTCTGAACACTACAGAATTTTGAAATCTAATTTAATGTTCCTGTCTGGATCGATCAGTTCAAGCTGTCCCCCGACTTCTCACTCTTGCCTTCTTTTCCATCCAAATGATTAAAAATCAGCAAGTGTAGTAATGAAGTGCTGAATGGTTGGAAGGCTAATCGGGACAGCATCACACCAACAGACTTGTCAATGGTGTTTTACAAAGGTGTTTAGTGACATTTTACTTCTTGGTCTGCCATCTGTAATTAAGGAATTGGCCTCTGTCAGTATTCAGTATTCAGTGAGATGACATGGCAGGTAAGAATTAGCTGCAACGGCTAAGTGGTGAGCAAAGAAGAGGAGGAACAAAGTCTTTACTTAGAGAGAGCCAGTTTGGTGTAGTGTTTAAGTGCGCGGACTCTAATCTGGGAGAGCTGGGTTTGATTCCCCACTTGCAGCTGCTGGATGACCTTGGGCAAGCCATAGTTCTGCCAGAACTGTCCTTGAAAGGGCAGTTCTCTCAGAGCTTTCTCAGCCCCACCTACCTCACGGGGTGTCTGTTGTGGGGAGGGGAAGGGAAAGGAGTTTGCAAGCCACTCTGAGTGAAGGGTGGGTATAAATCCAATTTCCTCCTCCTTCTCCTCCTTCGTTAATGGGAATTTAGGAAGATCCTCCAGGTCCTCCCAAAGAACTAATCTCAGCTGCCTGTGAAGGAACTCAACAGGTTTTATTCACATATAATACAACTTGGGAGTACGGTTCCCAGACTTCAACACCAGACCCCACCACCCTGCCATCAATCAGCTGGCCACTGGGGGAGGGGGCTTACCTGGGAAAACAGCAAGGGCCAGTTGATGTTGCAGTGATGTGTCTATGTCACTTCTGGCATGACCTGGAAGTGAAGTCATCACGTCAGCAATGTTGGGGTGACACTCTGGTATTTGAGCAAAAAACTCTATGGTAGAAGCCAATTTTACCATAGAGTTTTTGCCCAAATACCAGAGCATAGCCCTGATGTTGCTGTATGATGATGTCACTTCCAGGTAAAATCAGAAGTGATGTAAGCCCCTCTTTACAACATTGGCTGGGTCTCCCTCCCACCCCCAGTAAGTCCCCACATCCCCTGCTGGTTGCCAGGAGAAACCTGGCGACCCTACTCGGACAGAGAGGCCCTAATTGCAACAATTCCAGCAGCCATTTTAATAACAACTCACCTTTGATCTTCACAGATACCCCCAGGGGAAGATGGCCTCTCCTCCAACATTTAACTCTTTCTTAACTGTGCCGTCTGTGTAACTCTTACCACAACTTGTAAGTATGTTCAGCCTGTGTGGAGCATTGTTGGCCAATCAGTAACTGCATGCTTGCATGGTCTTGGCCCAGCAGACTCCATCATGAAGTCACGTTATACTGAATCAGACTCAGGGCTATTTTGGGGCAGGAAGGCACAGGAACGGAGTTCCAGCTGGCTCCCAAGTTGGCCACACCCAGCAGGAACTCATTAGCATTATAGGCCACACCCAACAGCAGAAACTCATTAGGATTGGCTACATTAGGGGTGTGTGGCCTAACATGCAAAGGAGTTCCTGCTACAAAAAAAGCCCTGGGTTTGGACAACAAACAAGGTAAACAGAATAAGAAGCAAAAGGTGGGTCTGGCTGGATAACCACACTTCTGGTAAGATGGGGGTGCGGCCTAATGTGCTAATGAGCTGTGCTGTCAGGGGTGTGGCCCAATATGCTAATGAGCTGTGCTGTCAGGGGTGTGGCCTATTATGCTAATGAGTTCATGCTGGGCTTTTTCTACAAAAAGAGCCCTGACTACTGGTCCATTGAGGTCAGTAGTGTCTACTCAGACTGGTGGGAGCTCTCTTGCAAATCACCTACTGCCTGGTCCTTTTGGACTGGAGGTTCTGAAGATTGAACCTGGGATCTTCTGCGTGCCAAGCAGAAGGTCTACCACAAAGCCACAGCTCCTCGTGGTTCGTCACTTTGGTCAGCCACACACAAAAGCGGTGGCTGAATCTCACCTGCTGCACCACCCTAGTAGTCCCCGTTGGTTTCAGTGTCCCATGCAGGTATGCTATCCATTTCACATTGAACATGTGCAGTACCCTGCCCTTCATTTGGAGTCTCAGAGCAGCTTACAATCTCCTTCCCCTTCCCCTCCCCACAACAGACACCCTGTGAGGTAGGTGGGGCTGAGAGAGCTCTCCTGAGAACTGCTCTTGAGAGAACAGCTCTGAGATGACTGACCAAAGGTCATGCCAGCAGCTGCATGTAGAGGAGGAGTGGGGAATCAAACCCGGTTCTCCCAGATTAGAGTCCGCGTTCTTAGCCACTACACCAAACTGGCTCTAGATGAACGCTGACATGTAGGTTTTCTTTTAAAACGTATTGTCTATTTATGTGTCAGCTATGCTGCCATGAGTGTGGAGTTGTTTTCTAATTGCTTTGCATTCCTTCCCATGCACTTAATTGCTTCAGAGCTGCAACGCTTATCTTTGAAGTTGTACTGGTGGAGATTGTGGTGTCTATCATCTGTGGGAGCTTCTCTGTTCCCAGCTTTGCAACCGTTAGAGAGTCTTTTAGTCTCCCGCGTGCGGGAGCCTACCTAATTGGTTATTGCTGGGGGGGGGGGCATGTACGAATGCCCTATATCCTATTATGCACACAGGTAGCCCGCCATTCCTAACAGTGTTTGTGTTATTGCACCTATGGCTTTTCAATAAAAGTGAAACTTTCCTGGAAGCATGTACTTCGTTGTTTAGCTGTGGGTCCTGACATTATGGTGGATTTATTTATATTTAAACAATTGCATGTTGACCAGAGCGGTTGCACAGCAAAGACAGGGGAGTAGAACTCAATTGTGCTGTGTGAGCATGCACATGTGAGAAAAGCTGGTTGTTCTGTGCTGCACTGATAGAAAGGAATAAGGTGAAGCAATCTACTATACTGCCATGAGCCAGGTCAATGAGCAAAGAGTCCATTTAAAAAATAGCTTCTTGTTCATGAGCAGAAAACAGAACAGGAGCTGATCTGGCAGGTATTCAATCATTCCCAGTCCCGTGCATTTTTGTAGACT
>NW_015171027.1:80036-85099 GCF_001447785.1 Gekko japonicus | reverse complement strand
ATTACGTTAAAGATATAATAACAGAGTTGGATAATGAAGCATCTTAAAATACCAGAGAATGAACCCAGAGATTGCCAGAGATTGAACCCAGAGATTGAAATGCCAGAGACTGCCAGAGTTTGAACCCAGGACATTCTGCAAAGCAGAGGCTCTTCCACTGAGCCGCAGCCCTTCCCCATATGATTGAGCTTTATAAAATTATGCCGGGGGTGGAGAGCGGGGACAAAAACAGTGCTCCCAAAATACTAGAGCTCGAGGGCATCCAATGAAGCTGGTGGGCAGTTTGGGGTGCCATCCTCTAGGTGGGGCCTGGGGATCCCCTGGAAGCACAGCTCACCTCCAGGCTGCAGAGATCAGTCCCCCTGGAGAAAATGGATGCTTTGGAGGGTGGACTCTCTGGCATTGTACTCTCTGAGGTCCCTGTCCTTCCCAGGCTCCACCCCCAAATCTCCAGGAGTCTCCCAACCTGGATCTGGCAACCCTGCCCCCCCCCATCCTCTGTTGGTGTTCAGGGTGCTCCTGGTTGCTTTAATTCTCTTTATTACTGTCACGACTCAGGTGGGGTGTCACCTGACGCTGCCACCACTCTGGATTTAGGTTCCCTTGAGAAGGCCCAGAGCACCCTCCCAAGGCCTCCAGACCTCCCTTTTGGCCAAATAATAGGCGTGAGGACCAGGCAGAGTGAAACAAGACAAAGGTTTATTTTATAGGTGGTCAAACAAACAACAAGGTGCAGTATAATAACAGTAAGTGGGTGAAAAGAAAAGAAATCAAATGCCCTAACGCGTCTAAATATACACTGTCCCTAGCTCACTGTCTCACATGGCCTTACACTACTCACCCCTCCCTCAGGATGAGGGTTTTTCCCCTGCAGCAGCCTTCTTTCTGGCTCTGCCCTCTGGAAGAAGAACACTTCTTCTTGCTGCTCCAGAACTTTTATTCCCAGCCCTCCTCTTTTCCTATTGGTCCATTTTGGCTCCAAAACCTCCCATGGACTTCTGGGAGTTGTAGGCCCAGCCTCACCTACTGCTAGCCAGGCTCTCTGGGCCTAGTAGGCCTCTGGTGGCACAGCCCAGATCATGACAATTCCAGTGTAGACTTCATGTTATAATATGCAACCCACCTCTGGGGACATGAGAGGTTAAAAAAAATGTGTGATATGAATATCTTAAATAACAAGCCCCATAATAACCTTTCATTGTTTGCAATGCGCCGTGTGTGTTTAATTACTGCCCTGTGAATGTGTACAGAAAAAGAAGAGTGAGACATTGAAATACTTTGCTAGATTATAGAGGTTAGAGGGAGGTCGAGACTTGCCCAATCAATCCCATGGTATTCCAGAGATGCTTTGCTGCATTTCTTTCCCCCCTCAAACAGATGGTTCCTCACAGTAGGGGCAAAACCATACCAGCAACATCCATGCCATGAATCAGTCCTGAAGTGTTCTCAGCCAATTACTCCCCTTCGTGTCATTCAGTCTAGCCGTTCTTCCAATTGCCAATTGCCTCTCTTTCCCCAAATGTCTGTTAAATTGTTCTCCAGTGGTCAGAGGGGCACTTAAAATGCAAATAGGTGCTATACACTTGTACAACTCCAAATGTCAATATTTCCTTAGACTAGCTAGATTCAAATCCAGTAGCACTTTAGAGATCAACAGAATTTGGGGAGTAGATTCAGGTGGGGTAGCTGTGTTGGTCTGAAGCCATAGAACAAAGTTGGAGTCCAGTGGCACCTTTAAGACCAATGATCTTTAATTCTGGGTATAAGATGTCGTGTGCATGTTCATATATCTGAAGAAGTGTGCATGCACACAAAAGCTTAGGTAAAGGTAAAGGTTCCCTTGCTCGAAAGCCAGTCGAGTCCGACTCTAGGGTTACGGTGCTCATCTCCGTTTCCAAGCCGAAGAGCCAGCGCTGTCTGAAGACGTTTCCGTGGTCATGTGGGCGGCATGACTAAACACCAAGGCACATGGAACGCTGTTACCTTCCCAACGAAGTGGCCCCTATTTATCTACTTGCAATTTCTTGCTTTCGAGCGGCTAGGTTGGCAGGAGCTGGGACTAGAGACGGGAGCTCACTCCGTCATGTGGCACACTCGGGTCTCAAAACTGCTAACTACGAACCTTCCACAGCCTGCAGTTCTAATAACCTTTCATTGTTTGCAATGCGCCGCGTGTGTTTAATTACTGCCCTGTTAATGTGTACAGAAAAATAAGAGTGAGACATTGAAACACTTTGCTAGATTATAGAGGTTAGAGAGAGGTCGAGACTTGCCGCATCAATCCCATGGTATTCCAGAGATGCTTTGCTGCATTTCTTTTTCCCCTCAAACTAGGGTTGCCAAGTCCGGACTTACCTGCTGGCGGGGGACGCCCCACCCCCAGCATGCCCGGCGTCATGACGTCACTTCCCTGTGACGTGCACACGGGGGTGGGGTTTCCCCCGGGGCCCGATTCCACGGGGGCGGAAATTGGGCCTCCAAAGCGGGGGGGAAATCCGCCCCCCAGGGGGATTTGGCAGCCCGACCTCAAACAGATGGTTCCTCACTAGGGTTGCCAGCCTCCAGGTGGGGCCTGGGGATCTCCCGCTTTTACCACTGATCCCCAGCCGACAGAGATCAGCTCCCCTGGAGAAAATGGCTGCTTTGAAGGGTGGACTCTGTGGCATTGTACTATGCTGAGGCCCCTCCCCTCCCCAAACCACGCCCTCTCCTGGCTCCACCCCCAAAGTCGCCAGGTGTTTTCCAACCCAGACTTGGCAACCCTATTCCTCACAGTCGGGGCAAAACCATACCAGCGACATCCATGCCATGAATCAGTCCTGAAGTGTTCTCAGCCAATTACTCCCCTTCCTGTCATTCAGTCTAGCCGTTCTTCCAATTGCCAATTGCCTCTCTTTCCCCAAATGTCTGTTAAATTGTTCTCCTGTGGTCAGAGGGGCACTTAAAATGCAAATAGGTGCTACACACTTGTACAACTCCAAATGTCAATATTTCCTTAGACTAGCTAGATTCAAATCCAGTAGCACCTTGGAGATCAACGGAATTTGGAGGGCAGATTCAGGTGGTCGGTCAGCCATGTTGGTCTGAAGCCATAGAACAAAGTTGGAGTCCAGTGGCACCTTTAAGACCAACGATCTTTAATTCTGAGTATAAGATGTCGTGTGCATGTTCATATATCTAAAGAAGTGTGCATGCACACAAAAACTTAGGTAAAGGTAAAGGTTCCCTTGCTCGAAAGCCAGTCGAGTCCGACTCTAGGGTTACGGTGCTCATCTCCGTTTCCAAGCCGAAGAGCCAGCGCTGTCTGAAGACGTTTCCGTGGTCATGTGGGCGGCATGACTAAACACCAAGGCACATGGAACGCTGTTACCTTCCCAACGAAGTGGTCCCTATTTATCTACTTGCAATTTCTTGCTTTCGAGCGGCTAGGTTGGCAGGAGCTGTAACTAGAGATGGGAGCTCACTCCGTCATGCGGCAATTCGGGTCGTGAACGGCTGAACTACTGACCTTCCACAGCCTGCAGTTCAGCCACTTGAGCCACCGCAGCTCCTTACACAAAAGCTTACACCCAGAATTAAACTTTGTTGGCCTTACAGTTGCCACTGGACTCAAAGTTTCTTCTAAAATTTTTCAGGGTATGAGTTTTTGAAAGCTAAAGCTAGATTCAAGTCCAGGAGCAGCTCAGGGACCAACAAGGTTTTTGGTATAAGCTTTCTAGAGTCAAAGCTCCCTTCATCAGTATACCCCCCAAAATCATGTCGGTCTCTCAGGTATGACTGGACTCAAATCTAACTGTTCTACTGCAGACCAAAAGTCACAGGAATCTGATAGCTTTCCTGTTCTGAGAACCAGTTTGGCATAGTGGTTAAGTGTGCAGACTCTAATCTGGGAGAACCGGGTTTGATTCCCCGCTCCTCCGCATGCAGCTGCTGGTGTGACCTTGGGTCAGTCACAAGTTCTCCCAAGGACAGTTCTGGAAAGAGCTCTCTCAGCCCCACCTACCTCATAAGAACATAAGAGATGCCAATGTTGGATCAGGCCAAAGACCCATCCAGTCCAACACTCTGTGTCACACAGTGGCCAGAAATACCAGTGCCATCAGTAGGTCCACCAGTGGGGCCAGGACATTAAAAGCCCTCCCACTGTTGACCCCCCAAACACCAAGAAGACAGAGCATAACAGTGTCTGTTGTGGGGAGGGGAAGGGAAAGGAGTTTGTAAGCCGTTCTGAGACTTGGAGTGAAGGGCAGGGTATAAATCCAATCTCTTCTTCTTATACCCTCAGAAACTGTCTTTATATTAGTCTGTAGCGATGTTCCCTCTAAGCTGTGGAGTCTTGTGAACAAAAATTCTACTTTGTGAGCTACCGGCATTAAGGTTGTGAGCAAGCAGTTTGGCAACTGCATCAATTAGTTTGCTCTGGAGCCCTCCTTCCTGAGCTAAGGCAAAAATTGGTGAGCTGGAGGCTAAAAAAACTGTGAGCTGGCTCACACGAACTCAGCTTAGAAGGAGCGCTGGTGTGTAGAGGCAAGTCACAGGAATCCGATAGCCTTCCGGCTCTGAGAAGGAAATTCTTCTTCATTCTCCTGGAAGACTTTTAGAAACATCATAGAAACTTTAGGTGTATTTGGACAACTTTCTGTGCTATTCTGTGGAGATCCTGAGGGGGCGTGGCTTACTCGTAGAGCATCTAACTCTGCATGTAGAAAGTCCCCAGGTTCAATCCCCGGCATCTCCAGTGAAAAGGATCAGGCAGGAGGTGATGCGAAAGACCTCCACCTGAGACCCTGGAGAGCTGCTGCCAGTCCGAGCAGACAATACTGACCTTGATGGACCAGTGGTCCAATTCAGTATAAGGCAGCTTCAGGTGTTCATCATGTTACATACAGAATTGAGAATGCTCATATTAAAGATCGACAGATGTTAACTGCGTTTGTAGTTCTTTGGAACTGTAACTGTTCTGCCTTGCTGACTCTGATGAGAACTTCTGCCATTAGTGCCTGTTGATTAATTCCCAGCCTATTAACAGACCATCGGCTTTACAAACAATGGCCCCGCCACTA
>NW_015171027.1:78133-79413 GCF_001447785.1 Gekko japonicus | reverse complement strand
ACGGCGGAAGACAGGAGGGCCTGGCGGGAGCTGGTCCATGGGGTCGCGAAGAGTCGGACTCGACTATGTGACTGAACAACAACAACAAATAGGTACCACTTCGGTGGGAAGGTAACAGCGTTCCGTGCGCCTTGTTTAGTCATGCCAGCCACATGACCACGGAGGCGTCTTCGGACAGCGCTGGCTCTTCGGCTTTGAAACGGAGATGAGCACTGCAACCCTAGAGTCAGATTCGACGGGCTTTCGAGCAAGGGAACCTTTACCTTTTTTTTACTTTAATTCCTACCGTGGTATTCCCCCATTACTAAAGTTAGACAATGAAGAACACCGACGGGAGGAAAGTTGATTCCTTTGAAATGGGGTCTTGGAGAAGAGCTTTACCAATTCTGTTCCGCCGAAAAGGGATTTGGCGATTCACAAATCCAAAGTAATAAAGAAATAAAATAATATTGTACCCCGCTGAGGTCCCACCCCTCCCCAAACTCTCCCCTCCTCAGGCTCCACCCCCTGAATCTCAATCCAGAGCTGGGAACCCGTCTCTGAAGACTCCCGCTGGCCCCGGCCAAAGAGTTAGACCTAAACAAACTTGGCATCCTCGGCGCCCCGATGTCACTTCCGGGTTTCCCCTAGAAATGACAATGCAGCACTCAAGACGCCACCGCCTCCTCCCTCTCCTCACCCTCAGAGCCCCTACAGAGATTTGCCAAGTCCAGCCAGGGAAATTCCTGCAGATTTGGGGGCCATGCCTGCAGAAGGGCGGGTATGGGGAGGGATTTCACCTAGAATCTATGGCATACCATAGAGTCCACCCTCTAAAGCTGCCATTTTAAGAACATAAGAGAAGCCAATGTTGGATCAGGCCAATGGCCCGTACAGTCCAACAGTCTGTATCACACAGTGGCCAAAAATACCAGGTGCCATCAGGAGGTCCAACAGTGGGGCCAGGACACTAGAAGCCCTCCCACTGTTGCCCCCCCCCAAGCACCAAGAATACAGTGCATCTCCTGCCCCAGCCTATGAGTTCCTATCTAGACCTTGTGGCTAATAGCCACTGAGGGACCTCTGCTCCATATGCTTATCTAATTCCCTTTTGAAGCCGTCCATGCTTGTAGCTGCCACCACCTCTTGTGGCAGTGAATTCCATGTGTTAATCACTCTTTGGGTGAAGAAGTACTTCCTTTTATCCGTTCTAACCCGACCGCTCAGCAATTTCATGAAGTGCCTACGAGTTCTTGTATTGTGAGAAAGGGAGAAAAGTACCACTTTCTCTAACTGCTCTA
>NW_015171027.1:76661-76830 GCF_001447785.1 Gekko japonicus | reverse complement strand
TATTTTGATTATATTTTCTGCATCAGCAGAGCTAGCAAGGGCAGAAGGGCCAAAGAGTCAGCCGAGGAGCCCAGCGTTTCAATCCCAACTGCCGGGATTGAACTTGGCCCAATCCTCCCTCTCGGGGAGGGTTGCCAACCTCCAGGTAGTGGCAGGGGGAAACTTGGGG
>NW_015171027.1:71740-76614 GCF_001447785.1 Gekko japonicus | reverse complement strand
TCCCCAAACCCCGCCCTCCTCTGCCTCCACCCCCCAAAATCTCCAGGCATTTCCCAACTTGGAGCTGGCAAACCTACTCTTAGAGTTTGTTCCAGGGCAGACATGTAGTGGTTAAGAGTGACGGACTCTAATCTGGAGAACCGCGTTCGATTCCACACTCCTCTGATCTGGAGAACTGGGTTCGATTCCACACTCCTCCACCTGAAGCCAGTTGGGCAAGCTTGGGTCAGTCACAGCTCTTTCAGAACTCTCTCAGCCGCCCCCCTAAAATAAGTCTAGCTCGCCACCTAAAAAGAGCTGGAACTTGAGGCTGCCAGACAGTCTTAGGATCTCCCGGCTATACTACACACACTGCCATACGATAATTAGAATTATTATCCGGCCTGTGACTTACTGGGGGAGAAGCCAGTCCGAATGTGGAATGGAAGGGCCTATATTAGGGTATTACACCCCCTACTGAAGTCCCTCCCTTCCCCAAACAGAGGCCCTCTCCAGGGTTTTCCCCCCAGATCTCAAGGAATAGCCCAACCCAGAGCAGGCAACCGTAAGGGGCGAGGGGGGCTAGTTTGGCCCCGAGCTCTGCTGATGAGGGGTATGGGTCACAGTCAGTGGTAAAATACCTCTGGTACTTGGCATTAGAAGAAGAGATTGGATTTATACCCTGCCCTTCACTCGGAGTCTCAGAACAGTTTACAATCTCCTTTCCCTTCCCCTCCCCACAACAGACACCCTGTGAGGTAGATCTTTCAAAGACAGCTCTTGTCAGAACTATGGTTTGCCCAAGGTCATCCAGCAGCTGCATGTGAAAGGTGGGGAATCAAACTCGGTTCTCCCAGATTAGAGTCCGCGCACTTAACCACGACACCAAACTGGCTTACATTTTACGGGACGCATGGCCCAGCCCGACAAAGTTACATTTACCTCAGATCTGGCCCTCGTAACAAATGAGTTTGGCACCTCTGCTCTAGGGTGCTCACTGCTGGCGTCGGTCTTGAGCTCAGCAAGAATTGTGCTTCCCCAAGCCTCTCCTTGCCCCAGGGGAGGATCAAAGAGGGCTGTCAAGGACTGGAAATGACTGAATTAAGGCCAAGCTTCACGGGAAGTTGGGGTGTGTATTTTAGACTAAAACAACAGCCGCGCAGCCCCATAGCTAGGGATTTCTTTTGAAGGGGGCCTCAGGAGGGGTGCAGCTAATTAAATCAAAGTTAATTACATTAATTCAATTTGGGGCCAGCCTGGGAGGGGGGGCCTGGAAAAAATGTGAGGGGGCCTGGCCCCATGGGGCCCCGTGTGAGCTACAGGCCAACGTCAGGAGGAGGGGTTTGTTGTGGACAGGGACCCTGGGGAAGAGATCGTCAACATTTCCCCCTGCCTCACTTCCCCAGATGGAAATCTGCCCCCTCCAGGTTCTTATACTCCACGAGGGGTGTGGAGAACAAGGAGGGTGTCATGGGAACAGCTCTGGGAGACCCAGGTTCGAACGAACACTGCATCATGGATGCCTGCTGGTTGGCCTTGGGCCAGTCAGTCTGCCTCAGCCTGTCCTGCCTCATAGGGTTGTTATGAGGATAAAATGGAGAGCAGCGGCTCTCCAGAGTCTCAAGTAGAGGTCTTTCACATCTCCTCCTACCTAATCCTTCAGATTGGAGATGCCAGGGATTGAACCTGGGACCTTTTGCATGCCAAGAAGATGCTCTGCCACTGAGCCACGGCCCCCTCCCTTCTAAATGGAGTTGCTGGAGACCGAACCTGGGACCTTCTAAAGGCAAAGCTGATGCTCCACCACTGAACCTCAACACAAAGCTACTTCATCCTGAGGCAGATAACTGGTTCATCGGGGTCAGTACTGTC
This sequence comes from Gekko japonicus, assembly GCF_001447785.1. Classification (NCBI taxonomy): domain Eukaryota; kingdom Metazoa; phylum Chordata; class Lepidosauria; order Squamata; family Gekkonidae; genus Gekko; species Gekko japonicus. The sequence goes on along the minus strand of NW_015171027.1, from coordinate 74,763 downwards.
TCCTCAGACTGCCAGCAGCTTTCTGGGGGCTCCAGGCCGAGGCCTTTCACATCATCTATTACCTGATCTTTTTCAACTGGAGATGCGGGGGACTGAACCTGGGACACACACACACCCCCCGCCGCAGCTCTTCTCCAAAAGTGCATGCATGACGGTGGCCAGCAGGTGGCACTGTTAAACACACACACACAGCCCTTCAGCTGCCAAGAGAGCCAAGCCCGGAAGCCTCAACGGCTACCGCTTATTTGGAAACCAACACCGAGGCCGTCATCACACATGCCGGAGAAGGAGAGAGGCCACGCCTCTTTCAGGCTGTAAAACCAAATTAACCCAGTGGCACATTCAAGATGAACAAAGTTTCAACATGCCTGAAACTGCCTTATACTGAATCAGCTCAATGGTTCATCGAAGTCAGTATTGTCTACTCAGACTGGCAGCCGCTCTACAGGGTCTCAGGCAGAGGTCTTTTGCAGGGTGGACTCCACGGCATCATAAACCCACTGAGGCCCCTCCCCAAACTGTGCCCTTCTTCAGGCTCCACCCCCAAATCTCCAGGAATTTCCCAAACGCAGAGCTGGAGACCCTGCAGCCCTGATCTATCCTGCTTCTCTTCTTTGCAGCTGTTGCTGGCTTGTCTTCGAGTAACGATTAATAACTATCGTATGGCCTTGTGTGTAGAATAGCTAGGAGATTTTAGGATTGTCTGGCAGCTGGAGGTTCTAGCTCTTTTAGCGTTTCGCACCACTAGGTGGCGAGCTAGACTTGTTTTTAAGGCAAGAGACCTTTCAGAGGTGGTTCGCTCCTGGTATTCCTTGGAGGTCACCTTTCCAAATACACGTCTTGGCCGACCCTGCTTAGCTGCCAAGATCTGACAAGACCAGGCTAGCCTCGGCCATCCAGATCAGGGAAACGGAAAGAGCAGCTGAGGGGAAATCAGCCGAGAGAGACAGGAGGACTTCTGTGCAGCTGCCAGACAATACTGAAACCTTTGTAGCCTGGAGATGAATTGTACTTCCAGAAGAACTCCAGTTCCCACGTGGAGGTTAGAAACCCTGCATGGAAACTGCAGACAATGTGCTGGGGATCGCTGGCTAGGGGCGGGGACACTCAGGTTCATATCCCTCCTCTGCCGTAAAAGACCACTGGGTGACTTTGGGCCAATCAGGAGCTGCCCTGAAAGAGAAGGCTCATCCTCTTTACCAAACTACAGTTCCCGGGGTTCACTAAAAGCCAGTAGGTTCGCCAGCTCCGTGTTGGGAAATAACGAGATTTTGGGGGGTGGAGCCTGAGGAGGGCGGGGCTTGGGGAGGGGAGGGACTTCAGTGAGGTATAACGCCACAGAGTCCAACCTTCCAAAGCGGCCATTTTCTCCAGGCGAACTGATCTCTGTGGCCCGGAGATCAGTTGTAATCCCGTGAGATCGCCAGCCACCACCTGGAGGTTTGGCAACCCTAAAGGCGGCCTCTCCTCCCGTGAAACCAGTTTCAAAGCGGAGCCAGTGTTTTGAAGCCACAAGGCAGAGGCCAGCTTGTGACTCCAAGGAAGCTCGGGTCCAGTCTCTGGTTTGAAGACCCTTCCTCCTGGGTCACTCCTGTCGGTCTTTCGCAAGGCCATCTAGTAGATTCTTAAAATGACAACCGTTAAGACCCATTCCGAGGTGGTGGCAGGCCCGTAGGTAACGTGGGGCCCACGGGGCCCGGCCTCCCAATGTTTCTTCCAGTGCTCCCAAACTGAGCCTTGGCTTCTCCTCCCCCTGAGCTCCACAGTAGCTACATGCCTGTCAGTGGAACGGGGGCTGCATGGGAATCGCAGGGAAGTCATTGCCTGAGACAAGGCACAGGATTCCAGCTGTGCACTCCACAGCTCTGAAGTACACTGGTTTGCAGTTAGTCGATCAGCCCCATCTGAACCAGCACAGTCTGGGACGGGGAGGAAAGAATGTACATAGCTCTATACAGATATATAATGGCGGGCCCCCTGAGCAAAAAATTGCCCCCCCCCCAGCAAAAAGTTGCTAGCTACGGGCCTGGGCGGTGGATGCCTTTGTTACAAGTATAATCCACCGAAAATCCACGCCTTTCCATTTCTTCTCAGCCGGATCAGCCACACTTGAGTGCCAAATGACAAGGGAAGCCCGCGAGGGGTGGGTGGGGTTGGAAGGGAGAGATCAGTTCTTTTTTGTTGTTGTTGTTCTCTTTTTTAACTATTCCCGCCGGTACCGTGTCATTATCAAGAGTGGATATTCCACTCCTGGGCGAAGGAGCAGGGCGACCAGCATGTAATGGGATTCGGCAGAGCGCTTTCCCTCTGACTCACTTTCTCCGGCTGGAAGGATGATTCACCCTTGTGGAACCGAGTTGGCGGCAGGTTACATGTTTCTGCAAGCGTGGCCCGCCTGCGTGAGGGCCGGGGAGCAGAAACAAAGCTTCCCCCAGAGATAGCCCGACCAGAAGAGTCTCTCCTGTCCTCGCACAAAGCTCTCGTTCCGCTGGGGAAATCTTGATAGCTGGCCAACAACTTCCTTGTCTGCTCTAATCCTCCTTGACAAGGAATTTGCAGGCACAGGGCCGTTCACGGGGTTGGGAGGAGGAGGAGGCTTCCAACGGGGCTCGGCCTAGGCTTGCCAAGTCCCCCCGGGGGGCGGGGAAACCCCCGCCCCAGAGGCCCGTTCCCCGCCACCGGCGGATCGGGCCCCGGGGGGAACTCCACCCCAACGTGCACGTCGCCTGGAAGTGATGCGGGCACGCCAGGCATGCTGGGGGCGGGGCCACGGTCATCCGAGGGAAAACTCTACCCACGTTCCAACGTGGGTTTCGTAAAATAATGGAGGGAAGAGTCAAAAGAGAATCAGCCTCTGTCCAGAGCCCCACAAAGCCTGGAACCGGCTCCGCTTTTGGGTGTGTGTGTGTATACACATGTGTGTTTCAAAGTGTAGCCCTGTCAGTCTGCAGCAGCACAGCCACATTTGAGCTCAGGAGCACCTTAGAGACCAACAAGGTTTGGAGGGGGAGGGTGGTGTATGA
>NW_015171027.1:67722-71651 GCF_001447785.1 Gekko japonicus | reverse complement strand
CCCCCCCCAAAAAAAAGAGCATGACACTCTTCTAATAAAAGCACACTGACGATCAGGGTCATTTCGTAGAAAAAGAGGTGCAGGAGCTCATTAGCATGACTTATTCGCATATGTCACCACCTCTGACATCACCGGAAGTGTATCAGAAGGCAACAGCCACCGCTCAGGCGCCACTGGACTGTTTTGGATTGCTACCTACTGGGGGGGGGGACATGCAGATCTGTCCTCGCAGAGGAGGGAGAGCTTGTACCTGAATAAAACTTGGTCTTAAAGATGCCACTGGACTGTTCTGGACCAGGGGGGGCTCTGCAGCTTACCTGGCTGTTTCTTGTTCTGACTGAGGGCTGCTGGGAGCAGGGGGTGGGGCTTGTTGCATGTGCCCGCCCCCTGGGCTCTTTACTACCGGAGCTCCGCTCCTGTGCACTCCTGCAGGAAATGACCCCTGCTGACGATCCCGGGACCAAGGAGTTATGCACCTGGCACTGACCAGAGACAGAGCCTTTTCCATGGTCGCTCCAGCTGAGATCTTGGCCCTGCGGGATTCGGTGCAATTCCGAAGGGTCTGTAAGAGGCAGATACACCTCCAAGCAAATGGATGAGGTCAGGAGAACTCCCATCCATAAAGATTCACTACCCCCCGCCCTCCCTGGGGCAGCAGTATCGTAATTGTATGGGCCATCTTAGCAACTTTATTGCTAGAATTGTTTTAATCGATATGTTTTAATCTTATATATGCTCTATGTATTATATGTTGGAACCCACTCTTCGCCCCACATTGAGGGGGGGAAAGCAGGATATAAATCAAATAAAACCATTTAAAAAATAATTATTAAATTACGTTAATGGTAATTCACTCTCCCAAGGGAATTCTGGGAATGGCAGTTCTACGAGGCTGGGTGGGTTGAGGGGGGGAGATCTCTTCTCAACACAAACAGCCACAAACTACAATTCCCAGGATTCTCTGGCTAGGGGTAGGAAGTCAAGGTGTAGCAGCGATCCAGGTTAGCAAATAGATCCAGGTGGGTAGCCGTGCTGGTCCAGTAGCATCTTTAAGACCAACAAAGTTTTATTCTGAGTATAAGCTTTCGGGTGCATGCGCAATTCCTCAGCGAAGCATCTGAATGCATGCACACGAAAGCTAATACCCAAAATTAGACTTGTTGGACTTAAGGGTGCCACTGGACTCAAACTTTATTCTAGGTTAGCAAAGCAGCTCTGTTCTTAGGGTCACTTTGTCGATTCACTGATCCCGTTGGATTTGCTCAATGTCCCCCTCGTTCCTGAACGACAAGGGGGATGAAAATCCAGACCCCCGACAAGCTGTGGCTTCCGGAAAAACCATTTAATGCGTGAAAAAAACTTCACCCTAACGCTAACCGGACCCTACTGGGGGTTCTCCAGACCCCCGAAAAGCTGTGGCTTCCGGAAAACCCATTTAATGTGTGGGAAAACTTCACCCTAACGCTAACCGGACCCTACTGGGGGCTCTCCGCGTAGTCCGCTTCCGTCGTAGCCCCGGAAGGGGCGTCGCTGGGGCTGCCTTGGTTGTCCCTGGGGGAGATGAGCAGCTCTTGGGCGATGAGGGAGGAGGAGCTGGTCCTCAAGTTCTCTTGATCCTCCCCCTCCTCCTCCTCTTCCTCCTCCGTAGGGATAGGCAGGAGCGTGTGGGGGCTGAACTTGCTGCGGGGAGCTCCGATGATCCCGATCCTGTCGGGGAAGGAGAGCAGGGCGTCAAAGGGTGCTCGCCCTTCCCACGGTGGGTGGGTCGCAGGAAGTGACCGTGTAAAGAGGCCTTTCGAGCACGGGGGGGGGGGAGATTACAGAACAATGGGATGAGATGCCGCTCACGGGGAAAGCGTCTGCTTAGTGTGCAGAAGGTCCCGGGTTCAGTCCCCGGCATCCCCGGTTCAGAGGTCCAGGCAGAGGTGAGGGTAAGGGTCTGAATCAGTCGAGAGCAGCTTTCGGTTATGGAGTGGCAGTGCTCAGGGCCGGCCCCAGCTTATTTTGCACCCTAGGCAAGGATCCCTTCTGGCGCCCCCCCCCCCAGTGCGCCCACCAATTTTCAAAAATAAATGCATTTTAGGAAGAATGAAAAACACAAATAATCAAGAGTACGAGGCCAGGTTCAGTTTGGCGCCCCTAAGGGCCGTCCCGCTCTAGGCGATCGCCTAGTTCGCCTAGCGAGTGAGCCGGCCCTGGCAATGCTTGGCCTGCAGAAGGTCCCCGGTTCAATCCTCAGCATCTCCAGTAGACAAGTCTCAGAGTAGACAAGACTGGCCTTGACGCACCAAAGGTCTGAATCAGTCGAGAGCAACTTTATGTTATGGAGTGGGGTCACGGCTCAGAGGAGGAGTGTCTGCCTTGCATGCAGAAGGTCCCAGGTTCAAACCCTGCCATCTCCAGCTCAGAGGTCCGGGCAGAGGTGACTTGAAAGACCTCTGCCTGAGACCCTGGAGAGCTGCTGCCAGTCAGAGTGGACCATACTGACCTTGCCCGACCAAAGGTCTGACTCACTAGAAGGCAGCTTAGTGTTACCGGGTGGAGCATCTGCTTTGCATGCAGAAGGTCCCGGGTTCAATCACCAGCACCTCCAATTAAAAAGCACCCAGTCTTAAGACCTGTACCTCGTGAGAGACCTTTACCTGGAAACCCAGGAAGCTGCCGGTCAGAGCAGACATTGCTGACCTCAACAGGCTGAGGATCTGACTTGAGAGGAGGAGGAGGAGATTGAGGAGGAGGAGGAGATTGGATTTATACCCCGCCCTTCACTCGGAGTCTCAGGGTGGCTCACAATCTCCTTTCCCTTCCCCTCCCCACAACAGGCACCCTGTGAGGTGGGTGGGGCTGAGAGCTCTTTCGAGGACTGCTCTTGAGAGAACAGCTCTGAGAGAACTTGTGACTGACCCAAGGTCACCCAGCTGGCCCCATGTGGAGGAGTGGGGAATCAAACCCAGTTCTCCCCGATTAGAGTCCACCGCTCTTAACCACCCTACTAAAGTGGCTTTGTGTATGTGATCCTAGTGAAAATGTGAAATTTTCTTCCATCCTAAAAGCAGCCAAGAGACCTCCTTGCACATTTTAGGCATGCACGTGGAATGCAATGGGTGCAAGGGCCTTGGTCACAGAAATCCGCATGTGGGTTCGTTGCCGAGGGTGTGCTAGATGGAAATCCCAGTTAGTTGCCCCAGAATGTACAGAACGGGCCCGTGCTCCTTACTTGGACAGTGTCACTATCGAAGACAAGGCCGGCAGGTCTTCGGGGCACGAGATCCGGGGGGTTCTGCTGGGATGCAGGTAATGGTCTTGGAAAAGATACTGAGCGCTGTCTTTCGCCATCGGCAGCAACGTGCTCAGCACCGGCGACCGCTTGTCCAAGACGCTCCTGATGGCTGGTTGCTTGACACCTGTGCTCCTTAAAGAGAGTAAAGGGAGGGGAGTTAAAGGCACAGGCAGACAGACCAAACGTTCTAGGAGCAGCGGGGGCCGACCTGGAAGCTTCCCAACATGGCATTCAAGAAGAAGAGGAGATTGGGTTTATACCCCGCCCCTCACTACCCGAAGAGTCTCAAAGCGGCTTACAAACCCATTTCCACAAACCCAACAGACACTTTGTGAGGCAGGTGGGGCTGAGAGAGCTCTTTCGAGGACTGCTCTTGAGAGAACAGCTCTGAGAGAACTTGTAACTGACCCCAGGTCACACCAGCAGCTGCATGTGAAGGAGTAGGGAATCAAACCCGGTCCTCCCAGATTAGAGTCCGTGCACTTAACTGGTACACCAAACTTGGCTCTCCAAATGCAAATCCCAATGTAACTCTTTTCTCTCCTGAAATGAACTCTGGAGCGGGCGGAAAGGCCCAATTCTCCTGGTTTTCAACATGATTCACTTTGAATCAGGGAAAAGTCGGTTGTGAGAAGCACCTCTTGGCCAG
>NW_015171027.1:60604-67681 GCF_001447785.1 Gekko japonicus | reverse complement strand
TACCGCCCGGGGGGGGGGGGGGGGGGGAGAAGAGAGGAGGAGAAGTAGGAGTTGGATTTATACCCCGCCCTTCACTCGGAATCTCAGCATGGCTTACAATCTCCTTTCCCTCCCCCTCCCCACAACAGACACCCTGTGAGGTAGGTGGGGCTGAGAGAGCTCTTTCGAGAACTGCTCAGGAGGGGACAGCTCTGAGAGAACTGTGACTGGCCTATGGTCACCCAGCTGGCTGCATAAGGAGTAGTGGGGAATCAAACCCGGTTCTCCCAAATTAGAGTCCGCCGCTCTTTAACCACTACACCAAACCGGCACTCACAATATTCTATGCCTATTATGAGCATGTGTATATGCCACCTGCCCTGACCTGGATGACCCAGGATAAGCTGATGTCGTCAGATCTCGGAAGCTAAGCAGGGCCGGCCCTGGTCAGTCCTTGGATGGGAGACCACGGAGGAAACCCAGCGTTGCTGTGCGGCGGCAGGCGGCGGCAAACCACCTCTGCACCTCTTGTGCCTTGAAAACCCTACACGGCTGCCGTAAAACAGCTGCAACTTGATAGCACCGCACATGCACTTATTCCACCTACTCTGCATGCTACAAAGTACACATAGTGCACTTATTCTGCCCTCCCTGTACCGGTTAGCGCTTAGTTTCTGGGTTCGGTCCAAGGGTCTAGTTATCACCTGCGAAGCCACCAATGGCCTTCTACCCACATCCCCACAGGGCTGCCTCCCCCGCTACGCTCTTCTGCGACGGCTTCACTCCTCTGAGGCAAGCCTTCCGAAGGTGCCGCCCTGCGAAAAGGCAAGATCCCGCAGTGGCCCCGCACATGCACCTCTCCGGTGGTGGCTCTCACCTGGTAGAGCGGCCTGTCTGCTGAGGTCAGGGAGGCTCCCGTGCTCCCGTCGTTCCACAGAACATGTGAAACAGAAGCGTTTACTTCACTGACAGCTTTCAAGAAGAGGCTGGATGAATATTTGTCAGAGACGCTTTGGGCTGGTCCTGCATTGGGCAGGGGGTTGGACTAGACCAGGGGTGTCAAACAGGCAGCCCAGGGGCTAGATCAGGCCCCCAGAGGGCTTCCATCAGGCCCACAGTGGAACTGGCCATCTCCGGCTTTCAGTTCTGCTGCTGCATCACAGCTGGCTTCGCCAGACTCTCGTAATCACTCAGCCGTTTCATGTTCGAACCTGGGTCCTAGACTCAGAACTCTGAGCATGAGGTTTCTGTGGCGAATGTCAATAAATCAAAAGCGGGTTTGCAGCTTACAGGGCTAATGTTTTAAGCATCTTGGTGTTTGTGTCCTTTATAAAGTTTATGTCTCCGCTACCTGGCATCACATTTTATGACACACAGGGCCCTGCCCAACAAGGTCTCATTTATGTCAGATCCGGCCCTCGTAACAGATGAGTTCGAAACCCCTGGCCTAGACGGTCTGTATGGCCCGTTCCAATTCTATGATTCTATGAGTCTTCCTTATAAAGTGAATCAGGGGGCAGTTGGTACGTCTATGGAATTTAATGCTGTCTTCGTTATACATTATACTCCAGTTCAGCCCTGGAAGAAGCTGCCTCGGGAGGTGGTGAGCTCCCCCTCCCTGGCAGTCTTCACGCAGCAGCGGGACGAACGCTAGTCAGGGATGCTCTATTCTAGGCTGATCCTGCACTGAGCAGGGGGTTGGACTAGGTGGCCTGCGTGGCCCCTTCCCACTCTGTGATTCTACGATTCTGTATTATGTTGAGGGGGTTGTTTTTTGCATTGTTCTCTAATTTTATAATCCAGCTTTATTACTCTTTGTTGCGTGTAATGTTTCATTGCATTATAAGGCTGCCAGGTCCCCTCGTCACTCCAGTGGAGGGGTCTGGGGGGGGGGAGTTCCGGAACGTCCCCGATGCGACGGCGTCACCCAGAAGTGATGTCATCATGCCGGTGACACTCTAGTTTACGGGCAAAACTATTTTTTGTAGGTAAATTTACCACAGACTTTTGCCCTCAAACCAGAGCATCCCCTGTGGTGTCCCCAACGTGATGACATCACGTCCGGTTGACATCATCCTGTCACGCCAGGACGTCCCTGTTTGGGGGCAGGAACCCCCACCCCGACCTGGGGACTGGTAAGCCTACTGCATCATTGCCCCACCTTGTACTGTTTGATTTACTGTCCGCATTATAATGTTCTGTTTTGTTTTTTCATTACCGCGTTCTCTAATTTTGTGGGCTGTATTTATTATATTGTTTTTACAGCATTGTCTTTTGTTCAAATCATAAGAACATAAGAGACGCCAATGTTGGATCAGGCCAAAGGCCCATCCAGCCCAACACTCTGTGTCACACAGTGGCCAGAAATACCAGGTGTCATCAGGAGGTCCACCAGTGGGGCCAGGACATTAGAAGCCCTCCCACTGTAGAACCCCCCCAAGCACCAAGAAGACAGAGCATCACTTGCCCCAGAGCCCCTATCTAAACCTTGGGGCTAATAGCCACTGATGGACCTCTGCTCCATATGCTTATCCAATTCCCTTTTGAAGCCGTCCATGCTTGTAGCCGCCACCACTTCCTGTGGCAGTGAATTCCAAGTGTTAATCACTCTTTGGGTGAAGAATCCATCTTGAGTCTTAGCAAGGATGGGCAGACTTCAAGTGACATTGACGTGTAAATTAAATATTCGCTTTAAAAGCCCCTGATCCACCAAAAGCCTTCAATTGCAGGGGACACGTTTACGAAAACGCTGTTTATAAAACCCAGCTAAGAATGAATTGTAGCAGCATTTCCAGAGGACAACGGGGCAATTTCAGAAGAAAACAGTTTCACCCGAGTCTTCGGCCCAATCAGCATCTAGCATTTGCGCCGCTGTTTTACCAAACCCATGCTGGAACAGAAAAAGATGCGTGTCAAAACCACATTCAAATACCCCGGACCAAGGCTGTACTGACTACAGAGTCACCCCATAAACCAGCCATAAATCGATGCAGACAGTTCCATAAAACCTGAGAGATCGAAGGAAGCGGAAGCGGCATGCAGTCTGGACACTGCCATAAATCCGACAATCAAAGAAAGTGAAAGGGGCATGGAACGCAGAGGGGAATCTCTGTTCCAATGTGGGTTTGGTAAAACAGCGGACCAAATGCTAGATGCAGATTGGGCCTTCCTCACCCCCGAGGTAAGCAAGTTCTGAGGCCGATGAGGAGGGATCTACCGGCCGTGCAACCGTGTGCCACGGTTTTAGGGACAGCGAGATCCGAGCCCAGTAGTCCCTTAAAGCTTTCCAGAATAGAAGCTCTCGAGAATCAAAGCTCACTTCATCAGATAGTAGCTTTGACTCTCGAACCCTTAAGCCCTGGGAGAGCCAGTTTGGTGTAGTGGTTAAGTGCGCTGACTCTAATCTGGGAGAACCGGGTTTGATTCCCCCACTCCTCCACTTGCAGCTGGCTGGATGACCTTGGGCAAGCCATAGTTCTGGTAAGAGCTGTCCTTGAAAAAGAGCAGTCTCTGTCAAGAGCTCTCTCAGCCCCACCTGCCTCACAGGGTGCCTGTTGTGGGGAGGGGGAGGGAAAGGAGTTTGTAAGCCACTCTGAGACTCCCTTGGGTAGTGAAGGGCGGGGTATAAATCCAATCTCTTCTTCTTCTTCTTGGTCTCTAAGGCCCTTTCTGCACTGACGGCTTGCTCCGGAGAATCAGCCTTAAGAGTTGACTTCGCACTGGTTCCCCCCCCCCTCCGGTTTATTCATTTGCGTATTCCCTAAGCATTCTGCATCTACAAGCAAAACCCGCCTTTTCTGAGCTAACTGGCTGCCGACCCCTCCCTCCCTCTGGGACTCTGCAAAAAGAAAGGGAGGGGAGGGGAAAATCCGGGCCCACACACGAAAGACTGACACATCTGGGAGCAGGGAATCCCCTGGTCTGGGGTGTCAAACATGCGGCCCGGGGGCCGGATCAGGCCCCCGGAGGGCTTCTATCAGCCCCGCAGTGGAACTGGCTGTCTTCCGCTTCTTCTTCCAGTTCTGCTGCTGCTGCATCATCGTAGGTGTGCAGCTAACAGATAATACACCTGAACGGCATACTCGAGATTGCAAGAGCACAGACATTTTGATGCAATCATTCAGAGCAAGAGGTGTCAGTTATTTATTTATTTATTTATTTATTTCACTTTTACCCCGCCCTCCCCGCCAGGCAGGCTCAGGGCGGTTATCAGACACTGTTCAATAAACAAAATATTGCAAGAGTGCTAATGTTTTAAGCGTGTTTTTATTTTAAGTTAAAAAAAAACACCCTTTGTGTTTGTGTCCTTTAGAAAGTTTATGTCTCCGCTACCTGGTATTACATTTTATGGCACGCGTGGCCCGGCCCGGCCCGGCAAGGTCTCATTTGTGTCAGATCCAACCCTCGTAACAAATGAGTTCGACACCTCCTGCCCTAGTCCTTTATCTTTCCCGATTCCTTCTTGTGCTCTCTCTGGCTTTTTAAATACGGGTGCGGGAAGGGCCTAAGGTACTACTGGACTCGAACGTTGCTCTTTAGCTTCAGCCCAAGACGGCTACACACCGGAAACTATCTTTCAAGCCGGGGAGCAGAGCAGAAGACAGAGCGAGAACGAAGAACAAGAATCGTGTAAGTGACATCGAACACCGCCGTATTATTCATCAGTAACTTTAAAGAAGAGCCTGCGTATTATAGAGAGAACAGAGCCATACTTGCGATAGAGGAAAGGGCTCTTTGGCAGCTCCTTGGTGACATCCGTCTTGATCACCTGCTCGGCCTTGAACTTCTCTCTCAGCGCCGGATTGAATATGTTCGTGCGGAGGAGGCGCCCGACTTCCTCCTGGATCTCCTTGAGGTTCCTGTGCCGGAAGGCCACAAAGGCCACGTAGGAACTGAAGTTGTACAAGCCCTGCGATAATAATAATAATATACTTTATTGTCATTGTACACAGTACAACGAAATTAAGATGCAGTCATTTCGGTGATCTACAACCATACTCATATACACTCACACAACCATTCACAACCGTCCCATAACTCCCTTAAGGTTCACATTGCAACTTAAAACCACCAATGTCACCCAAATTCCAATTTCAGACAGCATTTAAAGCAATAATAGCTCTCGAATAAAAACTGTTTTTTAATGTTTGTCCTTGTTTTAATTGTCCTATATCTTCTGCCCAAAGGCAGCAGTTCAAACAGGGAGTGTTCAGGGTGTGACAAATCCTGCAAAATGTTCTTTGCTCTTTTCAAGCATCGAGAACTATACAATTCCTCCAAGAATGGGAGAGGACAGCCAATAATCTTCTGGGCTGTGATGATAACTCTCTGGAGTGCTTTCCTATCCACAGCCGTACAACTGGCAAACCAGGCACAGACGCAGTATGTTAAAATGCAAACCAAAGCAGCACAAGACAGGAAGAGACTGAGGGGGGGACATGATCAATGCTGCCTCTAAGCTGTGGAGTCCTGTGAGCAAAAATTCTACCTTGTGAGCTACTGGCATGAAAGTTGTGAGCAAGCGATTCGGCTACTAAACAAATCAGTTTGCTCTGGAACCATCCTTCCTGAACTGAGACAAAAATGTGTGAGCTGGAGGCTAAAAAACGGTGAGCTAGCTCACACTGACTCAGCTTAGAGGGAACACTGGACATGATTGCTCTCTTTAAATATTTGAAAGGCTGTCATTGGGAGGAGGGAAAGGAGCTGTTCCAGTTGGCAGCAGAGGAGAGGACCCAAAGCAACGGGTTTAAGTTACATGCAGAAAGGTATCGGCTGGATATTAGGAAAAACTTTTCACAGCCAGAATGGTTCAAAGGTGCAATCGGCTGCCTAGGGAGGTGGTGAGCTCCCCTTCACTGACAGCTTTCAAGAAGAGGCTGGACGCATGTTTGTCAGAGATGCTTTAGGCTGGTCCTGCATTGGGCAGGGGGTTGGACCAGATGGTCTGTAGGGCCCCTTCCCACTCTATGATTCTGTGATTTGACGAGACCGTCCAGCGTTCCGTAATGGGGAGGAAAGGAATCCGGGGTGGGGGGTGTTGGAATATGGACTGGAGTCTGCACTGGCTCTGTACCGCTTCTAGGTTCAGTGGTTTGTCAGCAGCCAGAAGGAATGCAGTGGACCAAAGAGACGCAAAGATGGTCGGGGGCCTGGAGACCCAGCCCTGTGAGGAAACGCTGAGGGACTTGGGAAGGTTCAGAGTGGAGAAGAGGAGGTTGAGGGGGGACAGGACTGCCCTCCTGAAGTGTTTGAAGGGCTGTCACTTAAAGGAAGGCAGGGAGCTGTTCCTGTGGGCAGCAGAGGAGAGGACTCACAAGAATGGGTTTAAAATAAGGGCGGGGAGGTACCGGCTGGATCTTAGGGGGGAAATTTTCACAGTCAGAGTTGTCCAACAGTGGAATCAGCTGCCTAGAGAGGTGGTGAGCTCCCCCTCCCTGGCCGTCTTTAAGCAGCGGCTGGACAAACCCTCGTCAGGGATGCTCTAGGATGATCCTGCATTGAGCAGGGGCTGGACTAGATGGCCTGTGAGACCCCTTCCAACTCTGTGATTCTAGGATTCTATGAGGCATCACTTGTGAAAACGGCATGCTATTTAAGTAAAAGACATAACATAAGAACATAAGAGACGCCAATGTTAATAAACTTACTAGTCGTTTAAGACAAGTTATAGCCAATGTTGGATCAGGCCAAAGGCCCATCCAGCCCAACACTCTGTATCACACAGTGGCCAGAAATACCAGGTGCCATCAGGAGGTCCACCAGTGGGGCCAGGACATTAGAAGCCCTCCCACTGTTGACCCCCCCCCAAGCACCAAGAAGACAGAGCATCACTTGCCCCAGAGCCCCTATCTATACCTTGTGGCTAATAGCCACTGATGGACCTCGCAGCTGGAAAGGTTCCCATTTACTCGAGAGTGTGCCCACGTCCGGAACCTCTTTGACCAAATTCTTTTTTAAAATGTTTAAAAGTTCATGAGTTTTCAGTACACAGATTGAAAACTTCATTTCCCTCCTGAGAGTTCTGGCACCTCTTTTTAAGGAAGGAAGGAAGGAAGGAAGGAAGGAAGGAAGGAAGGAAGGAAGGAAGGAAGGAAG
>NW_015171027.1:47134-60472 GCF_001447785.1 Gekko japonicus | reverse complement strand
TGAAATAACGGGAAGGAAGGAAGGAAGAAGGGAAGGAAGGGAAGAAGGAAGGAAGGGAAGGAAGGAAGGAAGGAAAAAAGGAAGGGAAGGAAGGAAAGAAGGAAGGGAAGGAAGGAAGGGAAGAAGGAAGGGAAGGAAGGAGGGAAGGAAAAAAGGAAGGGAAGGAAGGAAAGAAGGAAGGGAAGGAAGGAAGGGAAGAAGGAAGGGAAGGAAAGAAAGAAGGGAGGGAAGGAAAGAAGGAAGGGAAGGAAAAAAGGAAGGGAAGGAAGGAAGGAAAGAAGGAAGGAAGGGAAGGAAAGAAGGAAGGGAAGGAAAGAAAGAAGGGAAGGAAGGAAGGAAAAAAGGAAGGGAAGGAAGGAAAGAAGGGAGGAAGGAAGGAAGGGAGGAAGGAAAGAAGGGAGGAAGGAAGGGAGGGAGGGAGGGAGGAAGGGAAGGAGGAAGGGAGGGAGGAAGGAAAGAAGGCCCTGCTTGACACCATCAGTAGCTCTCCCAGGTCTTTTCTAGTACCACACCCCATGATCCTGTTTTTGGCTGGAGATACCAGGGAACAATGTTCCCTCTAATTTTGCCCCCCCCCCCCAACTGAGTGGAGCAGAATCTATCTGCTGTGATCTTAAAACGGGCAGTGCAAGACCCCGTGCAGCTCCAGATTGCTGCTGAGCGGGGCTTCCTGTGTTAATGAGTTTACGCGCACAGCTTAGAGGGAACGCTGCCAGGGACTTGAACCTGGGCCCTTTATCCATGCAGGGCGTGTGCTCCACCTATGAGCCCCACCCATTCCCACAGCTCTGAGAAACAGCGATCTGCTTTTGTGCTGTCTTCCACTCTCGACGCCTCTCCTACTGAACGCACATCCATGAAGCTGCCCTGCAGTAAATCAGACCCGTGGTCCATCAGGGACAGCACTGTCTATTCGGATCGGCAGCGGCCGAAACTATTTTCCTTTTTTAAGAGGTGCCGGAACTCTCAAGACGGAAATGAAGTCTTCAATCTCTATACTGAAAACTCACCAACTTTTAAACATTTTTAAAAGAATTTTGTCGAAGAAGTTCCGGAACTCTGCTCCGGCATGTTCCCCAAGAAAAAACGCCCCGGTGGCGGCTCTCCAGGGTCTCAGATAGAGGCCTTCCATGTCACCTACTGCCCAGCCCTTTGGACTGGAGATGCTGAAGACGGAACCTTGAGATTTCCGCTGCGGCACTGAGCCGCGACCACGCCACGCTCAGTGATCGTGGCGAGGCACTGTTGTCTGATTCTGCCAATGCTGGAAGCTCGTCTCGTTTTCAGAGGGAGACAGGCCTCCTCCTCCCCGCAGCCTCCTTACCTCAAAGAACTCCCTGTCCCTCTGCGCAGCTGACGTTTTCCTCCTACAGTGGAAAGGAGAGAGACAGAACTGAAAGATTCTCTGTGTCGTACAAGCCAGCTCACGACACTCCGTCACCGGGTAGGGTGACCGACCAACTGCCAGGATCCACAGCAACAACGAAGTACACACTTGCAGGAAGGTTTTACTTTATTCGAAGCTATAGATGCATGGACAGGAAAACTGTTAGGAATGGGGGGGGAGCAACGAGCATGGCAGGTTATAGTACACTCAAACAACAGAGGCCCAATTGCGGGAGTTCCCCCGCGCGCCATCGGGCCTGGGAGCAAACGCTTCTAGGCGGCACAAGCTATCTCCTTCCCACGGTTTTTCGTGAGATCACCCAGCAACTATCCTGCAGCAGCAACCACCTGTGGCCTTGAGAGATATAGACGTCCCAGCAGCTAAGCAATTAAGCGCATCAACAGGTCTACATATGAAAGCAAAAGCAACCAAGCGCATACATGAAGGAAGAAAAAAAAACATTGGCAGCTTGCTGACACCAACCGGGCATCGAGTATGACGTTGGAGCTATGCAAAGAGGAACAGGCTTGGTTTTTCAAATATGGGGTGTTACCTGGATAGCCCAGGCTAATCAAGTCTTGTCAGTTCTCAGAAGCTAGGCAAAGTTTGGCCCTGGTTACTGTTTTGATAGAAGACCTCCAAGGACGCCCAGGGTCACTACGCAGAGGCAGGCAACGGGAAACCACCACTGAATGTCTCTTGCCTTGAAAACTCAACAGGGCCACCATTAGTGCCCCCAAGTTCCTTTCTTTATATCCTTCAAACCAAGCAAACGGCTGCCAATCCATCTGCTTGCATGCGGAATAGAAGAAGAGAAGAAGGAGAGATTGGATTTATACCCCGCCCTTCACTACCCGAAGGAGTCTCAGAGCGGCTCACAATCTCCTTTCCCTTCCCCTCCCCACAACAGACACCCTGTGAGGTAAGTGGGGCTGAGAGAGGTCTCTCGAAAACTGCCCTTGAGAGAACAGCTCCGAAAGAACTTGTGACTGACCCAAGGTCACACCAGCAGCTGCACGTGGAGGAGTGGGGAATCAAACCCAGTTCTTCCAGATCAGAGTCCATGCTCCTAACTACCACGCCAAATTGGCTCTAAAAGGGAAACTGTATTTGGGGACCGTTATTCCAGTGCGGGTTAAACCGTTCTTCCACCACCCTCCGGGGTGGGGGCTGCACCCCAGAGTAGCCCGTTCAATATATAAACCCCACCCCCGATGCACTCGTCCTGCCCATCACAAGAGCTTCTGGAAGCATGTCCTCCTTCGCTGAGCCACAGCCCTGCCCCAGAACCTTCCGAACATGGGCATGGCTTGTTCCATGGAATGAGACACCACCCTGCCTCCAAACCCCAGAGGGTTCCGGAGACAGATTGTTCCCAACCTGAGCCTTAGGGCCGTGGAGGGTGTGAACCTGTCTTGCCACTGAAACGAGACACTCCCAGGGCATGGCCGCAGAGCCCTGACGTGGCTGGCCCATGCTTCTTGTCATATCTCAGAAGCTAAGCAGGGTCAGCCCTGGTTAGTACTTGGATGGGAGGGGGAGGGGGAGGAGAAGAAGGAGATTGGATTTATGCCCCGCCCTTCACTCCGAGTCTCAGAGCTGCTTACAATCTCCTTTCCCTTCCTCTCCCCACAACAGACACCCTGAGAGGTAGGTGGGGCTGAGAGAGCTCTTTCGAGGACTGCTCCTGAGAGAACAGCTCCGTAACTGACCCAAGGTCACCCAGCTGGCTGCATGTGGAGGAGGAGTGGGGAATCAAACCCAGTTCTCCATATCAGAGTCTGTCGCTCCTAACCACGACACCAAACTGGCTCTGGAAGTCCAGGGGTTGCGACGCAGAGGCAGGCCATGGCAAAACCACCTCTGTCTGTCTCTTGCCTTGAAATCCCCAGGTGGTCACCATAAACCGGCTACAACTTACTGGGCAGCATTATTTTTTTTAATTAAAAAGGTAGTATTAATATGCTCTGACCGGGGATGGCCCAGGTTAGCCCAATCTGGTCAGATCTCAGAAGCTCAGCAAGGTCGGCCCTGGTTAGTCCATGGATGGGAGCAGGGCTCTTTTTGTAGAAAAAGCCCAGCAGGAACTCATTAGCATAATAGGCCACACCCAACAGCAGAGACTCATTAGCATATTAGGCCACACCCCTGACAGCACAGCTCATTAGCACATTAGGCCGCACCCCCATGTTGCCAGAAGTGTGGTCATCCAGCCACACCCACTTTTTGCTTGTTATTCTGTTGACCTTGTTTGTGGTGTCAAAACCCAGGGCCTTTTTTTGTAGCAGGAACTCCTTTGCATGTTAGGCCACACACCCCTAACGTAGCCAATCCTAATGAGTTTCTGCTGTTGGGTGTGGCCTATTATGCTAATGAGTTCCCATTGGGCGTGGCCAACTCGGGAGCCAGCCAGAACTCCGTTCCTGTGCGTTCCTGCCCAAAAATAGCCCTGGATGGGAGACCAGCAAGGAAGTCCAGGGTTGCTACATGGAAACCATCTCTGTTTGTCTCTTGCCTTGAAAACCCTACAAGGTCACTGTGAGTCGGCTGCAACTCGGTGGCACTTCCCACCACTATGGCTAGAGGACACCCAGTCCGCTCAGTGCCTGGAGACCTCCAGGGAACCCATGTCTATCGCCTTGAGTTCCTTGATGGAAGGAAGAGCCAGTGTGGTGGTGCAGTGGCTGGAGCCAGTTTGGTGTGGTGGTTAAGGGCGTAGACTCTAATGTTGGAGAACCGGGTTTGATTCTCCACTCCTCCACATGCACCCAGCTGGGTGACCTTGGGCCAGTCCTGAGTTCTCTCTGAGCTGTTCCCTCAAGAGCATTTCTCTCAGAGCTCCCTCAGCCCCAACTGCCTGACAGGGTGCCTGTTGTGGGGAGGGGAAGGGAAAGGAGACTGTAAGCCACTATGAGACTCCGAGGGAAGGGCGGGGTAGAAAGCCAATCTCTTCTTCTCCTTCTCTTCAAATCCACACTCAGCCACAAAGCTTGCTGGGTAAACCTGGGCTAGTCACTCTCTCCCAGCCTAACTTTCCTCACAGAATCGGACTTGCCTCACGGGATCTAACTTGCCCACCTGGATCTTGCCTCACAGGGTTATTGTGAGGGTGAAATGAGAGAGGGAGGACCCCGGTATGCGACTGTAAGCTCTCCGAAGGAAGGATAAAAGAAGACTGTACTAGATCAATAGGAGGGGAAGGTGGGGGATTAAACAGAGAAGAAGGCTACCCGTTCCAACGAACGCCTGAGGGCAGGAGTCCTCCCAGTGCCAAAACTAAACAAATACTTTTGTTTCAGAACGGCTGGCTCCCGAGTGAATCGTTTCCTCTTCTTAATGAGCCATGGAGCTCACAAACGGACAAGCCAATGTGGAAAATGTCAGTGGGGCCGCAAAGGACACAGCACAAGAGACAGTTGGCAACAACCAAGAGACAACAACGTGGAGGATTAGAATGTTGTGGCCCAGCAGCGGAGGAGACGGCTCATTCTCAAAGGGAGGCGTCAGAATCTTTGGCTCGCTTCTGGGCTTCCATCCCTCTTAGATACTGCTCGGTTTGGACTCAGGGATCCTTCCCTTCGGTCTCCTTACTCTGTCCCCCTTGTGCTTTTTGTAGCAGGAACTCCTTTGCATATTAGGCCACACACCCCTAATGTAGCCAATCCTCCAAGACCTTACAGAGCTCTTCTTACAGGAGCTACTGTAAGCTCTTGGAGGATTGGCTACATTGGGGGTGTGTCACTTAATATGCAAATGAGTACCTGCTACAAAAAGAGCCCTTATAGAACCACAGAGTCGGGAGGGGCCAAGGAGGCCATCTAGTCCAGCCCCCTGCTCAGTGCAGGATCAGCCTGGAGCATCCCTGACAAGCATTTGCCCAGCCGCTGCTTGAAGGCTGCCAGGTGGGGGGAGCTCACCGCCTCCCTAGACAGCTGATCCCACTCTTGCACAACTCTTACTGTAAAAGAGTTTTCCCTAAGATCCAGCCGGTACCTTCCCGCCCTTCACTGAAACCCATGACTGCGAATCCTGTCCTCTGCTGTCAACAGGAACAGCTCCTCTAAGGCCCAATCTGCATCTAGCATTTGCACTGCTGTTTACCAAAACAGAAATTCCCCTCTATACTGCATGCCACTTTCACTTTGATTGATTGTCGCTTTCACTTTTTTGATCTCCCGGTTTTATGGTAGCTGTCTGCATAGATTTATGGCCGTTTTATGGCCATTCAGGGGTGACTCTGCAGTAAGTACGGCATTAGTCTGGGATATTTGAATGTAGTTTTGAGCTGCATCTTTTTCTGTTCCAGTGTGGGTTTGGTAAAACAGTGGAGCAAATGCTAGATGCAGACTGGGCCTAAGTTGACAGCCCTTCAAATACTTCAAGAGAGCAATCCTGCCCCCCCCCTCAACCTCCTCTTCTCCTGACCGAACATTCACCCAAGCGAGCTTCATGGCTGAGTGAGGACTTGAACCCAGGTCTTCTGTCCTAATCCAACGCTTTTAGTATCACACCAGGTTGACTCTCTAAATATCCTTTTCCCAAGTCCAAATGAAATAGCTAAATAAGAAACTCTCATTATATAATGGTTTAAATTTATGCCTCCTGAATACACTTCAGTGACTCAGGAAGGAGTTCTTCCATTGGGGGCGGAGCATCACGGATACTTCAGTATTGCTGATCCATGCAGGCTTACCCAGAGGTAAGACTCAATGAACACAATGCAGAGGTGGCACGGGAGCGATAAGTGGTCTTCAACCCATCAGGCCAGAAACCTCAAGCGGGTCTCCAGGGCTGGATTTAGACTTGCTGAGGCCCTAAGCGATACAAAACCCAGAGGCCCCCTACTGTTTTAAATTACATCAGCTGGTCTCAGAAGAAACTCTCATTATATAATGGTTTAAATTTATGCCTCCTGAATACACTTCAGTGACTCAGGAAGGAGTTCTTCCATTGGGGGCGGAGCATCACGGATACTTCAGTATTGCTGATCCATGCAGGCTTACCCAGAACTAAGACTCAATGAACACAATGCAGAAGTGGCGCGGGAGCCCATCAGCCAGAAACCTCAAGCGGGTCTCAGACATCCACCAGCTGGGTCACAGGATCTCTGTAGTGCATGGCTTCCTTTTTTGGCTGCTTCTGGGAATGACATGCCAGCGATGCTCATGCACAGAGCAACTGTGCCTTGCCTTGTCTTGCGGAGATGCAGAGTAGGGTTCCCTGCGAGACTTTGAAGGGCGGAGACTCAACGTAACAGTGCCTCGCAATGTCATTACATCATTTCCTGCCCCAGGGGTCCGCGGACAGGCCAGAGCTTGGATCCTAGAACAATGGAAACTTCGGATCCTGGATCCCCCAGCCCCAACCAATAGCCACCTTGGCGGGACATTCAAACCCTCCAATGGGAGTGGGGGGTTGCTGGGTGGATATGTATATAGTTGGCCCTGTTGGCCGTTAGAGTTAGTCTTTGTCTGTGTTAAGTACAATAAACGTGTGCTACAGTATGTCGTCGTCCGAGACATCCATGCGGCGAACCCAGTACTTTTCACATTACATCATTTCCTGCTGCGTGACTGGAAGTGACATCACAGCATTGCCAGACATTCTAGCGTTCACTCAGAACTCGATGGTGAAACCCGCCTACGCCCCATTGTCCACCCTCACTGTGGTGAGGGGTGTGGAAATGCGAGGCTGGAACAATATCTTACAGTGGGGTTGCCAGGTCTTCACAACACGCCGGCGGGGGGTGGGAGGGAGCCTTCCGGGAATGGGGCGGGGCTCCGCCCCCAAATAGCAAAATCGCACGGCGACATCTCCAGCACAATGATATCACACAGAAATGATGTCATCACGTCGAGGACGTCATGCGGCAACACTCTGGTTCGAGGGCAAAACCTCTATGGTAAAATCGCCCTCAAACCATAGAGTCTTGCCCAAAAAAACAGAGCATCACCAGGCGACGTCCCCAACATGATGACATCACATCAGTGTGATGTCATCATGTTGGGGACGTCACCATGCAACATCACTGTTTGTGGGTGGATCTCTGCACCCCGACCTCTTCAAGGCACAAGAGCTGGGCAGGCATTCTTGTTCGGGTCAGTTGGCCATCCCAGCTCCTTCCTCCACTGCAGCTGTTCGTGAGCCATGAATTTCCTGGTTTGCGGGGGGTCTCCCTTAACACAGTCTGAAATCTGGCATACATTTCCTGTACGCAGCTGTGAGAACACAATGCGATTTTCCCTCCTTATGTCAATAATGCCCCAAAGGAAATTGGCACTCTTCGATGTTATATAACCTGTCTCAGAGCCAGACCCGCCTGGTTCCTTCCTCGAAGTCTGAGGCACCATCTAACAAAAGGGGCAGGCTAAAAGAAAAGAAAGAACAGCGTGCAGGGCGGGGGAGACAGGATCTATCTGATCCAGACGGTCAGCCATGTCGGTCTGAAGCAGCAGAACAAATTTGGAGTCCAGCAGCGCCTTTGAGACCAACAAAGGTTCATTCAAGGTCTGAGCATTCATGTGCAAGGCACGCTTTTTCATGTATCCGAAGAAGTGTGCCTTGCACACGAAAGCTCATACCTTGAATCAGGGGTCATTTCCTGCAGGAGCGCACAGGAGCGGAGCTCCGGCAGTAAAAAGCCCAGGGGGCAGGCACATGCAACAAGCCCCGCCCCCTGCTCCCAGCAGCCCTCAGTCAGAGCAAGAAGCAGCCAGGTAAGCTGCAGAGCCCCCCCCCCCAGGCCCCCAGTCCAAAAACGTCCAGTGGCACCTTTAAGACCAAGTTTTATTCAGGCACAAGCTCTCCCTCCTCTGTGAGGGCAGAACTGCACGTTCCCCCCCCCCTCAATAGCTAGCAATCCAAAACAGTCCAGTGGAGCCTGAGCAGTGGGTGTTGCCTTCTGACACACTTCCGGTGATGTCAGGGGGCGTGGCATATGCAAATAAGTTATGCCAATGAGTTATGCTAATGAGCTCCTGCACCTCTTTTTCTACGAAATGACCCCTGCCTTGAATAAACCTTTGTTGGTCTTAAAGGATCTATCTGAGGACAAGATCACACCCCTTCTGTTCGGGATTAAATAACCTGGGACTATGCTCCAGTTCGATACCCTCAGATCCCCAGTGTAGAACAGCATTGCCGCACGTACAATATAGCACCAAAAGGATGAGGAAAATCTACCTTTGATCCACCCGGATCATAAATACACTTTGCCACACAGGCCGTTAAACAAATGCATTGAGCGATACTGTCAGCACGAAGTAACACCGGAGCCTCCATTTTGTAAAAATGTGCTGATTGACGGATCCTGCTTTAAGTTGTCTAAACGGCAGCGTAGCACTCAATCCCATGACTTTTATCAGCAGGCCATACGCACAGTGGTCTGACGTATTTACAGGGCTATTTTTGGGCAGGAAAAGCTCTCCCTCCTCTGTGAGGACAGATCTGCATGTTCCCTCCCCCCCCAATAGCTAGCAATACAAAACAGTCCAGTGGAGCCTGAGCGGTGGGTGTTGCCTTCTGCCACACTTCCAATGTCAGGGGGTGTGGCATATGCAAATGAGTTATGCAAATGAGTTGTGCTAATGAGCTCCTGCACCTCTTTTGCCTATGAAATGACCCCTGACCCAGATCATAAATACACTTTGCCACACAGGCCGTTAAACGAATGCATTGAGCGATAATGTCAGCACGAAGTAACACCGGAGCCTGATTGACGGATCCTGCTTTAAGTTGTCTGAGTGGCAGCGTAACACTCTATCCCGTGACTGTTATCCGCAGGCCATACGCACAGGGGTCTGACGTATACACGCGCGATGCAGTCTTACACAGAAGTCCATCTGACTGTCTTCATCAAGGGCTTATGCCCACGTGCACAGCCTTACAACCTCGGCTGCTGAGGATGGCTTGAAATACAACCAGCGTTGCCAGCTCCAGGTTGGGAAATACCTGGAGTATTTGGGGGTGGAGCCTGAGGGCAGGGTGTTGGGGAGGGGAGGGACATCAGCGGGGTGTACTGCCATGGAGACCACCTTCCAAAGTAGACACTTTCTCCAGGTGAACTGATCTCTGTCACCTGGAGGTCAGTTGTAGCTCCAAGAGGTCTCCAGGCACCACCTGGAGGTTGGGAACCCTAAGTACAACCCGCGATCCAGCACCTGCAACCGAGTGGGGAAACCACTTCCTATAAATCATATCGCCCAGCCAGCTGTCTATCAGACAGGCAACTGGATTTTGGTTTTATGTGTGCTTTAGACACCAGCAACCTTCAACTTTCCTGGACCCAGGAGCCACCTTTATCTCCCTGGCCGCAGCATGAAGCCAGTGTAGTGTAGTAGTTAAGAGCATGGACTCTTAAGCTGGGAGAACCGGATTTGATTCTCCGCACCTCCACATGCAGCTGCTGGTGTGACCTTGGGTCAGTTACAAGTTCTTTCAGAGCTGTTCTCTCAGGAGCAGTTCTCAAAAGAGCTCTCTCAGCCCCACCTACCTTGCAGGGTGTCTGTTGTGGGGAGGGGAAGGGCGATTGTAAACCGCTCCGGGACTTCTTCAGGCAATGATGGGTGGGGTATAGATCCAATCTCCTCTCCTCCACAAAGCTACAAGCATGTGACAGGAAGTCACATGACATCAGAGTCACGGGACAGGAAGAGGCGCGGCCCTGCCCGTGATAAAAAGGGGATCCTCTCCACTACTGAGCGACCTTGTCTGGCTGGTCTAGGGTTCCTTTCAGTATACATGCAAAGAGGGGAAAGGGGTGGGTTGTTCTCTAGGTATCTGAACTAGTATCAGGTCCTTCCAGAGAGCAACAACCAAAAAAGGCTGAAACATGCACAGTTGCCAGCTGCCTGGAGCAAAAGCGCCCTGTGTCAGCGGAGGCAGAATTGGATGCTGTTGACCGGGCAATGTTCTTTCATGCCACCAAACGTGTCTCTGTGGTCTCCATTTCCATGTGGGTTGCCGACCTCCGGGTGGTAAGAAACCCAAAGAGCAGAGATGCGTGGAAGGGAGTAAGTATAACAAAGGATCAAACCGTGCCTAAATAACGAAAAGTAACATGTTCAACAATCAATGAGTATGATAATCTGAACCTATTCAAACAGAGGGCTTCTAGTGTCCTGGCCCCACTGGTGGGCCTTCTGATAGCACCTGGTATTTTTGGCCACTGTGTGACGCAGAGTGTTGGACTAGATGGGCCATTGGCCTGATCCAACACTGGCCTCTCTTGTGTTCTTAGAGTATAATTACTCTATTTAAATAGGTTCAGATGATCACACTAATTGATCGTGGAATACATTATTTTTCATTATTTATGCATGGTTTGATCCTTTGTTATACTTAACCTCCAGGGGGTGGCTGGAGATCTCCTGGGATGACAACTGATCTGGGATGACAACTGATCTCGACAGAGGTCACTTCACCTGGAGAAAACGCCCACTGTAGAAGCTGGACTCTATGGCTTTCTCGGTTTATGAAATTCAACTTGTTAGGCCGCCCTTCCCTGCAAGCAGGGCTCAGGGTCGACTTACATCAGAAACATCACAATCATGCTCTATTAAATAACATTAAAACCTACTAAAAACAATATATTTCGAACTGTACAATTTATCTGAGACGGCGGGAAAAACCTGTTCCCGCCAGCCCCCTGGGGTGAAGGGGTGCGCAGGGGTCATTTCCTGCGGGAGCACACAGGAGCGGAGCTCTGGCAGTAAGGAGCCCAGGGGGCAGGCACATGCAACAAGCCCCGCCCCCTGCTCAGTCGGTCCACGAGAAGCAAGAAGCAGCCAGGTAAGTTGTAGAGCTGCCCCCAGCCCGCCTTCAGGTACAAGCCATCCTCTGTGAAGGCAGATCTGCACGTCCCCCCCCCAGCTAGCAATCCAAAACAGCCCAGGGGGCGGGCACACGCAACAAGCCCCACCCCCTGCTCCTAGCAGCCCTCAGTCAGAGCAAGAAGCAGCCAGGTAAGTTGCAGAGCTCCCCCCGGCCCTCCGGTCCAAAACAGTCCAGTGGCACCTTTAGGACCAAGTTTTATTCAGGTACAAGCTCTCCCTCCTCTGTGAGGACAGATCTGCACGTCCTCCCCCCAATAGCTAGCAATCCAAAACAGTTCAGTGGAGCCTGAGCAGTGGGTGTTGCCTTCTGACACACTTCCGGTGATGTCAAGGGGTGTGAGCATATGCAAATATTATGCTAATGAGTTATTCTAATGAGCTCCTGCACTTCTTTTTCCATGAAATAACCCCTGGGGGTGCGGAGGGCATGAGAGTGTCAACCGTCACTGTCCTCGACCTGAGGCCTGGCTGGACATCTCTGCCTTGCGGGCCCTACGCAAAGCTAATGCCTAAACCCCGCCCTCCTCAGGCTCCACCCTCCCAAATCTCCAGGTATTTCCCAACCCAGAGCCGGCAACCCTAATTTCAACACACTGAGCTGCTATTAAAGGGGTGGGACTTTTCCCCCCACTAGTTCTTGGCCACTCTAGATCCATGGGTGGGAGACACAAGTCCACGTTCCCCAGCATCTGCGTGTTTACAGAGCGAGCTTCTCGTGTTTCATTAACAAAAGCTCTCAAGGGGAGGGAGGGCACTTCAAGCGAAATAAACATCGCATCAAGAGTACCGGCCAACGTAAACACGACTGGAAGAGAGGAGCCAGGATTATGCCACAGCCAAAAACAAGATCGGCCAGGGCACGTCGGCCACAGAAAGCCAGTTAACATAAACTGATACATTTTACCGCTCATTTAAATTGGGCCAAGATCCTGAAGCCCTGCTTGTATAATGGGCCGGTATCATAAGAGCATCAGAAGAGCCCTGCCGGATCAGACCAATGGTCCATCTGCTCCAGCATCCGGTCTCACACAGTGGGCCAAGCAGTTCCTCTGGAGGTCCTAGAACAGGGCAGAGAGGCCGAGGCCTTCATTAGAACATCAGAACATCGGAAGCGCCCTGCTGGATCAGACCAGTGGTCCCTCTAAGTCCAGCATCCTGCCTCACACAGTGGCCAACCAGCTTCTCTGGAGGTCCTAGAACAGGGCAGAGAGGCCGAGGCCTTCATTAGAACATCAGAAGAGCCCTGCTAGATCAGACCAGCGGTCCATCTAGTCCAGCATCCCGTCTCACACAGGGGCCAACCAGTTCCTCTGGAGGTCCAACAACAGGGTAGAGAGGCCAAGGCCTTCCCTGTTAAGAATATAAGAGGAGCCCTGCTGGATCAGACCAGTGGCCCATCTAGGACCAACACCAGGGCAGAGAGGCCGAGGCCTTCCCCTGATGTTGCCTCCTTGCTCTGGGATTCAGAGATTTAGTGCCTCTGTGGAGGTTCCCCTCAGTCACCATGGCTGGTAGCTATTGATAGACTTATCTTCTATAAATCTATCTAATCCCCTTTTAGGGCTGTTTATTCCTATAAAAACACAGAGTGAGTTCTGGAGGCCTCACTTCAAAAAGGATGTGTACAATTACATGTAACTGTAAATTGAGAAATGTTAGTCAAAAACAAATCTGTACAGTTTCATGTTGTTAATGTTTGATATTGTTCAAAGTTGATGTTAAAATTGAAATAAATAAATAAATAAATACTTCAAAAAGGATGTGTACAATTACATGTAACTGTAAATTGAGAAATGTTAGTCAAAAACAAATCTGTACAGTTTCATGTTGTTAATGTTTGATATTGTTCAAAGTTGATGTTAAAATTGAAATAAATAAATAAATAAATAAATAAAAAAGGATGTGGACAGAATGGAGCGGGTGCAGAGGGACTTGGGAATGTTTAGTCTGGACAAGAGGAGGTTGAGGGGGGACAGGATGGCTCTCTTGAAGTACTTGAAGGGCTGTCCCTTAGAGGAGGGCAGGGAGCTGTTCTTGTGGGCAGCAGAGGAGAGGACTCGCCATCATGGGTTTAAAATAAGGGCTGGAGAATAGGAAAAACCTTTTGACAGAGTTGTG
>NW_015171027.1:37778-46313 GCF_001447785.1 Gekko japonicus | reverse complement strand
GGGGGGTTTAAACTTGAAGTATGCGCATGCCCCGTTGGGTGCCTGTGCGCATCCCTGCAGACTTCGAAAAAAAACAAACCTTTTCACAATGGGGCATGGGTGGGCACCGGATGCCACCAGAAACGCGATCAGACGCCCGCCCTTGCCCCGCGGTTTCCGGAAACTAGTACCTCCGAGGTACTAGTTTTTTACCACGCGTCTTCGGCGGGAAGCCTCGGGTTCGCCACGGTAGCTCTACGCTTCCCAGATGTGGCGGTGAGATCGCGCCCGGAAAATCCGCCTATCTTCCGTCCCTCTAGCGTGGCTAATGCTCCGTGTGACCGGGGCCTATGTCAGACTAGGGCCTGGTAGACGCAAGTTCAAATCCCCGCTTTGCCACAAAGCTCGCTGGGTGATAGTGGGCCAGTCATATTCTCGCGGTCTCACCTATCCCATAGGGTTGTTATGAGAATAAAATGGCAGTGGGATGAACCCTGAGTACCTTGGAGAAAGGACAGGATTTTAAAAATAGATGAGATATAATTAGGGCAGGAAAGTGGACCTGAAAGTTTGGGAGCCACAAATAGTGGCCGTCAACGTAAAGACTCCCTGGGCTACAGAATCACCCAATTCTTAAGCAGCAGGAAGGCACACATGGGAGAAGGCACCCCCTCCCCCTTCAGATAGCCAACATTGTGAAGGCCTTTGAAGGTAAACATCACAACTCTGAGGCACTGATTTGTGTCCTTTGATGCTCCCTGAAGCTGACACCAGAGATCAGTCTGCATTGTAGCAGCAGCAGCTTCCGAACAACCTCCAAGGGCAGCCCCGCACAGAGTGTGTTACAGTAGTCTAACACGATTTGACAGGCAGCAGCTTTTCAGTGTCTTAGGTGGGGTGGTCCTTCAGAGCCCTGCTGACATGTGGTCTTCCTACCAGGGGCCTATGCTTTATGTGACAGCGAGGGAGGCATCAGGGGCAAATCGACTGGGCAAACGAGGGGGCAGCGCCTTCCTCCGCAACCAGCCCTGTGCCCCTTTCGATTATACCTCCCCCTTTTTATACAAGGGGGACTGAACCCCGACTGTCTCCCAGGTGGAGAAAACATGGCTTAAGTTATGATCACATAACTATTTATCAATAAGCGTGGAATGCCACCTCACCGCAGAAACAACAGGTATGTCTTTTTCCCACCCCCCCCCCCCAATTTTCAGTAAATTTTCTGCATGCTGCCATGCTTTTAAAAAATGCCACAATAAACAGCATTTACTTTTCTTGGCACCTGGTATTTTTGGCCACTGTGTGACAGAGTATTGGACTGGATGGGCCATTGGCCTGATCCAACATTAGTTTCTCTTATGTTCTTGTGTTCTTTCTTTTCTTTTTTTTGGTGAACATTTTTTGTGTGCATGTCTGTGTGTGTGTGTGTCCTTACGTGCCTGGAAGTCATGGTGACTTCTGATGACCCCTAGTGGGGCATGGGCATTTCAGAGCAGTGGCTTGCCATCGCCTGCCTCAGTATCCTTGGTGTCAGAGCCCTGGAATTCCTTGGAGGTCTCCCATCCAAGTACTTGCCAGCATCAGCCCTGCTTAGCTTCTGAGATCTGATGAAATCGGGCTTGCCTGGGCTGTCCAGGTCAGGGCAACAGCGTTGACTTTTCAAATATCAAACGGAGTGCTAGTGTGGTATAATGGTTAGGAGTGTCAGACTAGTATCTGGAAGACCCGGGTTCGAATCCCCACTTGTGCTATGGAAGCTCCAATCCAAAGCTCCCTGTTCAGACAAGCCCTGGGCTGGCAGCTTCCTTGGAGCGCATACCTGCTGTCTCTTTTCCCCACAGGGAGACGAGCCAGACAGGAAACATCTCTGTGAGAGCAGGCCCGGGGGAAGAGTGGAGGACAAGCAAGTCGTGCCGTTGTCGGGGCCAGGCCGGAGGCCCAAAGAGAGAGAGAAGAATGGGGCGGGGCTGGGGGAGAGGGATGCAAGCGGAGAGGGAACACCAGAGAGGAGGAACCAAGGGAACTTTATGGTGTGGTGTAGTGGTTAAGAGTGCTGGACCAGGATTTGGGGAAACCGGGTTCATGTCTGTACTCGTGCCATGGAAGCTCGCTGGGTGTCCTCGGGCCAGTCACGCTCCCTCAGCCTAACCTACCTCGCAGGTATCTGAAGAAGTGTACATGCACGCAGAAGCTGACACCCGAAATTAAGTTTTGTTGGTCTCCAACTTTGTTCGATGGCTGCGGACCGAGGCAACGCGGCTACCCACGTGAACCCACCTCACAGGGGTCACGGTGAAGATAAAACGGAGGAGGGGAGAATGATGCAAGCCGCTCTGGGGAAAATGGTGGGGAATAAACAGAGTCAATCAATAGGTGGTGGCTTCACCCTCCGTTTCCCCGATCTGTGTTTCGGCTTTGCTAACCAAGCTCTTTGTCTCTTAAAACTCGGGGGAGAGGGTCTGGATTTAAAAATAAACAAAAGTATTGAATAAGCATCTTTGGCAACCTTTAAAGAGAGCCAGCTTGGTGTAGTGGTTAAGAGCGCGGACTCTAACCTGGGAGAACCGGGTTTGATTCCCCACTCCTCCACTTGCAGCCAGCTGGGTGACCTTGGGCCAGTCGCAAGTTCTCTCAGAGCTGTCCTCTCAAGAGCAGTTCTTGCTATCATAGCGGTTCTCTCAAAAGCAGTCCTCAAAAGAGCTCTCTCAGCCCCACCTCCCTCGCAGGGTGTCTGTTGTGGGGAGGGGGAGGGGAAGGCGACTGTAAGGCGCTCTGAGACGCTGAGTGAAGGGCGGGGTATAAATCCAATCTCTTCTTCTTCTCTTTCTAAAAGCTAAAGAGAAGTTTATTTTGTATCCTCGATCTCCTAGTTAAAAACTGAAGGGATTGCAGCATAGGGATTTCTTATAAAGATTTGGGACCCTCGTACGGATCTAGGAGGGGCAGCCTGTAAAGAACAGCAGGATTTCCCAATTCAGGCTGCCCTTTTATCACACTTCTAAGCTGCAGAATGGGCAGCTCTGCACCCGGTGCAGTTTTCCCCGGGGACTGAAATGCAACCGCAGAGAAAGCTGCTGCTTTGAACTTCTACCTGATACGTAGCTGTTAAAAGCGCAGCCAAAGTCTGTGCATGTGTGGGGCAAGATACGCTGAGAATTTATCCTTCAAAGCAAGGCGTTCCGGTTGGGTTGCCAAGCAATTTTGCTCATGTCAGATCTTGCACCCGCAGCGCTTTGGGCTGGGTCGCGGGTTACGTGTGCTGAGCCTACGATTAAAACTGAGGTTGGTGTGACTTGATCTCCCTGCCGAATCAGCACGGAAAGGAAAACAGCTCCTCTGCCCTGAGCTGCAGGGAGGGCATCGTTGCTGAACCTACAGCCACCCAAGGGCTCCACCCGTGCAGAGACCACTTTGCTACAGAGGCAGAAAGTGAGAAAGGACTCTGTGGTTGGGAACTCACGGGACACCTACGCCCTCCTTGGTCTTCTACCCATGCAGAGACCCACTTTGCTATAGAGGCAGAAAGTGAGAAAGGACTCTGTGGTTGGGAACTCATGAGACACCTATGCCCTCCTTGGTCTTCTACCCATGCAGAGCCCCTCTTTGCTATAGAGGCAGAAGGTAAAAAAGTACTCTGTAGTTGGGAACTCATGGGACACCTACGCCCTCCTTGGTCTTCTACCCATGCAGAGCCCCTCTTTGCTATAGAGGCAGAAGGTAAAAAAGTACTCTGTAGTTGGGAACTCATGGGACACCTACGCCCTCCTTGGTCTTCTACCCATGCAGAGCCCCTCTTTGCTATAGAGGCAGAAGGTAAAAAAGTACTCTGTAGTTGGGAACTCATGGGACACCTACGCCCTCCTTGGTCTTCTACCCATGCAGAGCCCCTCTTTGCTATAGAGGCAGAAGGTAAAAAAGTACTCTGTAGTTGGGAACTCATGGGACACCTACGCCCTCCTTGGTCTTCTACCCATGTAGAGAGCCACTTTGCTACAGAGGCAGAAAGTGAGAAAGGACTCTGTAGTTGGGAACTCACGGGACACCTGCGCCCTCCTTGGTCTTCTACCCATGCAGAGACCCACTTTGCTATAGAGGCAGAAAGTGAGAAAGGACTCTGGTTGGGAACTCACGGGACACCTGCGCCCTCCTTGGTCTTCTACCCATGCAGAGACCCACTTTGCTACAGAGGCAGAAAGTGAGAAAGGACTCTGTGGTTGGGAACTCACGGGATACCTATGCCCTCCCCCCCATCTTCTCCTAGGATCAGACCCAGGTTGAGTCACCATGTACGATGCAGTCTCTTCTTTTTCTTGCATGATCTTAAATGAGATGTGTTTAAATCTGGCATCTTCCACTGCCTTTGAGCACATGATGTTGTCCTGGGTGGTTAGAACAGCCCTGGAACAAGCCGAACCTATTGTTTTTAAAATATGCCTGCCTTTCTCCTAGCCACTGGATCACAAGGCAGGCAGCAGGTAAAGGACACATAAATCACAGAAAGTTTAAAACATCAGCCCATTAAAACCACCATCAGAAACCAGATAAGCATCCATCCGTTGGAGATCCTGGCCTCTAGGAACCGACAGGCTTCTTCAAGAGACTCCAAATCTGACTCTCTTTAAAAGTCCCCTTACAAAACTGCAGAAGAGACAGGACCTTCCTAACAGAGCCTGTTTGGTGTAGTAGTTAAGTGCGCGGACTCTAATCTGGGAGAACTGGGGTTGATTCCCCACTCCTCCACTTGCAGCTGCTGGATGACCTTGGGCAAGCCATAGTTTTGACAAGAGCTGTTCTCTCAAGGGCAGTTCTGTCAAGAGCTCTCTCAGCCCCACCTACCTCACAGGGTGTCTGGTGTAGGGAGGGGAAGGGAAAGGAGTCTGTAAGCCGCTCTGAGACTCCGAGTGAAGGGCACGGTATAAATCCAATCTCCTCCTCTTCTTCTTCTAAAAGTAAAGGTAAAGGTTCCCTTGCTCGAAAGCCAGTCAAATCCGACTCTAGGGTTGCGGTGCTCATCTCTGTTTCAAAGCCGAAGAGCCAGCGCTGTCCGAAGACGTTTCCGTGGTCATGTGGCTGACATGACTAAACACCAAGGCGCACGGAACGCTGTTACCTTCCCACCAAAGTGGTACCTATTTATCTACTTGCAATTTCTTGCTTTCGAACTGCTAGGTTGGCAGGAGCTGGAACTAGAGACGGGAGCTCACTCCGTCTTGCGGCACCCAGGTCTCGAACTGCTGAACTACTGACCTTCCACAGCCCGCAGTTCAGCGTCTTAACCACTTGAGCCACCGCAGCTCCTCTTCTTCTTCTGGAAGGGCTTTAAAGGTAAGCCCCATGGAACCTTGAAATGGACTGGGAAACTAAGCGACAACCAATGAAAGGCAGGTGTGATAGGATCCCTGTGGCTCACCGCTGGTAACAGAGAGGCTGCCTCACTTTGCACCCTTTTCTATTTCCGAATCGTCTTCTGGGGCAGCCTTGAGTCTACTCTTGCAAGGATTGGCATGGCCAGATGGGCAGTCTCCACACAGGGGGAATTGCAGACACCTGTTCCTCCAGTATCAGAGTTGGGCCCAACAAAACACCCACAGTCCCACACTCTCAACCGCATTTGGCCAAGAAAGCTGCTCACAGAACAGGGGTCTCCAACAGTGTGCCCATGGCCACCGCGGTGCCCCTCAGCACCTCTTCTGGTGCCCACCCAGTGTTCTTAGAAAGTAGGCAAGGCCAGGTGGGTGTTTTGCCCAGCAAGGCTTCTGGTTGGCCGCTGGAGATCCGATTGGTTCTGCAGATTTTTTTAAAAATGCTCCTTTGGCCGCAGCCTTCACTACAGCACAAGATGTCCACGGTGTGACTGAAGGTAAGCCACAGCAGCCATTTTGTGGCTGACTCCACTTACTGCACAGCCACTGAGTGGCCACCATTCCGGGGCTGCACACACCGTGCCGTTTCAGAATTTCAAAGATGCCCACAGGCTCAAAAAGCCTGTCGTAGAACCTGGGGACCAAGACCCGGACTGATTCCCCACAGCAGCTGTGCCGCCGTCACTCTTAACGTTTGCCCTGCTTACATCGGTCAATTTAACACTACTCGCTGCGTGGCTGCATTTTGACCCACATCTCCCCCCGATTTCCCCCGTGTCTTCTCGATCTCAAAAAACAAGGATCGAGAAGACGCGGGGAGAAATGGGGGGGAGGGGAGATGTGAGACAAAATGCGGCTGCTCGGTGAATAGTGTGAAATTGACCAATACAACTGGGACAAACGGAAGAGTGAAGGCGGCACGGCTGCTTGTGGGGAATCGGTCCCCCTCCAAACCAGGTGCTTTAGCAAGTAGTATTGTCAGGTAAAAGAGGAGAGTGCAAAAGTGGGCTTGAAGCTCAACATCAAAAAAAACTAAGATCATGGCATCCGGCCCCATCACTCCTTGGCAAATAGAAGGGGAAGTTGTGGAAGTAGTGACAGACTTCACGTTCCTGGGATCCCAGATCACCGCAGACTGTGACAGCAGCCATGAAATTAAAAGACGCCTGCTCCTTGGGAGGAAAGCGATGGCGAACCTAAACAGCATGACAAAAAGTAGAGACATCACCCTGCCAACAAAAGTCCACATGGTCAAAGCAATGGTATTCCCAGTAGTCATGTATGGCTGCAAGAGTTGGACTATAAGAAAGGCCGAGCGCCGAAGAATAGATTCTTTCGAACTATGGTGCTGGAGAAGACTCTTGAGAGTCCCTTGGACTGCAAGAAGATCAAATCAGTCAATCCTAAAAGAAATCAACCCTGACTGTTCCCTGGAAGGCCAGATAATGAAACTGAAGCCCCAATACTTTGGCCACCAAATGAGAAGGAAGCACTCACTGGAAAAGACCCTGATGCTGGGAAAGATGGAAGGTCAAAGAAGACGGGGACGGCAAAGGATGAGATGGTTAGACAGTGTCATCAAGGCAACGAACATGAAATTGAGCAAACCTCAGAGGACAGCGGAAGACAGGAAGGCCTGGCGGGAGCTGGTCCATGGGGTTGCGAAGAGTCGGACTCGACTGTGCGACTGAACAACAACAACAATTGTCAGGATTCAAGGGGCTGCCGGGCTCAGCTTGCTCTTGACCACCAGGGCAGTGACCCAACAGGAATTTTCCCAGAAGCTCAAGGGCCAGTCCGTCTCTGCTTAGAGCAGAGCTGGCTCTAGAGGGTGGAGGCTCTGCAGGCAGCCCCTTTCCTTGACTGGGGTTGCTAGAACCCTTGGTGGATAAATAGCCAATGAGAGATTCACAGAAAGGAGGTTAATACAAGGACAAAAACAAAACCGTGAATAAATGACTATGAACCAAATGTGTCATTTGTGTATTACAATTAATGAAGATGCTCTTGTACACAATCTATATCCAATACATACAACAATCAGATCGTAATTCACATATGCTCAGTCCATAAGCATTTCCAGTCTCATCCAAACTTTCTTACTGGAGTGAAGTACTTGTGCTGAATAAAGGGCACACCTTTCAACAGTCTTCACGCAGGGCACTCCCGAAACTGAATAACTTGGAACATTCATCGGTTGTACCTTGAAATTAGCAAATTGGAAACGTTTATTTGGCACAAGAACTCTATTAAGAAAGTTTATGAGACTGGAAACGTTTACTGACTGAGTATATATGCATTATGATCTGATTGTTTTATGTACTGAATATAGATTGTGTACAAGAGTATCTTTATTAACTGTCATACATGAATAACACATTTGGTTCATGATAATTTATTCATTGCTTTGTTTTTGCTCTTGTAGTCCCCTGGTGGAGGCAGGCCGGGGGGGTTTCGAGGCGGGGGGGGGGGGGGGGGCCTTACCAGGAGAAAGATGTCCTTTCTGCATTTGCCTGCCACTCCGGATTTTCACAGTGTTCATATTGAGGCAATTGAAGTCCAGGGCAAAACAGCATCCAAATAACAGGAGGCTGAAACCAGGCTGACCACTGAAGGGAGGTCATGTGATCCAGAAGGAGTGGGGGAACCCGGAATAAAAAGAAGGTTGAATTCTTTTTTAGTGCAGAATGGGGGGGGGGGCTGGATTAAGAAGAAGCCTGAATTCGATTTTAGTGCAGAATTGCTTGGAAGACACTGCAGTCAACATGGAATTAAAAGGAGAGTGCAGAAAGGGCTTTTGCCAGCATAGCGTGGGAAGTGACATCATCATGCCAGTGATGTCCAGGTGGTGCTCTGGTATTTGGGCAAAAACTCTATGGCAGAAGCCGTTTCTACCATTGAGTTTTCGCCCAAATAGCAGAGTGTCGCAGCAATGCTGCAGTGTGATGACGTCACTTCCTGTGCGACGCCACCAACGTGGCCTGGCCCTTCGTCTTTCTCCTTTCGGTCACTTCTTCAGTGGTGACTCATGACAGCTCCTACCCCACCACACCTTTTGTTAGTCAAGAAGAAGAAGAAGAGGAAGAGGAGGGGGAGGGGATTGGATTTATACCGCACCCTTCACGTGGAGTCTCAGAGCGGCTTACTAACTCCTTTCCCTTCCCCTCCCCACAACAGACACCCTGTGAGGTAG